>NC_137454.1:101420127-101885774 GCF_964235325.1 Thermobia domestica | reverse complement strand
GTAGGTCAGATTACTTTTGTAATAATGATTTTAAGACTATTCATGGCTTTGGATTAATTGTTTTAACAAAAGAGACACTGACCAAAGCTTAAAACTTTACTTTATTTTAAATTATAATTTGTAACTGTTTCGGATATCTAGCATATCCTTCTTCAGACACGATCGAAATTAATGAAAATACAGACATATATATAAATGTTGTTATAACAGAGTTTAAATTCTTTAACCGTCATATATATATTCATTGTTATAAAAAATTTTAAATTCTTTTAACAGTCATATATAGAGTCATTGTTGTACTTTTTTATTTTTATTTATTTATTTATTTTTCTTATTTACCGAGGCCTTCAGCACATCCTATAAGTCTTCGTGTTCCTTGCCATGATTCATTAATTGGTAATCCCCCTGTCCAGTTCATCAGTTTATCTCTTCCTACCTTCTTTATCCAATCCGCTTCTTTCCACTTCCTTATTATCATTCTTTTCTCCATCTCCAATACTTCCGTCTTATCCCAATTAATTGCGTGATTCGTCTCCTTAACATCCGAAACAGTTACAAATTATAATTTAAAATAAAGTAAAGTTTTAAGCTTTTGGTCAGTGTCTCTTTTGTTAAAATAATGATTTGTTATAATCGTAATTAGGGATAAAAGTGGATCAAAAAAGGTTAGTGGGACGTATGACGTCAGGCCGTCGGCCGTACCTATTTTTACCATTGTAATTTTTAGGGAATGAAGGGACGATATAGATATTTTCTTGAAGTCTAGGAACTACGTGCCTCGTGTTTTCCGTTACTTTTACCCTCCAATTGTAACTACGTATAAGCGTAGTAGACAATCATTGGCACTGAAATTTTGTCGAAAATCTGCCTGTATGTCTGGCGAAAGATTATAGCTTGCAGGAGAAGGAGAGGAAGGTTTCAATCTGAATTTCACCCTTAGATATAATATTTTGCTTTATGAAGATGTGTATTGTTTGAATCTATATTGGTAGGATCTTTAACTGGCTTTGGAGAACACACTTTTGAAGTTTTCCACTATGATGAATAATGACTGCATGTCTGGAAATAGGATGAAATTAGATGACACAACAGGTATTTCTGGTATGCATATGTATTTCATTGTCAGAACCTGAGGTAGAGTTATATTTGGTTTTAAAAGCTGTTTCAATATCGGATGTAGCACACATACACACAAACACAAAAGAATACCCTCTCTGCGGAAGAGTTTATAGATGTGAATGTTTACGTTCGAAGAACAGGGTTGTATTTGTTTCCTCTTATCGCATGGGATCACATACATTGAAATTCAACATAAATAAATGAAACATACATTCAATGGATGCCACGACAGCGAAATGGACGTGAAAAGTATCTAGTTTGTGTAAAAAGTATTTGGCACAGTCTGATGTGTGAAACATGTGTTAATCGATCAGCAATTTCGATTAGGGATGATTTTTTTTTCAAAAAATTCGTTTATCAATTTTCGGGAAATTTCATTTTCCGATTTTTAGTTTTTACGAAAAATGATTTACTTTTTGATATTTTTTTCGTTTCTCGATGATTTTTCGTTTTTCGATAATTTTTCGTTTTCTGTTTTTCGAGAAAATACGAAAACAGTTTTATTTTAGTTTTTATCCTTCGTTTGATTTTAGCTTTTAAAAAATCGATCACAAGGATATATTAAGCTTTATATATATTAAGCTGTTGATCACAGGTTTTGGTTCCTGAGTTATTGGTCACCAAATATGGGTTTGGATTCACTGGAGGAGTATTGTGCAAAGGCATACTATCGAGAAAACTCATCCAATCACATCCAAAATTAGTATGAAGTGGATCTTGATGCTTTTTGTAAGTACATGAAATATTATAGAGTGTGGTCGGTGGTTCATGAACTATCGTTAATCAACTTTGGGTTTTAACTTATTGACATCAACAACTCTACTAAAACGTGTTCTATTGAACTTATCCGATATAAATCATAGTTGATGTCTAATATTCGAATTCAGTATGAAATATTATGATGTACAGACTTTTTTTGTCTTATTAGTTATCAAAGATGGATTTGAAGTTAACTAAAGAATATTGTATAACGCATACAATCAACGGAAATCATCTGATCTTGACCAAAATTTGTATGATGGTATATCTTGGCATATTTAGTACTATTGTTACATATTATGTATGCTCCCGAATTATTGGTCATCAAGAATGGATTTAAATTTAGCGAAATCAAAAAAATTCACTAAACCCGTTCGATTAAACTTATCTGATCTTGACGATAATTATCATGATGGTAAACCTCGACGTGCTGGCTATACTTGTGAAATATTATGGTGATGAGGATTTTGAGCTTTGAAGTAATTAGCTATCCAAGTTTAGTTTTGATTAAAATGCGATTAATGTAACTCATCTGATTTTGACATAACTTGGTATGATTAGTAAATCTTGACGTGCTTAGTATGCATTTGAGCTTGCGTGAAATATTATGGTGTGAGACCTTTGGTACCCAAGCTATATACCATCAAAAATAGATTTGGATTCACTGAAATCCAGTAATTTCACTAAAATCCTACGGGCAAAGATCAAGATGTCGCTTAGGTATTTGGACTCTGACGCCATCTCGCTAGCAGTTACAATTTTGCTCTATAGAGATGAACAGGCCCTATTAAATCCAAAAGTGGATTATTACAACTTTCGGTTTAAGCAGAGATATAAACGTAAAAATGGTATCTATTTTTGGGATACTGAATCAATTCTTAAAACGTGCTTATTGCTATATATTACTATTTCTGTTCAACGATGTAACCGGAAGTGATTTATTTGTACCGGCTAATATAAGAGGATAATAAATTTGATAAACCTATACGTATTCCAAAAATGAGCTTCTCCCTATTTCTTACTGTTATTGCTTTGGCGCCTGTCTATGGTGGACAGAAAGACAGACAGACAGACGAACATATACGTTCTATCAGGCTTCCTATACCTATGCATAGTATAGTTTAGAATCCTTAAAAATTGAAATGAATTCAGTTTTTTTTTTTTTTCGTTTTTAGAAAACGTTCCGTTTCTAACTTCTCGAATAGGTTTTCATTTGCTCCGTGCTTCGAAAATCTTTTTGTTTTCCGGTTTTCGAAAAAATAGTTTATTCTCGAAAATTTTTCTCGTTTTCTGCTTTTCGAAACAATTTTCGATTTTTTTTGAAAAATTTTTCATTTTTCATTTTTGGAAAAATTTCTTTTTCGTTTTCTATTTCTAGAAAATCTTTTTGATTTACGTTTTAAAAAAAATGTTTTTAATTTTTGCTTGTCAAAAAATATTCCGTTTTCCGATTTCAACTAATTAATTTTCAGATCAAGTTTTTTCTTTTTATAGAATGTGGCCATCCGTAGGCTCGGAATCTGCCTTAATTTTTTTTTCAATTTCGGGTCTTCAAGTAAGATATAGAGATCAATATCCATTTGTCCCATGGTCAATCGGCGATCTTTGATAAACATTCGTTTCGCTAGTATTATTTCGAAAATGTTTTGTAGATGGTAGTTGAAGTAGTGGATTGCACTGAAGTGCATAAGAATGGTCAACCTTTTTTTCCGGTTTACTCGAAAGCAGGGACGGATCTAGTCCGGGGCGGAGCCCCAGTTTTTTGAGTAACAGAAACATTTAAGCTATTACTTGTATATTTTTAAAGTTTATGATATACATGCTATAGAATGAAAAATAGTTTTGTAAATAAATTGCCAAACATCAATGCAAAACCATATAGTAATCATTTTTTAAGTTGATCTACATTTCCTTTGATTAAATTACAAAATTTGCTGTATTTTTACAAATTTAAAGTAAATTTATAAGAAAATATGATATTTTTATTGACAAAAATGTAATTTTACATTTCATATTAGTAATTTTACTTTATAGGTGTAAATTGATTTATATAGAGGAGTGACAAACAGATTGTCAACGTTTTTGTAAATTTACCTATAATTTTTTTTGCAGAGTACCTATCATAGTCTGGGTTCTGACTGCCCCCCTGTTTTTACCTTCTAAATTCGCCCCTCTTTGATATACCATTATGCTAGCCCGAACCATTCATATATGATAGAGAGATACGTACGTAGATATCTCGTAAATTTGAAGATATCGTCTTTAACATATGTTACAATATATACATTTTCAATTTATATTTAGCGACATCTCTTGAGACATTTAATAAAATTCATAGAAAACAAATTATGACTAATATGATCGAATGTGTTCTGTGAACACGATGTCTAGTTACAACTTTTTTTTTAAATAATAATTTTCTACGTTTTGAAGAAACCACGTGAGCAACCGTTGCTGTGTATCCATGACAATGTCTTCTCAGTATCACTATAGCAACGGAATTGGAGAAAATATTTGGATCTCTTCGTAGCCTTCAAACAGATGCCACTGCATAAGTAAAAAGGAAACTAAAATCCTGCTCTTCTCGTATGTTTGATTCCGAAGATATGCTACACGTAGCATCTGGATACAATATTAGAACATAATGATGTGCACAGAGAAAAATCCGTTCTCCGGACAGCGGTATATTGTACAAATATAAGGTATCCTATTGCTAACTATAGAAATCAGTACGGAGCATACGTTATCCGTATGCTACATAGACACTGTCTTTAGATGTTACATGTCATGCCGTTGCAGGATGTCTGACATCTAACAGTTTTCCGTATATCACATGTATATACTTATGTTACCTTCATCAGCTATATGTTATATACATCCATTTGTATGTGCGTTCCTGACCGCCTACATTGTTTCATACAGAAAGTACGTATAGATGGAACACTTATACAGAAAGTATTATAAAACATGCATTTTCAGTTATACGTCTGCTGTACGTTAAGTCCAAAAACTACAGGAATTACGCATGTAACCTATTTTTTTAAGTACGCCACCTACATTATTTTTCCTCAGTGAAATCAAACATTAAAATAAAAAAATGTAATTTAAATGTTTTTTTTTCATTACCAGTAGGAATACCAATATGAATCAATAAAGAGATAGAACAGCTATACCTTCAAAATTTATTATTTAAGACGTTTTTTACGCATGTCTCGGATTTGTAACGTAAACGTTTCGTTCAGTAACTCTATTTTGCACTAGTATACTCATTATTCTTTAGCACACTGTATTCTTGTGAAATTCACAGATTCTTACTTACTTCTAAATAAATATGCAGGGTTGAAAACCAATACATGAAATCACTAGAAAAAGTTTAGAAAATTACACTTTTACACTTATTTTGGAATGTGATAAAGTGATGGGGGAGGGTTCATAAGTTTTGTGCTGAATACTATTGCATGTAAAGAGTCTGCAGAAACATGCACATCTATGATACTAGTGGTAGCGTAGATTTATGGGGGTCTGAAGGTTGAAGTTTGTGACTTTGATACCATGTTTGTGGCGTAATATCTCAGGAGGGCAAAGTGCTAAAAATTGCTGCTTAGGCCACAAAGTATGTGAATAAACTATTGCAAAAAATCATCACTGGTATTACATAAAAGAGAAAAGAATGAAATCTAGCATGAAACATATCAAAACGTTTAAATTTTTCAGGCCTATGACCATTGCTATGCTGATGCTTTCTTCACGTTTTTACCATGTCCTTACTTTTTTCTCCATGTAATATGAGTCATGAATTTTTTTGCAATAGTTTATTCGCATACAGAATTACTTTGTGGCCTACGCAGCAAATTTTAGTACTTTGCCCTCCTGAGATATTACGCCACAAACATGTCATCAAAATTATAAATTTCAACTTTCGGACCCCCATAAATCTACGGTACGAGTAATATCATAGGTGTGGATATTTCTGCAGACTCTTTACATGCAATAGTATTCAGCACAAAACTTATGAACCCTCCCCCACCACTTTATCACATTCCAAAATAAGTGTAAAAGTGTAATTTTCTAAACTTTTTCTAGTGATTTCATGTATTGGTGTTCAATCCTGCATATTTATTTAGAAGTAAGTAAGAATCTGTGAATTTCACAAGAATACAGTGTGCTAAAGAATAATGAGTATACTAGTGCAAAATAGAGTTACTGAACGAAACGTTTACGTTACAAATCCGAGACATGCGTAAAAAACGTCTTAAATAATAAATTAATACACGTATGTATCATCTAAATCTTTTGGTAATATACTGTAGAAAACGTGTCTAACAACACCAAATACGAAAGCTAAATGACAATGGGTTAGTTTATTAAAGTTTAACATTCTTTTTCAGCAGCAAGGCCATATGAGATAAAGTTTTCTGTTTAAAGTGGGATCTGAAACATTACTTAGATTTGTTCCTCAGGTAAGTGCTCCAACTGGAATTGAACTAAAGACACTCATACAAAAAGCATGTGTGTTTACCATTCGGCGGTAAAGGGGACACATAAAAAATATTATTATTATTGAATTATTTTAGGGGAACGGTGGCTCAATCGTAGAGAACTTATCTGTGGCACGTGGAGTCCCTGGTTCAATCCCCGTCGAAGTAAGTTTGTGATAGACAACATCGCTCCTTGGGTTTTTTCGCGGTATCCTTGTTTCCTCCTACATTTCCATTCCACTCTTTCTTTCATCATCATTCACTTGTATTAATTGCCTGCCTCCTTTAGCATAAAGGGTATATATGTGAGATGTTAAACTGTAATATTTCATTTCACAGAATGATGACGATAACTTTCCAAATAATTGTATTTCTGACGAAAGTTTATTTTTATATTCGATGACCTGTAGCCCTATATATTTTGAAGTTTCTCATTGTGGAATTTAATCCACCCACATTTTTTTTTTAATTTCTTGTCGCACAAGCTTGTACTTCCCTCAAAATTGTTGTTTTAAAAGCTCTCAGCTCTCAGCTCTCGTCCTGTTTACGCAATAGCAATCCCTTTCCACAGAAATGCTATATAACGGGCAAAATATTCCTTTCATGTTCCCCTATTTAAAACACTTTCTGATCAATACGTGGTATACCTTCATGTTTATTTTAGGTACTTAGACAAGCTTGTTCCCTCTTTAAACCATACAGTTTTATAGTTTTATGTACGCAATGGGTAAAGTCGCTTATGTATTCACAAGTAAGCACAAAAAGGGGTAGTTTGTACTTATAGTCGTACGTGAATGATATTAAGTGAACTGATTACGCAGTATATAAGTCAATGACGTCAAACTACATTTATAATAACTGAGGGAATGTACTCCACCGCTTTTTCTGTAAAATTCAACAGTTTAACAAAAGCATTAGCCAGCGCCGTATTTACCTTAAGGGACGGAAAACCGATGAGTAAAATATATGTTAGTTCAGTGCAAACATTCAGATAATTTTTCGCACGCTTAAGTTGTTGCATGAGAACATATAAATGTATATAATGAATAAAGTATACATTGTGCTGAGAACGTGCACTGTGCAAATATCTAGGTAATTTGAAAAGGGATTAAAGCCGAGAGTTAGCTCTATAGAATTTAGCGAGCAAATTCTGTTTATTCTACATTCGCTTTACGCTTCGAGGTACAGTTAATTTAGCGTCACAATGTGGGAAAAACTTCATTTTTTCTTACTTCAATTAAAGCGAAATTGATACTGCCAGTATCACCAGAGACCATGATGGCCAAACCGTACACGTCATCACATGTCTGAATTTTTTATGTGCGGGGCCTTGAATGTGCAACTTTATCTTATCATTAGAATTACGAGGCCAGTGTCCTCTATGATATTACCAAGAGGGAAGAGCAGAGGGTTAACTTTTCCTACACTGTTTTTACATAAATCTTTATTATATCTATTGACTTTCGGTTAAATTCTTGAACTAAAATTTAAAAAAAGAAATCTTTTTAAGAGTTCTACTTTGAATTTATTGTAAATGGCTACATATATGGCATTGCTTATGTTATTATAGCACAGCATATCTTATGTTACAATCTGAATTTGGCAGGTATTTTGGGGATATAAACATATATTTACGGTCACTTTTTTTTTTTTTTTTTTAAGAATAACATTTTCATTGGATATGCTGTTTATTTGTGTGATTTTCCTCATTTGCATCTTCTTTGCTTTCTTTTCATATTCCGCAACGCCAATCAAATTATTAATATTGTTTTTTTAAAGGAATACACTTCTATACTTCTCCACTACTAACGTAAGATATATTGCTGGACAAAGAATTCTAGTATGTATGTTACGAAATACAAGCTACTAAATACACAGTTTGTATATAGCTATAAGTGTAATATGCTGATATAATAGACTATCCAAAAGTGTAGATACATCTGAGTCCAAAAGTTGTGTCATTTCCACTAGAAATCATCATATAAGAAAGGACGAAACTAATAATATGATTAATAACACTGGACAGTAAAAAATTACTTGTTGAATGTTTTCTTTTCTAAAATATTTGATTCTTACTAATTGCGGGACAAGAAAAACGAATCTGACCTCACATTTCTTTTATTAGATGCTGGTTTTGAGAAACAATTCTTGTAATCTGGCTTTGGATGTTAATAATTTATTTTATATATTACACTAGCTGAAATACCCATTCTTAGCATGGGGGCTGTATTTAGAAGACAACTCCTATGGGAGTATCAACATTCATCTCAGCGACCGCGAAAACTATGGATTTGACACTAATATCGGTAATTTGGATAATTTTTACGCGTCTCGGTACCTCCACCCAAAGGTGATCCCGGCCCACATACAATGGTAGCTGAATTTGAGTCATCACTAATGGAAGTGTCATCATTGATCTCAGCGACAGCGAAAACTATGGATTTGACACTAATGTCGGTCATTTTGGATTGCTTGTCTCGCCCCCCTTAGACCTCCTGGATCGAATTTTCAAAACACGGTTCGTCTTGGTCTGGGACCTGGACCAAGGTACCCATGATCAAAATTTCGTAACCCTCGGTCCACTCGTCTGGTCCTCAGGCCGCACACAGACACACAGACAAACAAAATATTTTATTTATATTAGATATTTCCTTGGTACATTTCTCCAGTGTAGCAACAGTATTCTACTACTAAATGATTGTTGTAGAAAAACTTAAATTTTACAAATGCATATATTATGAACATATTTGCAAGAAAGTGCTATACTTTATTAACTTTTAGTTTCATTCACTTGAAATATTTTTCTTGGCGTTAGTCTTTGTTTTGCGGCACCAATTGTAATCTTTATAGACTTGAACGGCTTCTGTTTGCCCTCCTGTAGTGTGCTTTTAGTGTCTTATCAGTGTCCAGCAGTAGTCAGCAAGCATGCCAGTCTTCCACCTACCATGATATCTGTGTTTCATTGTGGTAATATCTTGGTTGAAACGCTCACCATTCTCATTACTCACTTCATCGCAGTTACTGGGGAAAAAGTCTATATGTGAGTGGAGAAAGTAGTTTTTGACTGACATATTGCAGCCTAACTCATGATACGTCTCCAACAGTGTATTCACATGATCAATGTAGTATTCCGCTTTGTGATTACCCAAGGAATCTGTTACAGCATCTTTATAAGCATTCTATGCAGTCTTTTCTTTACCAGAAAGGACCTGATCAAAGATTTCGTCATATAGCAATTTACGAATTTGTGGACCTATGAAAATCCTCATCTTTAATTTTGCCTCGCTTAACGTAGGAAACAGTTTCTTGAGGTGTTTGTACGCTTCACTGTCTTTATCCAATGCCTTTACAAACTATTTCTTTAACCCCAGTTTGATATGTAACGAAGGCAGGAGGATGTCCTTCGTAGGAACTAAAGAGGGATGTTGTACATTTTTCTCACCAAGCTGGAAATCTCTTCTTGGAGTCACATCTTTCTCGTGTAATGTAAAGACCTGTTCCAACTATCCCATTCACACAAAAAGCAGCAGGATTTCCTGAAACCCAATTACAACCCTAACACAATAGTGATGAATTTTAGGTCTCCACATAACTGCCCTTGAGGAACATTGCTTTATTGCTTCGAGTATTTGTTTCATGTTTTGATGTTTGCTTCAAAAGGACAGTATAACAAACAGACAATAATGGAAGAGAATTGGAGTTGTGGAGCAAGAATGCTTTCATACTAAACTTAGAGCTGTCTATGATCTGTCTGACCTGTGGTTTGTATCTGAAATGCAATTTCTTCATCAAAACAATGAATGGCGTCATGACAAAATACCATGGTATCCTGCTGAGTAAAATAAACCTCAAACTGCTTTTGACTATTCCTGTATATGATACTTTCATATAATCTTTTAATAATGTCCCATTTCTTAAGTCTTCATGCAGCAAGCTCAGCTTTGTTCCTAAGCAGCTTAAAATTTCAAATGAAATCACTAAGTTCGGCCTGTGAAAGTAGGTGTGGCTCCTTCTGTGTTGCACTGTGTACCACAAATTCCATATCAGTTGATAAGGGCCCAGGTGCTGCCTCCATGTCATCTGAGTGCTCTTCATCTTCTTCGTCTTACACACTATATTTATTTGGAGGATTAGATATAGGGAGATCTTTGCCATGAGGATTCGGTCTGATGGCTGACGGGATGTTGGAATATTGTGTAGGTCATTTCTTCTTTTTGGGCGCACCTTGTCTAATTGGTGGTACCAAACAAAAATAATAGTCGTTGAAATGATTGGTTGGCTCCCTCCACATCATCGTTGGCTCCTTCCACTTCATTGAACGTCCCTTCTTTTCTAACCATGCACACAGTATCTGTTACAGAATATATGAGGTGCCCATGGCTTGCCCTGGTCCAATAATTTCACACCAAAATAGTGAAAATATTCTGTCTTCACAAGTGGCGTCAATGGACATTTCTGCTTTGCAAATGTGACTTCACCACATACATAACAAAAATTGAAGTGTTGAAACATTGACGAGGTTTTGTTGTTTTTGATCACTCAGCACCCCTTAATACACTTAGTAGGAAGAAGGAAACCATCATTATAAAATACAATCTGTGTGATTTTCCCTTTAGTACACGTTATTACATTTTAGTATACTTAAAACCTTATCATTTTATTTGTAAACAGGACTAAGAACACCAAATAATATTTGGCCAATATCCAAATAGTATTTGGCAGGAACATTCCCGATGTCCCAACTTATTTTATAAGGCATATTAGTGTTTTGTGCTCTCACCCAAAGTCGCTCCAGAGGACTCCAAACGTTCAGAAAGGAATTTTTTAAAAGAAATTTCCCGCTTTCCCTAATTCCCGCTTTCCCTAATTTGGACCTAGGTTTGGGCAAAAGCTATGATGAATTGCACGTACTACCAAGGAGGGAAGGGTCAAATAAGCCCGCACTACATGAATTATTTATTTTTGGTATAAAATAGAAATATATTCCATATGATATAATAAAATAACAAAAGTTAATCTTACATTCGAATGAAAAATGAAAAAAGTAAGAACTCTTGAAAATTTGAACACGCGGACAAAATTATCCCCATCATGGTATGCACTGACTAGTGAGAAAAATCTGTTCTCTGGACAGCGGTATATTGTATGAATACAAGGAATCCTTTGGTTACTACAGAAATCAGTACGGAGCATACGTTATCTGTATGCTACATAGTCACTGTCCTTAGATGTTACATTATGCCATTCCAGGATGTCTGGCATCTAACAGTTTTCCATATATCGCATACATATACTTATGTTACATTCCTCATTTATATGTTATATACGTCCATTTGTATGTGAGATCCTTACCATATATATTGTTTCATACGGAAAGTACGTAGAGATAGAACAGTTATACGGAAAGTTTTATAAAACATGCCTTTTTAGTTATATGTCTGCTGTAAGTCCAAAAACTACAGGAATTACGCATGTAACCTACCTTGTTAAGTACTACACCTACATTTTTTCTCCCGGCGGAGCTCATGTGGTTCGGATCCCACGTTAATCAGTATAGCCTAGCTGCTGAACGTGATGTTACACTCAAAATCAACTCAACTCAACATTTTTTTCTCAGTGTAGGGTTAGTGTAATTCCTCCAATTTAACAACGAACAATACACGATCATTGTTATTTCTTTTAAAGTTTCTCAAACTCCGAACTACGTTTCCAGTAGATGGAATGTGAAAGTAAGCCTCACGAAACAAAAAATATAGAAGTGTCCAGTGGGGTATTTAGGGGGGACTTCCAGGCTTAAGCCCCCACCGAAATTGTGTTTACTACATTAAAATAAATGAAATATCTTGCAGAATTTTCACATTTCCAGGAACAAAGTTAGCAAAGCCCCCTCAGAAACAAAATCGTAAATACGCCACTAGAAGTGTCATATAATTTTGACATTTCTTTTACGTATCCGACATTCTATGCCTACTTGAAAATAATTTAAAACTACTTTTGCTTTGTAAAAAATGTAGTTGTTCCCGAGTTTTTAGTCCGCTGTACACTATATCTTGCCTGTACTCTGTTAAAAGCTTGTAAAAACTGTAGTTATTTACATTTCAGCTTTTTTTTTTTTTTTTTTGACTTCCAAAACTATGATATGAGTAAGTGTGGGAAGAACGACTTTCTCCGTCCGTCCCGTCTGTCGACTATCAGAGTATCAGAGGGAAAAAAAAAACAGTAAGGTATATTGGGATGCAGTTTTCTGTAATCTATTGACCGTGTTAAAAATAAGTTCCAGTTATTCCGTTAAGCCTCTTTGCAAACCGGAATGGTTCATATTATCTATTTCCGGTATCAACATTTGTCGACATAGAACGAAAACGGTAACAGATAGCGAGAAGTTGATCTTTGCAGTCGATTCAGTTCTTTAAGGCAACATACCATAATAATCTCCAACACCATACCAAAATCGGAAGTGGTTCAAAATATACTGTTACTTCCGGTTTTAGTACTGATTTTCATAGAGCCAAAGTTGCAATAGATATCGAGAAACGATTTACTGCAATCGATTCTTCGTACCCAAAATATGTTCCATCTTCTCCATTAGCATTCCATTCATAACGGAATTGGTTCAAATTAACTGGTTTCAACAACATCATAGAATGAAAATGGTAATAGATAGCGACAAGGTGTTTTCTGCAATCGATTGAGGTTGTCAATAAGAGAACATCAAAACGCGCAACGCTCTAACCAAACCTTAAGCGGTTGAAATTTACTACTACTTCGAGTTTCAATACTTATTTCCATAGAGCAAAAACGGTAAGAGATATCGATATATGGTTTCCTGCAATCGACTCAACGACCTAACAATAGGTAGTATCTCCTCCCCTAATCCTATATTCAAACCAAAACTGAATCAAGTTAACAATTTCTAGTTTCAACATTTATCGCCATAGAAGCAGCGAGGGATAGCTAGTAGATCTAATTGTTTTATGTTAATTCAGCATCCGAGGAACAGGTTCAATCTTTGATCTTACTATTCTATTGAAATCAGTAGTTATAGATGTATTACTTCAAGTTTGAATGGGTATTGAATTCGCACAGTTTTTATGTTTACTATAATTTGACACAGTGAAACGATATTCACTTGTTTCTTGTTTCGAGTTTACTCACAATGAACATTTTTTTTCATATGGCTTTCATTCCCATAGATGGATGGGCGGGCCGCAGACGGTTATGCCGTCTCTATGGCCAGTGATAGAAGAAAAGGTTTGACGAATTAATATGAGAAGGTTCTCAGGCTGTTACGCAAGATTAAGACGCAGATATGTCATCTAATAAAGAGTTGTAGAAGCAAAGTCGATTATGGATGAGCATGGAGTGGGGCATAGATTGGGAATGTGGTCCTGTTCAGACGGTGGAAGCTAAACTGCAGAGAGATCCATGTGTGGGATCATGGATTGTGGATGTGGACATAGTGGTGATAGATACGGCGAAGTGAGTTGTGCGTCTCAGGGGAGTTGTCCTGTTCGTAAATGGCCAGTAGATGATCGAGAGGCGGATATGCGTATCTGGGTTCCGTAGGTGTTTGGTCCAAGAGTTCGTTAAGTAGAGGATGGGCATTTGAAATGCGCTGAAAGATGTAGCGGCTGCGAAGGCGTCGGAGATGGGGAAGAAGTGTAGGGATAGTGGTGCGTCGGTAGACCTCTGCAGTAGGTGTTTGCTGCGGTAGAAAATATGCTATGCGGAGTGCACGTCGTTCAAGGATTTTGAGGCGTGCATAAAAGTTGGTAGTCGCTGATAGCCAGGCAAGAAGGCCGTGTGTCAGTGCCGGTCGGACGAAGACATTGTAGGTGTAGAGAAGCAATTTGGCGTTAAGACCCCACGTAGTGCCTTTGAGATGTCGAAGGAGATTAAGGCGACGGCGAATGTTGGCTTCCAAAGGACGAAGGTGGGCGTTCCATGTGAGGTGTTTATCGAATGTGACACCAAGATATTTTAAGGTATCGTGGACCGGAAGACGAGAGTCCAAGAGGGTAATCGTGAGGCGCTCGGGATTGCGAGTAGGGCAAAACTTATTCCTTTTGAGGCCAAATAAGGTAATCTGCGTTTTCGTTGGATTTAGTTTAAGCTTCCATTTGAGGCTCCAAGCAGCAAGATTATTCAGCGCACGTTGAAGGAGGTGATTAATTTGGTCAACGGAAGACCCAAGTGCGAGATACGCCGTATCATCGGCAAATTGGAGCATATGGACTGGAGGCGGAGGTTGAGGCATATCAGCGACATAGAGTAAATATAAGAGGGGTGATAGCACGGAACCTTGGGGAACGCCAGCACGAAGTATGAAGGTTGGAGATTTGGTATTATTAATCTGGATATAAGCTAGTCTATGGTGGAGAAACTGAGCTATGATCCGCACGTAGGGAAACGGCAGAAGGGAGGTAAGTTTGTAGATTAGTCCAGCGTGCCAAACAGTGTCGAAAGCCTTTTCGATATCAAGTGATACAAGGACGGATGGGAGGCGTTTGTTAAAATGGTTGACCAGTAAGGAGGAAAGTTTGACAAGTTGATCGTTAATGCCAAAGGAAGGTCGGAAACCAGCTTGAGTAGGTGGAATGATCGCCCTTTCTGTAATGTATGGCTGCAGACGCTTCATAAGGATACGTTCGAATGTTTTGCTAAAAACATTCGTGAGACTAATTGGTCGATATGATGCCACTGAGGAGGGGTCTTTTTGCGGTTTTAAAAAGACCACTATCTTAGCAAGCTTCCACGCCGTTGGAAAATAGCCGGTTGCAAGTATCGTGGAGTACAGATGAGCGAGTAAGAGTAGAAAGACTGCAGGCGCATGGAGAAGTTGACGATAGGAGATATTGTCATTACCTGGGGCGGTATTGCGGCGGTATTTGAGGACTTCTAGGATTTCGGTGGAAGTAACGGGTGCCAGTAGTGGATCGTCGGGTTGAGGGAGTTAAGTGAAGTTTGCCGCAAATCGTGCTTGTTCGGGATCACCGACTGCAGTTATGTGCCGATAACTAGGATGAGTGAAGATAGGGGAAGAGTGGGTGGTAAAAACCGCTTCAAAATGGTTTGCAAAGAGAGTGGCTTTCTCCAAGTCTGTAGTAGGGGCAGTGCCATTAGTAAGTAACGGATATTGTGGTCTATGCTTCTGAAATGTTGGTCGTTTGAAGAGGTTCCAGAATCGAGTTGGGTTGCGCTCATCACGTAGCTGGTTACATGATAGTCGCCAGTTCAGTCTCTTTCGTGCAATAATATAATGTTTTGCCATGCGCTGGAATTGACGATGTAAGTGTAAGAAGTGACGATCATGGGTGTGGTGATATTCGGTCAAATACTGATCGGATCGTGCTAGGATATCTAATACTCCTGAAGGGAGATTTGGACGGCTCTTAGGTTGTGAGTATTTTGGAACGGAACTTGCAGTACTGTGGATGATTGCGGTCTCAAGTGTAGTGCAAAGTTGATCGACGTTGGCAATGGAGTCCAGTGTGGGAGTGAGGTTGCCGAGGTCGGTGGTGATAATCTCTTGATAACGATCCCAGTTTGCTGCAGTAAAGTTATATTTAGGAGTTGAAGTGATGTCATCAGTTTTTGGTATAGTCTGTGTGAGAGTCAGAAGGATCGGTAGATGGTCACTGCCCACAGAACCAAGAATTTCCACGGACGTCCGAGATAAAAGATTATTGGACACTATGGCTACATCATGGGTGGTAATGAACATACACTTGCACAAATATTAATGATAGAAAAACCAAAATCTGGCTACGCCTAATAAAGAGTAAAGTATATTCATAATCAGCATAATTATTATGAACATTGAATAATAAATTCGGAAGAACACAATTTAAGTTGTAATTAAATCGTCATAATATACTGGTATTACTGCACAAATAGATAAATAGAATTACTCAAATCTATTACAACTCCTGTCCTCTCCTGAAAATAATTAAACTTAAAAAATGTTGTGATTAAGTTGCAACTAAATCGCAAAAATAGTTCTCTAAAAAGTGTGCAAATTGCCTGCATGCAAGCAAAATCTATTGGTGACAGGCAGACAAGCAGTGTAGGTAGCGTCATCTGTAAGCGTGATTTTTCACTACTAGGTATTAACTTGAAGCACAAACAGACATGGTTTCCTCTTATAATTACATCAAAGTGTACATGGAGACCAAAGATGTCCTTTTTGTAAGTGGAACTTACTCAAAAGGACTAAGGTTCACTATTTACAATTGGGCTTTCACTCCCTACTCTTGCTTAGGCTCCTCGTACCTCAGGTTCGCACTGTGCCCTCAATGAGATTCGCCTTAACCTCATTAACGTCATTGGGCTTGTGGTCACTATCGTCAAAGATACTTCGAGAACACCCACGTGCTCACTGCTCACTAACCTCACTAGAATGTGCATTCGCTTGAACACGGGTTCGGGCTTGCTATTCACTTGTGGGACTATATGCTCAATGCACTTACAGTAATTTATCGCTCACATGGCCAATTGAGGCCTAAAAGCCGGGTTCGCGAGTTTAGTCATATTCGCGTTTTTCACTTAGGAATTGTTGGAAGTTACTAATGACTCTACTGTCATAGATTGTCCACGGCTGCTCTAGACCGCTTACTGAAATTATAACAACCATCTTATTTCATCCGTCCCTGTATATAACGTTTGTGTTCGATGTCACTAGATTGAGTCACAAAGAACAAAACATAGTTTCACTAATGGACTTATTCGCTGTTAGATATTAAGATTCGATTCCTAGTGGAAGTAAATGTTGTACAAATTAACGCTAAACTACAGCTCCTCGCCTCATATACTACACTTGCAGATTAAAAGTGAGTCAAACTTATAACAAAGAAACAAAAGGAGAAAGTTGATTATTGTTTTATAAATATTCTCATCAAGGGCTCCTGATTGATTACATGAAAATTATATTTTTGAAGATTCTAAAGTAATGTATTGAAAGTGGAAGACGTATGTGAATAAGAATACAGAATGAATAGTGAAATGATTGGAAAGGTCATGAATATCGCTTCCAGCCCCGAAATCCACCTATATCCGCTATTGGTAAAAGCAGAGTTACAAATGCAATTATGAAGAAATTTTACATGGGAAACAACTAAAATACTGGATAAGTTTTTGGAGCGAAGTTGGTTTGGGCCTATATATTAAGGTCATTATTTGCCAGATAGGTTTGATGGAAAACTCTGATAATACCTAAGTGTGTGTGTTAGATATCTCTGGACCAGAAAAGCCCGCACATCATATTATCATAATGTTATGAAATTATTCCACCTTCGAAAACAATATATTCGCAAACGATCGGGATTATGAAATATATTGTACAATATATACAATATATTTCATAATCCCGATCGTTTGCGAAGTTCTACAAATTTAAGCGTCAGTAAAAATATGTAGAGCAGAAAAAAGTGTCGAGGATGGATCAAATTAATCTTGGATCATTAAATCAACGTCGCGTTTTCTCTTTGGCTCCAGTGGCATGTTCATCTGAAAAGGTTAAGGTAAATAAGATTTGTCTTGAAAAGAGTTTTATTATCTAAAAGGTTTAACGCAAACAATTATTTCTTTTGTTCAGTACAAATTGATTGAAACCTGAATGTTTTATTTTATTAGAAGGTGGAATTCCATGTTCCGGAAATTTCAATAGTGTATGTTTTTATGATACATATTATTACATAAAAGAATGAAAGTAACTCAGTCATCAACGCTCAGGGAATACTACTAAAACTAAAAAAATATTATTTTCTTCAGTATTTGCCCCAAAAGTATTAATCTATCTAATAAATTAGTGAGGGATTCGACCAAAGTAGAGAAAAATAGGCGCTATACGATTGGCAGAAAATCTGTGAAGCGATGACGCCAAATTGATTTCCATATCAACATTTTCAGTTAAATCGGACCCAGCGGGGTTGTTTACCTTCAAAATGTTTCCCAATATTTTTACATAATTTACGCAATTAAAAATTCCAGATTGCAAGTTTAAGTATACACTACCCCCAAACCTGCCCTGTCCACTTTTGTTTTACGCAGCGATTCCCTAACGGAGGTTCAGAAGACAACACACTTATGCACAATTAACTAAAAGTAGGTAAGAGATGAGTTGGTTTATCTTGAATAAGGTTGGAAATTAAATTTTATAAGTAATACATTGAAGCTCTCCAGACAGCATTGTTGACATGGATAGCAGACTGAATAGAGAAGAGAGAGGGAGAGAGAAAGGAATGGAGTAACCTTATAAAACCCGCTGCATTTGTGTCCTTAAGTAGATATGTTGAAACAACGAGATTTCCAATTATACACATACCCACCTTCGTTAACACGAATGTTCCCTACATAAGCACCCCTTCCCTAACTCGGACTGCATAAAATGCTAGCTTGTACGAGCATCAAGTACAAGTTGTTGAATGTTGTTCGCTATCTGTTGTAAAATATTGCTAAACAGTCCTACCTTTCGTGACTGTGTAAATATACCAACTGGAGCGTAAAATGATTCAATTTAATATTCAGATCTTTGGATCCTCTCAGAAATTATAATTTCAAATCAAGATTTGAGATAAGACAATTTATCAAGATCTTTTTAGCTTGCTGTAGCAATTTTGTTTTGTTTGTTTTGTTTTGTTTAACGTCCCGCGATAATGCACCAATGCTAAGGGAGACGATAGTGTAATGGACGGTAATGGTGGAATGAGGAAAATAAGAGACGGTGCGACTTTTGTTTATTACAAAGATCAACTGGCGAGAGTTAGGATCGAACCAGGGTCTCCATATACCAGAGGGGAGTATTCTACCACTGAGCCACGGCAGCACCGAAAGCAATTTAATATTCAAAGGAAATTTAAATTAAATTTTGAGTTCAGGCTCAAGTTCGTCCTTGCTTAAAACATACTGCAAAAGATGCGTACAGAACAGTCCACCGAAGCGTAATGCTATGGTAGGGTTTTTGAGCTTTAACTTTGCAAATGACCTTGATGTGGTCACATCTAGGAATCGGGCCCTTCACCAATCTATTCATTACGTCAAGTTGCATTTAAAAAAAAATCAAATAAAAATAACCAGGTAACTCCGCTTTAACTATCACTTTCATATGTCAATAGTTTTATGCTCGTGTGCGTGTCTTGGTGCTCATAAATCGAATCATGGTCTTGTACTTGTTTGCCAACTGATACATGGCTACTCATTAACAAAAGTAATATTCGTAATCATAAAATTAATGGACAATCTTTTTAGTAGCTTAATATTTGTAATACTTGTATTCATCTTAAGCAGTGGATTAGTCCGAATTTCAGGGCACAAACTTGAAGCTTAATTAGCCATTATACGTAGTACATGTCATATATAGGCCTATACAGGAGTAAAAGTAAGGCGGAACGCGGGTGGAGGTCGTCCCCCACTTATTACAAAAATATCTATGGCGTCTCCCCACTTTGTAAAAAAAAAACATACAATGGGTAAAGATACGAGCGCACCCCTACCTTTTCAGATCCACTTCTACCCCTGGGCCTTTACAATTATTTATCTGAAATGATTTAGATAGTAGGCCCACCATTTCGGGTATTCGGGGCATGAATGTCTCCCCATGACTACTGTTTTCTAATGGTATTTTATTACATATTTGTTTCATATGAATGTAAATGAAACATGAAAAATTATAAATAATAATTCTTTTTTTGCATCAAATTTGTTACAGTTGTGCACAAGAGAGTACAGGCACGCCTATGTCTAAACTGAGTTCGCAGAAAGAACAGTTGCCATCATTATCTACAAAAGAGAAGGAAATCTTTTTAAATATGTTTGTACAATTCTCTAAGTTTACATTTGAGACATTAAATTTCTACTTTTTCATAACCGTGATACTTTTATTTCCAACTTGCCCGGAAAACAGTGAAAGTGCTTATGATAAATACGGGCCACTCTGTACAATGTTTAAAATAAAGCAGATGAATCAGGTTATCTATAATGTTTCTACTATCAGATTTTATGTATTAAAATTGATTTTAAAACATGAGTTCCTAATCAGCGCCATCATTTAGAGTTTTTTCTGGGGGGCGAGCACTAATACGCATATTTGGGTCACTTAGAAACGTTGTGTTTCTAATTCTTGGGCTCCATCTTTCTCTGACTCCTTGTGGGCCGTCAGAAGCCTGCAGAGAAGAGATGACGAAAAATTGTGACAAAAAATGCCCACACTGTTACAGAATGGCACTATGCTTTCGAAAGCTAGAAATATCCTGACTAATAACAGAAATTCTGAGAACTTTTCTAGAAATTTTAAATTCCCTGATTTTCCAGGATATTCCGCTCATTCGCCACCATGTATTGCAAGTAATACAAATCTCCTCATAAGAAAGAGTAACCCAAAGCTTGCTGTAGCTTTTTATTTTTAACACTGATTCTTCTTTTCCACGTTTCTTTTTGTTTCATCCTTCCTTAATTTTTCCATTCCTGGTTTCGAAGGGGAGGGTCCGGACCCCCTGGACCCGCCCCTTGGCTACGTGCCTGGATTGATCCCTTGTTCGATCAAAGCTCGTGTCAAGTAAGTTTATGGTGGAGAAACACCGTGCGTGTGGATTTTCTTGGCAATCACATTATCCGAGGAAGTGGAGAAGGAAAGAAGCGGCTTGAGAACTTCAAGTTAGGTACCATCCTTGCATATGCCTGGTATGAATGAGAAAAAACCTGGAAAAACCTCCCTCAGGATAGCTGGCCTGAAAAGGTTTTTACACCTTTCGACTGAGTGATCCCACTGAGAATCGAACACACGATCGCTTGCACCAAAGACAAGAGCGCTAGCGACTACGCTACGCTGGGCAACAAGATGATGATGATGATAATGATGGAACGGAGTCTTCAAGAGATAAGTAACAGCAATCTTACCTGATTGGCGTGGCAAAGGATTGGCTCTTTAACCTATCCTATATTTTTAGCTCTTTAACCATGTAATTTTACAGTTTACTTTAAAGAAATGAGATTCAAAGATTTTTTTTATTTGTGTTACTTATATGTGCATAATAATACAATAACTATTACATAAAACAATTAGGTATATACGGTATTAGTAATACGATGTATAGTGGATATTTGAAACGTAAAGAAAAAAAATACATTAATAAAATGTATAAAGTCGTTGTTTAGAAAGTTGGTCTAATATTTCATGTTCCAACAACATTGTCATTCTGAAAACCTATCATATGACAGTTTTGGTGGAGCCCACTGTTGCATAAAGTGATAAACGACAAAACCCAACCGCTGCAGCAGATGCAAAACGAGCACTCTTGCTACGAAATGGAGTAATAACACTCGTGGAAAGAAAGAAAAACAACAAGAGAGGAATCAGTAAACGGAACCTAAAAGCATAGAAAAATTGACACTGAATTCACGCGATGAATATGAGTACATTTATCAAACAGTGTGTACTCCCACTCCACAATATACAGGGTGATACTTAATTTGTAGGACTACCATTATGGGATGGTAGAGGATATTGAAACAAATTTTCTGTTCTTTTTGGTAATATCCATATGCTTGTTTCCATTTTAAATAATAATATAAGAGTTTTTAAATAAATGAAGCAAATTATTATTTTTCTTATTGCAAAATACAGATTAGACTATCTATTTTTTCTTAGAGATTAACTACTTTACGTCATCATCACCATCGTAGTTATTCTGTCTTTGTTGGTAGGTCACTTGCAGCAGCCCAGAATCTTCCATGCTCCACTGTCTTCCGCTAATCTATTCGTCTTCACGTAAGATTTTTCTGTTTTAATATAATCCATCAATTGTAGTTTCCTTCGACCTTCCTCTCTTTCCTTCCGTTGCATTCTCTAGCACGTCTCTCCTCATACAGTTCCTTCTTATCCAATGTTCCAACTTGTTTCTCTTCCTCTTCTCAATAATATTTAAAACTGTGCTTTTCTCCCCCACCATTTCTAACACCGTCTGATTCGTTTACAGCTCGACACAACCAATTATCTCTATTCTCTATATTCTTCTCCAGACACACATTTAGAAAGCCTCCAGTCGTTTTTCATTATTTTTGCGTAACATCCATGTTTCCGACCAATACTCCACACGAAGCATTTTGTGAGTATGTTTCTCAACTCTTTATTCAAGGTCCTGGAAAACGGACTTTTCTTCCTTTTAAAGACTTCTTTCGCCACTCTTACCTGTGCTTCCATTTCACGTTCACACTTCATATCACCACTAATAATACTGCCCATGTATCGAAAACTAATTACCTGTTCTTTTCTCCCCTGCTATTTGTATATTTGACACCCTGCTAAATTTCTCATGGAAACTGGTAGACCAGAGCGGGCGAGATTCGAAAGTTAAGAAAAAATATTACCGCCCTTATTGTGGGGCAACTACAGATTCACGAAATCACATCGCAATACTTTGGTAGCATTCTTACCAGAATATACTCACGATATTTATACAGGGGTATGTATTTGATATTCACAGTACCCTTAGAATTGATAGCAAATCGCGAGGAAACGTGAAATAGAATATAACCCAAAAATTTCGTTATTTCATAACTCGATTTACGTGTCAAGTGCCATACAGTGCACATGCAAACAATTATTTTCAGTATAAGTAGTACTTTTCAGTGTTATTGTAATCGTCAAGAATTCTTCCTCTGTAAATAATAGTATGGTTCATCAAGTATTCATAAAATTAGAATGGTTTATGACTCAGTAAATAAATCTATACGCTAACTTTAAGTAATAATAAATTCCGAAGACAAAAAGAAGGCTGATGAAGACATACCTTATTTATTATGGTAGATGAAAGTACGAAGTAGATACAATATGGTGCAAATATAAACAGACCTTGACTGATCCTTATGCAGTTTATAATTATATGATTTCAGAGACTCATTATTCCTGTGGTTTGGCATTATCTTTTACCTAACTCGAATGTGAAACACTCTTCAGTACGAAATTGAATTCCTATGAATGTTTCACTATTTTAAAGGGATTTTGGTAAGAGGAATCTTTACTGCCTTAAACGATCAACTGAAAATGGGACAGTGAGTAAGAGATAGAGTGATCCACTTCTAATGCGAAAGTACGATTTCAGGTTATATGAGCTTGTAATAGTAGATATTAAGATCACAAAAGTTGAGATAGAATCATAGAATTATAAGAGATTGGAATGAGGTTGTATATTTTAATTTTGTTTAAGAAAAGACAATCCTGGTTAGAGAAAAATTTACCATACCGTATCAGGCAGGAATCTAAAATCAGAAATTACTTATGATTGGTCAACTAATTCCTCAATTTGAGTGATCAATGCACGGAGACAGATATACCTAAACAGCGTTGAGATGTAAGACAGGTTTGCATCCTCTTGGTTGATTGATTGACGAAGTGAGAGGATTCAACGAAATGAACAAATAAGGAGGCCCGGGCCACAGATGAGAGCAATAAATGAATACAGACTATTTTCAATTACACAAATAAAGGGCTTTCCAACAAGAATGATGTGCTTTTGAAATAATGTGGCGACCCAAGTTAAATACGAACTTCAAGAACGTTTGATTATTATTCGAAAGTTTTGTGAAAATATACATTCTTTAATGCACTTACTGAGAACTATGGGGCACATAATCGGCCTTCTGTCTTTGCTAATCGTCGAGTTGTTGAAAACTTGAAAGGGAGATTACTCTTCAAGATGTGACAAGACAAAAAAAAGTCGAAATGCAAGAAGTGTAGAGAACATTCTACTGTACATTAGAATGTTGCAGAGAAGCCAAATTTATAGATTTCGCATCATGCTCAAGAATTACAGTTTAGCAGAATGACAGTTTGGTGTATTTTGCGAAAAGACTTGGATTTACAACCGTATAAAATTATGTCAATTCACGGACAGAAGAGACCTGACCATCGTAAGGACCGTGAGTTGCCTGCTTGAGCTTTAGAGCAGGTTAAAAAAATATCACAATCAGAAGAAAGATCTGAGCACAATCCCATTGAGGTAGATCCTTAAATGATATGTTATTCAAAACATAATGTGATCAACTATGCTTTAAAGTGAAAAAAGTTTAGTTGTATATGACGTACTTGGACTTTGATTACATTGTCAAATCATGTCATTTTTACTTTAAAACGTTTTATATTCTACCAGATCCGGAATGTTAGATATAGCTTACAGTCTAATTGTTTCGGTTCCTTAATTAAATTGTTGATACTTGTAATATATTAAGCTTATACAAATCAAAAATCATCAACCAGGAATTATTAGATAAAATTTTGTTTATTTTTTTAATTGGTAATGATGTGATTCTTTTATATGTATTGACAATTACTTGTTACTAAAATAAACACACTGGAAATTATTCAATGATTGGATTGGGATGCAAGATTTTTTAACAGAATGCTGCGACTACAGATTCTGTATACCTAATGAAGTTTATAATTCGTGTTTTGAAATACATATATACCATATCACAATATCAGGTATGTTTATCTTCTTGCAATTCTTACTTTTATTTCTGTATTTTACGGACACCCATAAAGATTCATGATGCAAACAGTTTCATTGCAGAATTGGACGAGTCAAGGGAAGCTAGTGAGAAACTAAACTAATTGTATAAAAAGTGTGTAATTTATACAAAAACAAAATTAGTAAGTCGAAGTTATTTCGAAATTTGATGAGAGGATATTGAAGACGATAAGCATCGTGTAAGTTCAAAACCAAGTCATTCTTTTTAACTAAAATACGTAACTCTGGTTAATTTATGGAGTTTATATAAGAGACCTAAGAGGGGTATGCCCCTCTGTGTATATTTTCATTCCGACAGATTTTCCATTTTCTTTCTCAACAAACTTAAGAAGTTTGTTACTGAATTCTCTATGTCTGTGTGTCTGTCCGTTCGTCTGTTATTAGCAATTTTTTTTAAAATGTTGAGCCCTCTATTTGATAGAGCATCAAAAACTATTTGAGAAAGTGATGGAATTTTTCGCATAACTCGTACCGTTACCCGAGATATTGGCCAAAAATGTCTGATTTAACAAGCCATATCTAGGGAACTATAAGTTATAGAGAGACGATATTGCTGCTCATCAATACCTAAGAGAATGGTGAAGATTTTGGTACCAAATAGTAACAGGTGGTTACTGGCCAACTGATCACCGTTAACCAGATATTGGCCAAAAACATTGGAATTTCGCGGGGAATTTTGCGCATTTTTGTGAGAAACAGAAGAAGGTGCGGATAAAGAGATTTAGTTTTACATGTAGGAACAATCACAGTTATCCTTCCTGCTCTGTCTTTCCCATTCTGTTTAAGTTTGTTCTGGCAATGCTCTTGGAGCATTCTCAACTGATTTTATGTTTTTATTCGTATTTCTTCTTACAGACGATAAACACAGGATATTGAGCAGTAGTTTACATTTCCTTTGAAAATAGCTGGTACTCTTCATTCATAAAGCCTTGACAAAATAATTTTTAATGATTTTCACTAATGCGGAAAAAAGCCATCCATCATAGATTTTAGCAGGCACACAAGAGTGCCTGATCCGTTAGCAGCGAGTAGGTCCCTAGAGATTAGGCGCGTCAAAGATAGTGAGTATGCGTGTAAACGAGAATATCGCTTAAAAACACTAGGTTAGGTACCTTTTCTAAAGTTTACTTCGTTTCCTGAAAAAAAAAAAAAATACCGTTCAATGCCGACTTTTGCCAATGTCATTTCACAACATCAACACGATGTTTACATTTGAAAATGTAACTGTTTCTCCATTTCTTTATTTTCAATGTCTCCCTAAATTTTCTACACTTTCTGTTCAGTGCATTTCAATAATCGGTGCAGCTCCACATAACATAATAACACTTTTTCTTCAGGAACATAGGTTGTTATAAAACTCCCAATTGAAATGTCACATCCATCACTTTGAATGATGGGAATTAGTTTCGTTATTACATTATAATGTCTGACGTCAGCATGCCTCCACCCAAAATGGTATCAACATCACGCAGTTTTTAAACACAACTGAAAACTACCACATTACACTTCTCTGTTAGCATGAATTTAATGGAAAATAAGCAATTCATTTTTCTTTACTGTAAATTTTATATGTGTTTCATATTTCTGCACCTACTTTCCGGCATTTAACCCATTATTAAATTGAATCACACCATAAACTTCCTTGTCAAGAAGAAAATAATATTATGTAATCTGGGTGATAGAACGTAATACATAGGGTTTTGAAAGGAATAATAACCAAAAAGGACTCAAGTCTAATGGCAGTCCTGAGATTCCATACCATTAAAAAGATTGTTAGATTGAAATGAACAACGTCTTTCGGTTTCGTTAATAGAGATAATAATTAATCGGACCTCGGAATACAAAAATATTTCCTCCTTTTCGTTCTGCATTGCCCATTCCATTCGAATACGAACGATGCTTTCGCAAGCAGCCCCGAGCTCAAACTTCCTGTTTTCTGTAGTTGCCATGACACCCATCTCCCGCAGCCATTTCAAGTTCGCTCTTTTTATTTTTTTTTTAATTTTCATGTTTTCAGTGTTTTTCATGGATGGTTTCTTAATTAATTCCATAAAATTATTTAGCAATGAAGACGGAAACCAGGAACTGAATAAAAATTGTCAATGTTTACAATTACATATTGTAACGTGAACTTTATATATATATATAACAGTCGTTACCGAACAGTAATTAAATTCAAAGCTCATTACCTGGAAAGCTGATTTTATTCCATACTCACTTATAACTTTGTGACTAATTTCGAATATGTATAAATTGCTATTTATAACAATTAGAATAACAAGAAAGACACGTATAAGGAGAATGAAATTTATACCAAAGATTCGTTATATAACTAAAGAGAAACGATTACAACAAATGTACAACAACAGAACACTAACAACGGTAAGATAACGTAACGGTAACAATACCTCTAACCTTGATTAACAACTATAATATGAAGCTGCAATCAGAGTTTCTAACTGTCATGGCTACGAATCAGAGGTTGCACGTATTCCAGGAGAATCATCGACCATAGTGTTTGTATTTGATTCCGCATAAGACATTAAGCCTATCTGCTGGAAGATCATTGACCATTGAACAAGATATCGACCGAATTCAGACAAGCATGCTAAGGAAACATCTGCTCCCGTCGTTCCTCTGGAAGGCTTGTACAATCCGAAAGCCCTATTTTGAACTTTGGTTTGTAACTAACTGTAATGACTTATGTATAGTAGCCGCGTTTATAAGTTTTTCATTTCAATTGCCATCATATTTACAAGTTCCATTCCTCTACATCTCACTCGTACTCCCTCTAAAAATCATCCGTTGTGTTTTTGATACTCTAAAAATATACAGACTGAGCTACTCAACTCCTCCGAAGAATAGTCAGAGGATACACTCATCAGGCCAATGGACAGAAGCAGAGCCAGGGTAAGCACAACTGAAGGTCTGGGCAAGTGACATTAATCAAGATCAGCTTGCAAAAGCAATTGAGCACACACATATATTATTATTTGCCGTAATTTTTATTTTAGTAGTCATATTTTAGGGAGCATTTATTAATGTTCGTGACTGTACATATTTATCTTAAAGTATTTTAATTGTTTTTGTAATTTACTAAATATTGCTTATTTTATTTTATGGTACTTTTGTGCAGTGCGATCTTCAGTCTTTATATTGTTACATGAGATTAGATGAAGTCGACAAAGAATTCAAACCTATCATATAGGTCTTGCATTTGTGGAAAGTGGTCACACACATGTTGAATTTCATGTAGAGCTTCACTGATAGAGCTTTTATTTCGGTTTGTGCAGTTAAATGTTCATCATTAGTTTCTTTCCCAGGTATGGTTCTGTCCGGTATCCCAGATACGAGCATGCTATATACAGACTGAGCTACTTAACTTACTTTTATAGCGTGTCTAGCCACGCCGTAGCGGGTCTGGCCGTCTGCCACGCTCAATTCTTTGCGCTTTATTTGTGTTGCATGAATGATGTACTGCGGAAGGTTGAATCTTCAAGTAGCAGTTGTGTGCATTATGCATTATGGTCCTCAATTGAAGAAGAGCGTGATGGGAAGTCATATCCTTAGACTGCAGACATTATTGGACACGTTCAATATACTTAAGAACTTCAGATCAGAAATGACAGAAGAGAAAGACGTTAGAGATGGATGTTTGGAAGATGAAGACTTACATCCCTCGGGTATCAAATGTTTTCAGTCGATGTGTCACGCAGTTCTTCAAGTGTACCAACAAACTGATCCAGGTTTAGAAGGGACTTTCACTGCTTCTTTCTTTAAACTCCATCTAATATCACTTTCGCGATTCAGACCAATTACGAAGTATTATTGAAGAACTCCATCAATGTGTAGAACACAAACAAAAGGTCAATTATTTTAAAGTAAGTTGCCACTAGAATGTTAATGTGTGTAGCGCCATGGAAGATCTAGGGGAGGACGTAGGGGTCCTCCCAAAGGTTGCTTCCCTTTATAGAAATATATATAAAATAATGCAATAATTTATTCTGATTTAATGTAAACAATCGTATATTAAATCTACATTAATTGGTATGGAGGCATTCTGTCTCCTTCAAACGACTCTTCTGGATCCAATAGTGGCACAGCGTGTGCGCCAACAAGATTCAATGTATGCTTGGTGTAAAGAACGGAAACGGCAAGATGATTTGCAGTAGGTATTAAAGATTGAACTCCAGAATATTGACCAGCCATTGTAGTCTGCTTGTCATCCGTTGTCCTCTGCAATCGTGAATGTGAAGTTTATCAAGCTGAATTTTATTTAATATGTTAGCAGAAATGCTATCAGAAGTTTTCGCCTCAGAAGGAATGAAATAAAAAAAATGATTCCAGAATGTGAACTGAGTTTTGCTGTATTTCAACAAATCGAGTAATTTGCGACGACTGTTCAACGCGAGAGCAATAAGTTGAACTAAGAATCATTTCTCGCTTTTCTCGCAATTCAAGTATGTATTGGAAAACATTTTCTCCAAGAAGACTAATCATCACATTTTGAATGTCATGAGAAAAATAAGACGGCAAGAAATTAAAAAATATATATATATATGATTTTAGCATCAATTAGAAAATTAGACAATAATTCTATTTGGATTATTCAAAATATAACTTTATCATTAAATATATGGCTATCTGTTGGGTGTACAACAGAACAACACAAGCGAGACTGACATCTGAGATTCAATCAGCAAATTAATCAACAGACGCGTGAAGTCGAGAATGTAACAGAATATTGGGATGACTCGATATGTAAAACGTACAACTTCTAGCTCTTTTGTGTATTTTATACAACTATGTTTATTGATATTGTGGAAAGTATTCCTTTTAGCAAGTACAGCCAAGCGGACAAGAAAATCCTGAGACGCCCAATTATTAGATTACCAACCACCGTCAATATAATACATTGCTTCATTCAAATTATTATATGAGTCAGTTATCAGCGGGGTCCGGGACGGCGACACCGCTACCCCCCTTTACGCTGTCACGATCCGAAGTGCATCCATCAGTTATACACCTCTAGGGACTTTTCCAGTGTTGGCACCAGGGCTCTGCAAACCCAGGCCCGAAGACCGGTGAATCTGTATTCTGTGCCCGGCTCGACCCGGCCCGGTCCGAATCTTGAGCCGGGCTGAGAACGGGTCGGGCTGTAAACGGGCCGGCCGCAAACTGGCCGGGCACAAACGAGCCGGGCGTAACCGGCCTGAGAACAACCTAGTCTGATACGTCTAGTCAATCCTTCAATATGGAATGGAAAATGAGAAATGTGTCGTCATAATATTGCAATGTCTATTTGTCCTTCTGGAATGGGAAAATCGTGTGAAAGGTTATCCAAGGTTTGTTTTCTATATCCCTATTCTGTCTGTCTATGTGTTATCTGTGCTTGCTCTGTCCAGCCATGTTTATTATACAATAATACAGCTCATGGACGTAAAAGTCTTATACTACACTCATTAGTGCATTACGAGTAACAGAGAAGATATGTAAAACTGCTACACCGTATGTGATACTAATATTATAACTACTACTGCTAATGATACTATTACTATTACGATTACGAATGCTAGTACTAATTCCACTATTGCTGCCACTGCTACTACTATTATTACTTCCACTACTGCTACTACTCATTACTATACTAATACGACAGCGAATACCACTACTGCTATTACCATTAATACAAAAACAAAGCAATGAAATTCAAATCTTTGAGTTTTACGTCCGACAGTTATGCCGGCTACGCTAAAGGAGAAATGATGAATGAATAAAGTGGGAGGAAACGGGAGAACGCCGATAACACCCCTCCCACACGGTGTTTGTCCACCACAAAATTCACTTGGCGAGAGCTGGGATCGAACCAGGGATCCCATGCACCAGAGGTGAACGCTCAACCACTGAGCCACCGTTCCAGGAACACCTAATCAACGTGGCGCCTTGGTGATTTATTTGATCATTATATTTTGTTATATTTGTAGTATCATACTATAAACAATACAGGAACATGTAACACCATTTGGTATTTCCCTTGCTAATTGAACATTACTACAAATTGCGTTGATCTTATAAGCACGGCAGTTCACGGTTTTGGCCTCCGTGGTCTAATGGTAGCGCACCAAATTCTACTTAGTAGGTCAAGTACTTGACTTTATCATACGCTCTTTAGTTAACTACGGCTAGTTGTGTTAAACTTTGAAACATGACAGGGAGAGGCTGATATGGATACTGACAGAGGTTAGTTATTATTGGTTCGAAGTCCAAAGGAAACATAAATGAAATTTTTAGTTTTCGTAAAAAGAAATTTCAATACAATTCCCGAGAACTTCATAAATCTGGAAAATTTCGGTACATAATTATCAGTGTCGTGTTCTAAGGTTTTTCCGGGGCTTGCGCTCAGTAACTCTTTTTTTAGAGGAGGGCAAATATCCAGTGCTATACAGTTACAAGAAAAAGTGAGTACTGCTGACTGCATAGCCATCTGCCTATAACAGTGGTGGAAAATGTGTAACGTTATTATATTTCTTTCTTACCTATCTTGGCGTTACATATGTCTACAGTTCGAATCACTAACGTCAACACGCTTAAACACCCTTATTGTTACCTGAAATTGTAAATTAAATTCCTGAAAAATCAAGCACATTAAATATTAGACACCATTAACCTTTTATTCTTCTTATTATTATGAATATCTTATTATTCTGTTGTTATAGCAACGACAGACAGAAACTTATCTTCTTTCAAATAACTCACATTACATGATTATCTATATAAAATCAACTCATACATTCTACATTTTCTTCTTATTATTATTATTCTTATCAACAAATTGTGCACTTTTAAGCGCCTTTACAAGGAAATGGAAATAATTCACAGATTAGATATAAAATCTCGTTGTAATTGGGTACTTTCTGGTTGAGGTAAGTTTATATCTGATAGATGATCAGAAAACGTGATGTATTCGAAGTTCTGTGCCACAGAGTTTGCAAGAATTGGGACAGCAATGTTCGTGAGAAACTCAGAACGTTTAATAAGTCAAAAGTTTGTAATTGTAATCTAATACTATAATATGTCAGGGTGATTTGTAACATATGGTTTCCAGAGAAGAAAAACTAATATTTGACATGTTCAACTACCGGTAACAGCGTGGTCAGTGACCTCAGTTTCCTATGAACAACGTGAAAGAATACTGCTGTAATTAACAAATAACTTGCTGTTTTCTCAGCAAGAAGTGACGCTTTTGTCAGATGCCAGCTTCTCTTAACCGCACAATAGATAGAATGCAATTTTCTTACACAAACTAAAGATAATGCAATACCGCAATTTGAAATTGTTTTCTAGTCATTTTATTATTATATTAGAGAAAACAATATTTTTAGCAACAGGTCCGTGCAGCATCAGGAACCGAAATCACGTTCACATGAACGAAAAGCTGAATCTAAACATTTGGTTAAAAGAGGCTCGTCTCAAATGCAAATAGGCGAACGATTAATACAGTATTTATGTATTCAATTACCCCTGATTTTATGCAACTCTGCCAATCAATGTAATCATGTGGGTTGCTGACATTTCAGGAACAGAACGAGAAGATGCAAAATATCCATTTAATTGTTCCCAAACTGTCATAATTAACTGCTTTTTACCCCCTCCTTTGTTTACAGTTCTCAAATCACGTACTTTTGTTACTGCTAATGAGCTATGATTCAAGTTTGTGACAATACATTCGCAATTAGGTCTTTCTTTATTTTTTTAAGAGAAAAAACGATATTCCCTGCCTGAAATAACGAGAAAAATCAGCATTAATAGGGTAACCACATTTTATAAAAAGAAAGGTTTGCAGTTGTAGTTAACAGTGCGATTGCTCATATATTTTCTTCTTTTAATTGAACATTTAAAAAGTGCATACTTTACGAATTTTAGAGCTGTCAATAGCACAGAGTTTAAAAAATTTTTTTTTGAAAATACAAAAAAAAAAGTGATTTTGTTATTATGCGTATAGAGTTGATTACGAAAGTTTAGGTCTTTACAATAAGAGTAAACAATGACACTTTTTAATCTTTCTTCTTTGACGCTACACAGTTATTCTGATTTGGAATCTCAATTGACTTTGTATATATTCATTATTAGACGGACGATTATTGACAATGTTTGACGACCTCCTCTTCATGGTTATGGTTTGAAGTTATTTACAGCCAGCACATGGTGTTGGGAGCATATGTGTGTGCTAGTGCGGTTATGTATAGAAACTATGCTGATGTAGATGCAGTAGACATGTTTACATTAGGGATGCGCTCGAGTCGAGACATGTCTCGAATCTCGACTCGACTCGACTCGAATTCGAGTCGAGATTCGAGTCGAGACACACTTTGTAAAATTCGAGACGAGTCGAGACAAACGTATTTCTCGACTCGAATTTTCGAGTCGAGACACGAGTCGAGTCGAGACGGCTGTTAAAAGTCTCGTCTCGACTCGAATGTCTCGAAAATCTTTCTATAATTTTTAATATTATTTTGAAGAAAGTATTCACTCAGAAACAGCCTTGAAACCAATTCCAGCTTTTATTCCTTCAGAAAGGTACAGAACGCATAAAATTAATAGTTAATCTTTAAACATCAAGATTTAATTTTCAGCTCAATTCAGTTAATTAGAACTAATAGTTAATGTCGTTGTATTTGGTTGTACTGCAAATATAATGATAATAATAATAATAATAATTGATTATCTAGTTTGTATAAAACTATTATCCGTAGTCTAAAACTAGTTTGTATAAAACTATTGCGATAAAGTGAACTTCATAAATTCTCTGAATGAGCAGTTGGTAGTCTATAGTAATTTAGCATAGTTATAATTATTGTGTTTTCGTTCCCACGAACGCAATAGGGTTACGTAACTTCTGGATTATTCGCTTGCCCAACTATTCTGAGGCTTTAATATGTTGCAGCATATCACGGGCTACGGATAATATATAATGTAACATTTGTTGTAAATCACATATTATGATACGAGACTATTTTACATAGTATATCTTATCTAATATAAATAAAATAAAGTTTGTTTGTGTGTCTGTCTGTCTGTCTGTCTGTGTGCGACCTGTTGACCAGACGAGTGAACCGAGAGTTCCCAAAATTTGGTCACGGGTACCTTAGTCCAGGCCCCAGATCAAGACGAAGCGTTTTTTTAAATTTCGAACCAGGGGGGTCTCGGGGGGGACGTTTACTGGAACCGACCTGGGGACCAGACAAGTTGACAGAGAGTTACCAAATTTTGGTCACGGATACCTTGGTCCATGTCCCAGTCTAAGGCGAAGCGTTTTTGTCAAAATTGGAACCAGGGGGTCTCGGGGGCGTTTACCGAGACATGTAGTAAAAGTAATCCAAATTGATCAACATTAGTGTCAAATCCATAGTTTTTACGATCGCTGAGATCAATGGTGACACTTCCATCAGCGATGACTTGCAAATCCAGCTACTACTGTATGCGGGCCGGGTGTCAGCGGGTGAGGAATACCGAGATATGTATAAATAGCCCATATTGATTGATACTAGTGTCAAATCCATAGTTTTTGCGGTCACTGAAATGAATGGTAATACTTCCACAGGTGTTGACTTCCAAATACAGCCCCCATGCGAAGAATGGGTATATTAAGCTAGTATTACAATAAATGGACTGCTTGGATGCCAAGAACTAGTACAGATAAGTACCATTCGCTTCTATGAATAGGTATTTTTTAAAAGGATTTTTGTAAACACTAAGTTATAAAACAATGAACTACATACAGTAGTTATGGTTTTGGTTCCCAACATAAAAGAAATATGGATTGTTCATGAGATATTGAACTTCAACTTTCACTCCTGGAAAATTTCAATTTTGGAGTTAGGCCACTTGGCATCAAAGCAGTTCACTGTAAGATAAATACATTCCGCACATTAGTAACATAGTTGTTCAGGGGCCTTCGATTTCCATCCTCTCAAATGAAAGCTGAACGATTGCTTGATACATGCTGACTATATAGGAGAAATAGTGTATTAAGTTTTCGAGCTTTGGTGCGTATTCGTATTTACACTCTGATATAACTTTAAGTTCACACTCAAATCGAGCTAATTGTTTAATGCATTTCGAAAGCTTTTGTTTTTATGTAGCTCATTAAGGAAAATCTATTTCATAATAGTAACATTTATGTACTAAGAAACTATGAACGTAAAGTGGACTCGACCTAGCCCCGTGGCCGCTGTGACTCAGTGGCACAGCTCTCACCCTTGATGTGTGAGGACTCTGATTCTGTGTGTGTGTGTGAACTCCGCGGCTAGTGTACGCGTCTTTGCCGTGGAAGACTCGGGTTCAATTCCCGACGCGAGCTCATGTAGTTCGGATTCCACGTTAATCAGTAGGTCTACATTTCATATATCCTTGCTGCTGAAAGAGACGGTAAAGTCAAAATCAACTCAACAATATATATGTGTGTGTGCTTATGTGAATTTCCTCGTGGCTGTATGGTTAACACATACGCCTTGATCGCGGGAGACTCTGGTTCGATTTACGGTGGAAGCTCATGAAGTTGTTACCGGTATCCCACTTTAAACTGTAGATCCATGCCTGATATAACCATAGATATAATGATATGCCTTTGATACACTTATTTTCCGACTTGGAAGCCATCGAAAATTTCCGGACACAGAGTCCCGTAGACCGAAAATGAGAAACATGGGTACAGAGTAAAACAGATATAGAAATTTAAGCTTTTAACTATTTTAACTTACATATAATGCAACTAGCTTGGCCAAGTCATAATGGAGGAAATGCTATCATTGCTACACTCTGAGAATAGAAAATGTTCGTCAGGTATTACTATCCCCCCTCTCTTGCAGAATGAAAACCCTGACTAAAACTCAATATATATATATATATATATATATAACTATTTTGTGTAATGTAACAAACAGTGGTATTCATGTTTCCTCGCAGAGGTCAGGTCCTTACGAGGGTTCGCTTCCATCTTCCTCTCCCCAAGAACTAAAATAAATTTAAAAAAATGCTATTACTTGTTAATCTTGTACAAAGGACGCAATTAAAGTCCCAGTGTAACACCCCTTCACATTTAGATTTTTCCCCTGGAAGAAAACCAGTTATTATTGTTTCTTGATTTCTCAGTCTCACCTACATAAACATACGAATAGAATTACAAGATAGGACATGTTTAGATTGCTTGCACGTGACATCTAACTATATTTCTCATCAAATGTGTCACAGATGAAAATTTCTGTTTGTACTGCCTCTATTTTCTGGTACATATGTTTCATTTATGTTATGCTGCTAAAATTCGTTAGGAAACAAGTACAGACTACGCCTGTGTGCCTGACAAAACGTAAATGTACTGGATAATTATATCTTCACTTTCTTCCAGAAAAAAAAGTAACCCATCTCATGTCGGCTAACAAAAGGAGGTAGCGGACCAAAGATAGCCTTTGTTTACATAAGGCAGTTACACAGCAGGGGTTTCATTCAGTCAGAGAGAAAAGAAAAAATAATTTAAGGTTTCTATATTTGTTTTGAACTGCAATATACTTCTTCCTTTTATTTTAAGAACCATTTCTTTGTCATTTGTCTGCATCAGAAAAAAACTGCAAAAAATCACTAGAATGTGCCTATTTACCCAAAGTACGTACTAGATCACTAGTTCAATAGTAAAATCACTAAATCTAGTACGAAATCATAAATGTGGCATCCCTGGGTTGGAGCGAAAGTAATGGTTGGAGTAAAAACTAGTCCGTATTTCTACTGCGTTCTGTTGTTGAATTCACAGAAATGTTCAAAAATAAATTCAAGAAGTAAAACACGATCCTACAAAAGACTGTTTACTTGCTCACTGGTTTTCGTATTGTGAACTGAAACTCAAGTGCGCAGGCATGTTGAATACTTCTGTCCCTTTCTACTTTACAACTTGAGGTGGGATGAGGGTCAGGATAGATCTAGTGATATACCGCTAAAGGAAGTGCTTCAGTACAGAGTCGGAAGCGGTATGTATTGTTTATACAACTTACAACGTTACCCCCCACATAAAATATAAATTCACCCTTTCTCCCTTCTCTTTTTCGAATACAATGAACCGACTCTTTTGCTGAAGAAAGATGCTAAAAGAAAATTGAAACATCTGTGTCTAAACTTTCTTTGAAGCGCAGTCTTTTGTATTTGTAAGGTTTTGCGAGTGTTTTCGAGATAGCCAAATCTTTTACCATGGACTCCTGCTGCGAACTGACCGTGAGTAAACACCCGATCTCGGTGTGCTCAATTTCTCTCGCACACGTGAAATGGGTTTGTTGTTTCCAAAACAAATAGGAAGTTACCTTGTGCTTTTGCATTTCTGCACGCACACAGGTACCATTGTTGTTTTAATGATCAGAAGAAATATCAAAACCATCCGATATATATGATACGAAACAGCTAACAGAGGGAGGCAAAGATAAAAGTAAGCCTATACCAAGTTTTCCGCGTGGTACCATTACGGAGAATAAATATTTGATAAAGTCACGTAGATGCGCTTAAACCTATTCCATCTGTCCTTATAACTTTTCTGGTCTCATCAATTTCTCAGGAGAATACGTACAACATATGTCCAAATTCCATATATACTCTTTCTAAACTAATGAGTAAACTCATTAAGAATACCAACTGATATCAATAAACAGGAAAGAAAACAATACTTTATACTTCTAACATTTGGTACACATCTTTATGAAGCACAGCTTGTTTCTTTTCGAAATAGCTCCTTCGTGTCACAGCTGTGGTTAGTTTTGTTTTGTGTTAGGATGAAAGAGAGAAATGCAACATTTGCTTCGGGGTGAAGTTATATATATTATTAAGATGAGCGGTGATAAGCGAGGTTTAACAAAGAGTGCCATTCGGATGCACAATTTAACGGGTAGTTGCAGTCCGTGTTGAGAATCGAACCAAAGCTATCTAAGACATGTTATGACAAATCCAAAAGGTGTGTTGTATCGCTGCAGTACCAGTTTTTCACGTTTTTCAAAATGTTCCAAAACCCAAAGAATAATCTTTAATTTCTGATATTTTAGTCGTCACAAATTACAATTTTATAATGTAGTCAATGTTTATAATTACTGGGCAGTTGGGCGTTTAAACTAATGACATCATAATAAAGTCAAAACCATAATTTTGAGTTGAATTGATTCTGAGTTTAACGTCCCGTTCAGCAGCGAGGCTATGTGAGACGTGGACCTACTGATTAACGTGGAATCCGAACCACATGAACTCCCACCGGGAATCAAGCCCAGGTTTCCCACGCGAAAGGCAAGTATGCTAACCGTTAGCCACGAAGGAGCTCCACCATAATTTCAGTGGGCGTTAAGAAATATCTCGCCAGTGCTTTTACAATAAATAAAATTTTATAAGTATTAAAGAATAGTGGTAAGAGATTTTATAATAGCTCTTTTATTTATGAGATATGAGTATTTTGAAAAAAAAAACAACTAAAGAATAGGTTGGCGGAACCACAAAAGACTTTCTTATAAATACATACGCACCTTACTCACCTTTTATAATTGCCATGCTTACGTTCTCCATAAAAACAGAAATTCTCTTTTAGTGATACTTTACACAAGATCATGAAGTGGGTTCAAATTTAATTAAAGGCAAAATACAATACAATAATCCACAAATATTGCCTCAAGTGAGTTTAAAGATTTCTAAACACTAGTGCGAAACCGGGCTCTGCCGTTGCGATCGATTTACAGGTCTTGAGACGAAAGTAAGAAGAGACTTACGCACACAGTAAGTAAAAACAATTAATATGCCTGTAACTTTCCCCCAAATGGGTGTATCTTAAAACTAATCTCACCATTATTTTTCTAATTAAGTTCTAGCCCGAAATCATGTATCATATTACCCTATTCCCATTTTGAAAACTTGACCTTAATTCAAAAGCACATCGCCCCCCTTCCCGGAATTTACCGGAATTAGGTGACCTGAGGGAGTACATGTGAGACCAGCTCTCTCCAGCGACCTATCAAGGATCATTGCGTGTATGCCAAGACCTGTCGCCGTTTTTATCCATGCCAAAAGTCGACATACTGACAATTAGGTAGGTAGTCATGATGGTCTGGCTGATGTGTGCGTATATTTTAACTCTATATTTTGTCTCGACTCGAATTTCGAGACGTCTCGACTCGAATCCGAGTCGAGTCGAGACACGAGTCGAGACAGAAACATATTTTCGAGTCGAGACACGAGTCGAGACAACATTTTCTCGAGACGAGTCGAGACAGGCTTAAATCTCGACTCGACTCGACTCGAATGCATCCCTAGTTTACATTGCATTTCATATCCTCGTAGACCTCCATTTATATATATTCACATGTATCTCCGAATGATTAGTATTTATGTAGTTGACTGAGTAGTGAAGGATAAATGGAGAGGTATTTCAATGATGGGCAACAATAACCCTAGAATACATATATGCAAGTTTTGTTTCACGCTGTGAAACTACGGTAGAGACTTCCAAACTATGTGAATTCAATACTCAAACTTGAAGTAGTACTTCTATAACTACTGATTGCAATAAGGGAATAAGATGAAAGGTAGAACTTATTCTTCGGACTCTGAGTCCATTAAAAAAAAGTCATTACACGATATGAAAATTACTATGGAGATTAATATTGAAACCAAACCGGAAGAACTAGTAAATTTTATCACCAATCTGCTTACAAAAATTTAGCTTTGATTTTGCATTTGAGATAATGCTTCAATTGTTTTATTTAGTGAATTTTATTTCAAAATTTTAGTTCAATTCAATACTTGTTTTGAGCTTTATTAATTACACTTCACGTGTATGACGTACCTTATCTCTACAAAAATCAACGAAATTGTAAGAACAGAAATCAAATACACTGATTTCCATTTAATATCACCTATCTAGATTCAAATCCAGACTTCAGCAAACCAGGTATTTACATGTCTATTTCCATGGTAACGGTACCGTACTTATTATAAATTTACCTGTTTTTTTTTATAATCACCGAAGTTTCTGCGTTGATGATTTTGAAAGTATTTATCGCAATGTTTAGAATACGACAATAGTAAAATATTCACAGAACGTAGAAGAATTTCCCTAAATATATAGATTTTAATGGATAACAAACTTGATCATTAGTATAACTACGCCCATATACAAGCTAGTTAAAAACGACATAACTTACTAATTGATGGAAACCAAGGCTTGGAAAAATTTAAAATTAAGTTTTATTATTATTATTATTATTATTATTATTATTATTATTATTATTATTATTATTATTATTATTATTATTACTATCATTATTATTATTATTACTATCATTATTATTATTATCATTATTATTATTATTATTATTCGAAATTTGCATTAAAATATGACAATATTATAAAAAAAATAACGCTATATGAAAAATTGAAAGTAGATTCCTTCAACTTAAATGTAGAGAGGAAGGCACAGGCTATTTAGAAAATTTAAAACGCATTGCTTAAGGGGATGGGGTTCAAAATTTGGAGTATATCAGGAGCTCCTTAAGTTAGACAGCCCAAACGGCTCTATTATATTTCATATTGTATATCATTATGCCCGTGCGGACAACGAGCGCATTTTTCCAGTTAATTATAAAATAAAAATAGCAACATTTAGCATATAACAAGAGATAGTACTTTCCTGTTATGTTGGGTTATACAATTTGGCAGCATTAAAAATAAAACAACTTTGATTCCACTTGACTTTTCAAACATTTAGAACGTGACTATGATATACTATCTCGCATCGCCAAACCCCGTCTGTCTGCTTCGCTGTCAAATCAGTCCACACACCTCTCAATTCGACGCCTTTGTCCTTGAAAATCGATACCTCCTGAGGAAGAGAGAGAGAGAGAGAGAGAGAAATAAAGAACGCGTGAGTGTAGAAGAGATTTGTTTCAAGGAATATGATACAATCCAGTCTTTATCCAACCTCGTTTCGTCGACTTGACGTCGTAACGATCAGAGAAATCGGCGCTGTTTTCGCGATAAAAACTTTTCTCCAGCAAAAGCTATAACAACTTCATTCGGTACTTTGTGGTATATATATTTCTGAGTTTTACCTGAAAAAAAAGAGTTCAAAAAAGTAAAAAGGAAAAAGAAAACAAAAAATACAAGAGAAAGAGAAAGATTGACTTCAGAGTTGGATTCACTGGTTTTATTGACATAAGGTCTATTCTCTTAACCATTCTTTCATGGGTCAACGAAAGACACTGAAGGAAATTTATGAATTGAAACGAAGAAGATGATGAGAAATAAAGCCTCTGCATGTTTCCAGAAGTTTTTTTTTTCTTTTTTTCTTTTTTTCTTTTCTTTTCTTTTTTTTTTTTTTTTTTTTTTACTAAACCAACATTACGGAAGATTGGCCAAAACTAAAACAGAAACCAAAGCAGAAAAATAACATTTAAAATAATAACTACAGTCTTACAAAATAGACATGCTAATAGATGAAGATAAAATATGGTTCTTTGATTGAAGGAGCTAGGTTATCAGCTGGAAGGGAAGAAAAAAGAATAAAAGTGACAGTCAGGGTGTTATCGTAATCATCATTATCAAAATTATATGCTGTCATTTAATATTCTCATGTAAAAATATCATAATTTGACTAAAGAAATAACTTATGTTAAAACTTTGTGTTACATTTTCGGCAAATGTTTCATGATTGACAAAGACGAAACACAATGTTATTAATATTTCTAAAACTCTACCATAAAATTATTATTATTGCTGAAACTGTACCAGAGGGTTATTAATATTGCTGAAACTGTACCATAGGGTTATTAATATTTCTGAAACTAGATAATTTGAAAAAAGAAATAATTTAAATTAATAACCTTGTGTTACAATTTCGGCAAATGTTTCATGATTATCGAAGAAGGAACACAATGTTATTAATATTTCTAAAAGTCTACATAACGTTATTAATATTGCTGAAATTCTACCATAAGATTATTATTACTGATAAAAATCTATCATAAGATTAGTAATCTTCCTAAAACTCTACCATAAAGTTATTAATATTGCTAAAACTCTACCATAAGGTTATTAATATTGTTCAAATTATGCCATAAGGTTATTAATATTGCCGAAACTGTACCACAAGGTTATTATTATTGCTGAAACTGTAATACAAGATTATTAATACAATCGAAATTTTAAGCCAATGGTATTTATTATACGTCTTTCTTGCTTTAACCAGCATACCAGCTTTTATTTTCTAACTTAAGTAAGTTCCAAAGCCAGAATGTGCGAAATACAGATATTTTTCTTCAGACTATACCAGTAAAATCCAAATGGCATGGTATTAGGTTATATTTCTTTTTCTTTTGGAGAAGAGACACGGAGAAACAGCCACGGCAATGTTGCTGGTATATGAGTAGGTTCCAAGTCCTTCATGACTAGTGTACCTGGAACTTCTGGAAAACTAATGACTAAAAGGCGTTAATACCGTTATTTGTCCACCATGATACTAAAAGTTACAGAGTGATATCTCTTGATTCAAGTATAGGTTTTAAAAAAAATGCAGATTAAGTTATTTTCATATATAAGTAAAAAAAATCTCAAGTATTTTCAAATTCTACATAATTTAATTTAAACGACACTTTTACTGCTAAAGATGAAGGACGACGTTTACGGATACCCCTATGTTTGCCCTACATTTCGTGTTAGTAATATATATCTTATAGGGTATAAGATACACTGAGAGAAATAAGTTATCCGGATAGCAGTTTATTGTACAAATATTAGGAATTCATAAGACTAGTATGAAAATATGTACGGAGCATACGTTATACATATGATACACACTGTACTGTTTTCCCCCCGCTTAGATGTTACATCATGCCACTGCGTTATTACTGCCATCTAACAGTCTTCCGTATATTACATACGTATACGTATGTTACATGCCTGATCTATATGTTATATACGTTCATCTGTATGTGAGATCCTGACCGCCTATATGCATTTCTTTGTTTAATAGGGAAGTACATATAGATGGAACATTTATACGGAAAGTATTATAAAACATACGTTTGTTGCAGGATGTTACCTAAAGTCTAAGTAAAGTCTAGAAACTACAGGATTTACGTATGTAACCTACGTTTTTACGTACACCACATACGTTTATTCATATGTGTAGGGACGTATATATAATATGTGTGGCGTAGAGTCTATTCCGAGATACTGAAGTTTACCTACAATATTAACGAAATCAAACAAGTGAACTAATTAATACGAGAATATTTTTAAAGGCTATTAAATATAACAGATTTAGCACTTAATTCGTTTTGCTTGCCAGAACTCATACAGACATGAATATAGCATTAATAACATATACATTACATGTGGATTATTAAATAATGGAAAGTTAAAAATAATGTACAGTAGTTTGCATATGGTGCGTTTAGTGTACAAGGATTAAAGTCCACTTTTAATTATATGGACATATTTCCTCTTTAAGATCTCCTTCTGAAGACCCTTTCAGTGCTTAAAAGATTCCGGTGCAGATGCTGTAAAATAATTCATATAATGTAAAAACAGTCTTAACTTTTTTCTAAGTATTCAACAGTACCATATACATTTTATGTCTATATTTCTTAGAGCTTTCGTAAATGGAATTGATTCCCTTTTACTCTGAACGACGACCCAAATACGTTACGTGTTTGCTATCTAGAATGTCTACATTTCACACGCAACACTAATGCAGAATTGTGATTTGCATACATATATACGTACATAGACGTTATTTCATGACCGTAATAATGAAACATTCATGCTATTAGTTCGATTTACAGAAAGATTATCGGCTACAAAATATGATCCGAGCTACTTAAATAACACCAGGTATGATCGGACTAAAATATCTCGTATTTTTAGTAAAAAAAAAAAAAAAGTCATCTGGCATACAGTTATCATGTCAGATCTTTCTCTCTCTCTTTCTCTCTTTGTATCTGTCTCTGTTTCTAGTTCAGTGTAGTTGTTGTATTCATCTTTTTTTGCTTTATTCATATATAAAAATAGGTTTTTTCCTCTATTTACCGGGGAAGCTTAAACCCATATACTTCACCGGTAGATTTTACGATGAAGCTTCCAGCTATAAAACAGTCGTTAAAACACCTGACTAAACTCCCGAGCAAAATCCGCATGCAAACAAAATACCGAATGTTGTGTGTATCTGTCTTTCTGTGTGTGTGTTACAACGGGAAAATTCAAAAGAGAAAAAATTAAGCCATATACCTACCAAGGTGCATTACAAATAAAACAAAGGAATATTACGTTATGGATTATGTATATACATGTAAGGAAAACTTTTCGAGTTATGTAAACTAAAGTTACAATTAACATTTTCTGGAAATTCCGTTTTTATTTAAAGCTCCAGTTCTTAACTTTAGGGGAAGAGAAGTTCATATATTCATGTATATTTTACAATCATCATCATCATCAGTATTCTCCTATTACTGATAGATCGCTGATAGAAGCTTCCATGCTCCACGGTCTTCCGATAACTTCTTCGTCTTCACGTACGATTTCTCTGTTTTGATCTCGTCCATTAACTGTACTTTCCTTCGCTTCCTCCTTCTCTTTCCTGCTACCATACCCTCTAGCACGAACATCATGATACAGTTTCTTCTTAGCCAATGTCCCAACCATTTTCCTCTACCTCTTCTTCATAATATCTAAAATTGTTCTTTTCTTAGCCACTGTTTCTAACATGCTCTCATTCGTTTTCCATTTGACCCAGCTAACTCCATTATTCTCCACATCCACATTTGATAGTTTCCAGTTGTGTTTTATTAATCATTTTTGCGTAATGTCCAGCTTTCTGATCCATACAGTACGACGAGTCTTTTTTTCTCAACTCTTTATTCAAGGTCCCACAAACTAGTACATTCATATTTTACAATAAACCAAAACATTTGTTTGACTCTAAAACTGTAATTTTTGTTTAATTTATACGTTGTCTATCAAGCTGAACAAAATGAGGTTGTTGAGGATAAATTCTAATGCGTCGTGTTTGAGAAAATTGAGAAAGGTAGATTTTTGTGGCGCTCAAAATATATAGTTCATTGCGAACAAAAAGGTTCTTCTTTTTGGATTATATATTTATTTATTTATTTATTTACAATGTATGTGTTGGATATATAACGAAATACACTGTTAAGTAACATGTAGCAGTTATTGTTGTTCGTATGTTTCTAATGGTGATACACATATTCTTAACAATGGCGCATTGAAGTGCTTGTCAGGAGATCAAGAATATAAAAGTATTGATATGAGTACGTGCACCCCCCTTAGTTGTAAGTATACACTATCTAAAATGAGAACCTAGCAGTAAAACTAGCAACACTCTCCGAAACTTTCTATCGTAATGTTTCTGTTTGGGGTTTAAAAGTAAGCAGAGCTTAGCTTTCACTTTAGTTCAAGTCGATTTTCTGAAGGTTGAAGCAAAAGGATTCTCCAAGCAAAACAATATTCCTTATTCACCACAGACGCCTAAAGTCCTTAAGAAACATCAAATTTAATTCTAATGTAGTATTACCTGACCAGGATATTAGTGCGGTGTTTCGTGGAGGGCGCTAGTGTTGTGTTTACATTAGTTTCTTGGTAAGCGCGGTGGAACAGGGGAACGGAGAGCGTCACTCTGCAGTGTATCCAACGATTTTCAAAAGTTGCAGTTTACATGTTATAACTAGCCTAATCTGTTTCGCTTAATAAAGAACTCCATAAATTATATAGTTGTTATTGAATGCAGTAATGGTTATTCCTGCAGTAATGCAGATGTATTGTGGATAATGGCATATGCATGGAAATTAACAATTTAAGAACAAGATAGCACACAAGTGAATTTCTGCCGTGTATTAAGCAGATTATATAAAAAAATGATTACGTTTTATTTGATTTCATTATAAAACAGTAGAAACCTATAAAACTCAGTAATAAAATGTTAATGACTAAAAGATTAATTATGGGTTGGTAGCTTAGATACTTGCGCAATATCTTGTAGCTGTAAGTTTAAATCAAGTTAAGGCTCGCGAAGCTTGTATTTGTTTTAATGTAGGTCTATCGATTGACAACTAAATTATTTTCTTGAGTTGTAGCCAAGAAAGAATTCCGATACGTTTCCACTCGAGAACTGTGGAAGTTCTCTTCGTTGGTCTATTAGCTAGCGCATATGTCTTTGTTGTACGTGGTTCTGTGAGAGCCCAACAATTAATTTCACAATCTTTCACTTTCATTAATCATCTGTCTCCTCTAGCATAAAGAGCATAATCATGGGACGTTAAACTAAAGAAATTTCATTTCATTTTTTCGATGTATGTGAACCCTTTGGGGGAAAAGGAAGTGAAGAAGAAATTTTCCTTAATTTTTTAAAATGCTACAGGATTGGATAGCTTGTCTTTCGAGATTGCCTTGTAAAACCTGATTACAATGCATCTTTCTTTTAGGATTATTATCGTAATCTAGCCTTTTGGTAAATGTGAAATAAAAGTATCAATAAAACATCAGCGTATGGGTAATGTAAGCATAAATATCATTGATTCAATACACAATAAATTCACAACTTTTATTTATGAGTATAGAAATTCCATTTGAACTCCCTCTGAATTTCTTTCAGACCCTAGGTCTCTTGTGACAAAGAATTAATTCTACTATCTGTTTTCATACACAATATAATTTTGAAACTTGGGAGCCTAGTGTTGTCTTTGTGTCTGTAATACATAATCATTTGTCGATTGACTTCAGAAGACTGAGTTTAGCCCGTGAGCATAAGTTGCATATAGTTCAAACATATCAGATGTAGGGTCTTGTTTAACAAATCCTGCGTGCACATATGAAATTCAAAGACAAAGGCAATCAATCGTCTTTATACAGCTGTATTTGTATTTCAAGTGTAAGTACTAAAATGTACTACGTATAGTTCCAAGAGGGGATCCTTAAAAAAACTGAACTTACGTATCTAACATTGGCATTCATCTTCTTCTTCATGATTTGATGTAAGAAGCGGCCGCATGATTTCCGGCCAATTGTTTCATCGCCGGTATCTTTGAGCAATGAGTTAGCAGTGGAAGACAAACTTCGTTCTTCTAACTTGATATTTTGAAAAACTTAACGCAAGTGATTTTCTTACTTAAATACATATCTATTCACTCTAATCAATTTCAAAAGTACCACTAACTTTATAATAACGTAATGAATGTAAGAGTTACCATGAAAATGTATTTTGTATTTCTTTTTTAATATGAAATTCATTTTTTTTACTGAATTTCACTGGAGCTATAAGAAATCAATTGTCAGGCTCCCCACTTTAAATTTTAATCCCTCCCCTACCGCCCCCAATGTAACATTGGGTTTATTACTTTTAAATAAATTTTTCAAAATATGGTAGAAATACTGGATTTTTAAATTACCAAACCATGCTAAATAATGACAGGTTAGATATAAGAGAAAGTTATCTTTATCTACCATCTTAATTAGGGGCGGATCCAAATCTCCTTCGGAGGCGGTTAGATTATCAGTTTCTCTATCACCAGTCTTTTGCAGCACATTCGAAAATGATCTCAATGCAAATTTGTTACTGAAGGTACTGTCAATCGATCGATCACATGGTTCAAATTGGTAGCAATTTCGAAGACGCCTTACCTCAAAACTACACAATAAAACTTGCTTTAAACAATGAAAGCGCAGTTGCTAAAGTATAACTTTGATTCACAAAGATGAACTTCGAGGTTTTGTTGACAGATGAAGTAGGAATTCCTTACATTCTAATGTTACGAAGTTCTCAGTGTTCCTTTGTACAACACTGAGGTTAGTTTATTCGCAAGTTATTGTCAAATTAATATGGAGGGTGTATGTACTTTTTTTGCAGTCCCTTAAAATGTTCTGAAAATAACTTACATAACTTTTGAAATTGTGTTTGTCTTCACTGGAACATATGCGTGAAGTGGTTTATTATGAACAGGGCAAAAACAACTGTGATAGATTAATTACAAGTAATCCGGTTAGAAACACTGTTGTTTGTATTTTAGTTCCAAAATTGGCCGCCCGCACTCGTTCGCTGGTCAGGATATAGTAGTTACTGGTGTACCCTCTGGATCCGACCTTGTATACACATATATATGTATATTTGGAGAATACCCGTTTTTCCCACGTGAAGAACATCTTTTATTTTGGACATACAGGAGAGAATTTTGATTTAAACAGTATCGGAAATATCACTGTTCATCTCAACAACTCAAGACTATATTCATCCTGTTCAAGATATGGATTCGACACTAATATCGGTTATATTGATCATTGTGAAATATATCTCCCTTCCCTTACCATAAGTTACACCGTCAAAGTGAAATAATAAAAAAAAACATTCCAGTCCCGAACGTCATCTACCTTGCAAATTTGATCGAGATCGGTCGAATGGTTCAAGATTTGTTAAGTCACAAACACATTGACTTTAAAAGGTCGATGCATAAGTTTGTGCGGTTTTCTTTTGGGTTGGCAACCGAAGCGATTGTTTATCGTTATTACGTTGTTTTACCGTAGTTTGGAGTTTGTATTGTGAAACACAGGTTTTCTTGATTGTGAACGTATTATTGCATATATTTTAGACAAACTAATATGGAATGTCAAGTTGAGAAAAGTGATAATTTCCGTCACATTTTACTCTTCGAGTTTAATCGAGGATCCAGTGCAGCAAAAGCTACGAGAACAATTTGTGCAGTGTACGGAAATGAAGCAATTGCTGAAAGAACAGCACAGAAAAGCTTCTCTTGACCAATGGGTAACAGATTTCTTCCAGCCAAAACCAAAACAGTTCTATAGGCGAGGCATTGAACTGCTACCTGAACGTTGGCAGATCATAGATAGTGGAGGTGAATAGATCACTGAATGATTGTCAGTTAATGTGAGTGACAGTAAAATGTATGCAATGTATTGTTACACCCGTAGAATATGTTAATGTTGTGTTTGTATTTGTAGCAGAATAACAATAAAATATAAAATATAACAACCACACGAACTTATGCATATTACGCATAGGTTAACTGTGTTCCTGACGTAACATTTTTTTTTCAGGTGCCACTACGACAGGCTATTACATACATCAAATCTACATGTCAAATGAAAACTTATAATCATTATTCAGTGTTGAAAAATAAGGACACTACAGTATCAGAAACATCCAAAATTCAGGGGAGCAATAATCATTGAAGTAAGACGGCCGGACCAATGCGCATATAATGTACTTTAATTTTTAATGCTAAGATCATTATGTGACAGATTTCAAATGAATAGGAACAAAGGAACAAAGTACTAAAAATTTGACTACTTTCAACGGCTTTTATTTCGAAAGAAAAGCTTAATAAGTACCTTATCCAATAACTTAGATAGTTTTAAGTATATATAAAGCTCATAATACCATTTACAACATAGTTTATATCTCACACTGTTCTGGAGATACGGTAAACGCTTATATGATATGGAACATTGTTTAAAATTATGTAATTCCGACAACTTGTCGTAATAACACTTTCTAGAAACTGTACGTTACGAAAGATAAAATGTAATGTTACGAAATGTACGTATGTAATGTTACGAAAGAAAAATAAAGTAACTATTATTTTTGAAGAAGTTTCCTCAAATACGCCATTTTCAGCAATATAGCAATCTTTACCATTTTTCATGTCTTCGGAACGGTTTGAGATATCGAGTTTTTGTAAACGGCATTATGATAGTTGTTTCTAGTAAAAATAACATCTACGTAATTAGATGTAATACTTACTTTAAACATTTTTTTCGAAATACAGTACTATGAAGAAAGTTAAGCTTTCAACTTCTTGAAATTTTGTTAGTACTTGTTCGAAATGCATCACATGATTACCATAATATTCGACATTAAAAAACTTTGGATATGTGTTGCTCCATTTATCTAACTTGGATTATTACTGTTGTAGAAACTTCCAAAATTTGGTTGGTTTTCGATGTTTGATTTGATTTGACTTTTTTTTTATTTTATCGTCCTTTCCAACAGCAAGCTATACGAAACGTAGACCTACAGCTTAACGTGGGATCTGAATCATATGAGCTCCTAAAGGAAATCGAACCCTGGTCTCCCACGTCAAAGGTGCGTACGCTAACCACTTGGCCATAAGGAAGCTCATTAGATGTCTGTGATACTGTAGCGTTATCAGTTTCCAACACTGAATAACAAGTTTAGCATTATAAGCTTTCGTTTAGCAAATAAATTTGAAATCTCAGTTGGGGAAGTGGAAGACGTTATCTTGAAATGCTCTTTTTTTATTTCGAAACAAGAAGTTTTACAGTGCATATCGGATCATGCATTTTCTTCAACTGTACTGGCATTGAAGAATTCAGTGATAATATATGTGTTGGCGACAAGATATTTCCATTGTAACATACTACTAATGTGGTTAGAAATTACATCAAACGAAATTGGGGTTGGTAACGAATTTTTCGGGTGAAGGACGAAATTTGATAAAGGTAAATAAATTTTTATAATGTACAACTCATGCGTGCTGATTTTTAAAGGAAATCGTGACCTATTATGGGAACACAAGAGTGATGTCCTGCTAAATTTTTACTAACGTAAACTCTTTTCTTTCCTGTGATTTTCCAGTCCTACCGCGAATAATCGTTGCCCTTCAAGGTTCCATAACTCCTATTCAATATATTACGTAGCATGAATGATTGAAATAATGCTTCCACTATATATTAAGAAAGAATAGAAATCATCGTCAACTTAGACTTTAGCTTGTGGTAATAAATTTTCGTTTAAAAAAATGATACTGAATATTTCTTTCCCGTTCACACTATTTTATACATACAAGTCATGAAAACTGGTTCTTCAGATTGCTTTCGTTGCTGAAGCAATCTACACTAGCTATGGTATTGACACAGACAGAGGCTAAATTATGTGACAGAATATTTACGTTTTGTTCACGCGTGCGAACATTCTTAACAAACGCTTTTCTGGTTGGATTCAATGGCACATTCATATTCGTCACACAATTTCCTTTGTGTGCATAAGAGTTCTGCTGATTAGTATGATCGACTAAATTTGGTAACTACAGACTCTTTGCTAGACGATCTGATAAATCCTTGTTTCCTGGCGAAAAAACACCAGTTATAGGTAACATTAGGAGAAGAAAACTCAGACGGATTTTGATTACCCTGTGTTAGAATTCCACTGATGAAAAATCGGAAATGAATCAAGTGTTTGTATCACGTTTGATTGCTTTATTCTTCTCTCTCTTTCGTTAACAAAAAATTAACTTTTCTCCCGGGGCCAATTGTTTCACTAAAGACAGAACGGATGGAAAATTCTTTCTCACTATTACAGAATAATGCTGACGTAATAAACCCTCTACAATTAAATTTTGATTTGACACAGAAGTGTTGGTATTGTAATATCAAATTCCATTCCTCAAAAACATATGCTAGAACTGCTTTGCTCTGCTGCTGTTTCCTTTGTCTCATGATATTTTCTGAAAATTAAGGGACAACATTGTCTTGCAAAGTATCAATAATTTTCCATTTTGTCAAGTTGTATTCGGCAGTACTTGATAGCGCTAATAGAAATGATCTACCCACATCTCCTAGACAGTATGGCATAAAGTATCTTTTCCACAATATCATTCAAATTATATATCACTCTATAATTTACGAATATTTCGAAGTATGTTTACATTTCCATGTACTCTATCACAATAAATTTGCGGCTATCATAATAAACTCACCATATACATTTAAATACCATAATAAATAACTAATTCGGAAAACGGTATTATTCTTCGTAAGTACCATTGTCTACAATATCTAAAATTTCAATCTCTAATGCACAAAATCTGTTATGTTTCTATTAAACAAGTATCACACATCAATAATCTCTCTCCCTCTTTCTATATATATATATATATATATATATATATATATATATATATATATAGATAGATAGATAGATAGATAGATAGATAGATAGATAGAGAGATACTAATGATATTAATAGCAATAATATACACAATATTCTTATAAAAGAAAAGAAAAATAGAAAGATTTTTTGAGGTGAGGATTGTACTTTGGGGATGATATACTTTACTAATTTTAATTGCAAAATTGAAAAAAAAAATTAATAAAAATTAATAAATTATATGATATTACTCTTAATTAAGCAATTTTCAATGAATATGCAGAGCAAATAGGGAAATTGAGTGAGATTGTTTTACTACTCACTTTAAAAATAAAAATAGTATAACTTTAAAATTTTGGGAAAAACTTATAAAAATCGAAATACAGCGAGTACTGTGTATGAAGAAGAGCTACCGATATAGAAATACATCTCAATTTCTAAAATGTAAAGGTAGAGATTGTCAACTTATTTGGTTCAGACAATTATTCAAATGTTATATCCTGGCCATAAAATTACTCAAGTCAAAGGAGTAATTGGAAATGAAATGAAATCTTTAAGTATTACGTCCCGCTCTTAAGTTGGCTAGGCTAAAGGAGACGGTGATGATGAAAAATGAATGAAATGGTGGAATAAATAAAGTGGTAGGGAACAGGGAACCCCAAGAAAACACCCACACAGCGAGCTCAGTTGACGCGAGCTGGGATCGAACCAGGAACCCCTTGCACCAGAAGTGAACGCTGTACGACTAAGCCACCGCGGCCCGTCGAGAGTAATTGGGATACAAGCTGACAATCTCCATTGCAACTCAAATAATAAGGTTCGTAGATTGGTTCGACAATTAGTTTTACACTCCACCTCGATCGGTGTGGTCGATTGGTTTTTTTGGATAGAGTGATGGCGTTGCATTTAACTACATTTCAGAGGTTTGTACCCGGTGAAATCTATGACCAATCGATAAATAACAATATTATTATAATTGTAATTTAAAAATCGTTTCATTTCTCCGTTAGTAGTCGAAAATGAGTAATATAACCTGCCCATTTCATGGAACAACCAATATTCTTTTCCATAGTTATGCAACAACACACACAATTTAAGTTCAATAGGAAATTTTTCATAATGAACTGCGTGGCTGAATAATATCGTATGAAACTGTACCATGAAGAATACACATTTGTCATTGATTTTTCTTTACAAACTGAACCTTAAAACATCCTACATAGCAAGCCACAAAATAACATGAAAAGTGCATTTGGGCCAGAAATGATCAAATACACCATTGGTTTGTCAAATCTTGTTCCGGTGACTGCATTGCAAACTAAGCTCGATAAGCATCAACCAACATTATGTTCAGATGGGCTCAGCAGGAATACCGTGGGAAGTGACTATCTGAAAAATATTCGTGCCACTTCAGAAGAGTTGTCATACACCATACCACTATCTTTCGGTGGTTCCTTGCTATCGGTAAGGTGGACAAGTTGAATTCGTGGGTGCCACATAAATTAACACCAGATAACAAGAATCGTCGTCTGGAGCTATGCAGTTCTCTGAGTGAAATGAATAATTGGAAATGTTTTATGCATTGGATTGTCACGCCATATGAACATTTATTCTGGTGTGACAATTATAAACGGTGAAGCTAATTAGTGGATTGTAATCAACATCCACAAAGGTTTCGTTAACCGCCTCTCCACCCATAAAATGTGTTGTTGCTGTCATGTTGAGCTATGATGAGAGTAATACATCATATCTTTCGTCGGCGAGGTGAAACTAGCAATACAAATCGTTACAGTCCAGAATTCCATGATATTTACTGCTAACTTCCTAACTTGTACGTAAACATAACTTCAATGGTCGACAGACATGCTGACCAACAAAATACGATGTAAGTTCTCCGTGAGTTGCCATATGAAACCCTTCTACAACCCCGACACCTCTATCACTGATCTTTACCACCTTTTTCAGCATGTCGATCACTTTTTTGGGAGGGAAGATTTTCCTAAGTATTCACGGATTTCAAACTTTATTCGCCAGGAAATTCAGTCGTTGTAGAGCGATGGTAATGGGTGTGATTGAAGACGGTTACTATTTGTATTACCCAGATATTGCAGTCTACATTTTTTGGGTTTTTGGAAATTATTGTTTGGCTAGGGGGACCAACTTGATATATACATTATTCGTTTACTGTAAGCATTCAAGTAATAAAAACTTTTAATAAACACATTTAAAATAGGCGAGCCGAAAATCGTATGAAAAGCTCATCTCTCACTTGCTCTCTCCTGTTCCGCATAATTATACCCCTGTTGCTACTCTATGAACTTCCGCTAAGCACTGAAGTCATTTTAAATTACTTGTTTTGTGTAAACGTGCAAAAAAATACATTTTAAATAATTTAGTTTTCACACAATGCCAAGAAGTGCTATCGAAAAAAAATATTGTTCTGGTAATTCAGTGGCACAACAGTCGACAAATCAGAGACTTGACTTTAATGTTAAACCAGTTGAATGATAAGGTGTTTGGTTTCCTCAGACATTTATACCTCTAATGGTTAGCTAGTTTGCATTCGTTAGATCTTATGAAAGGACTACGAATTTACAGATAGTTGTTTTCGAACTCTTAAGATACAAAGTATTTTGATCATTTTAATTTTAAAACAACAAAGGAAATTACATTCCGAGAAAAAAATGATAGGAGATATAGTAGAAGAAAATGAGAAATGAAAGAAAGAAGTTACAATCAGTGGTCTTTATTTTAAAAAAAATAATTACTAAATAATATCAAAAAGGCAGCCGAGGACATTGGTAAATGGGAAAAATCTCAGAGTGATCCGCCGGTAATATCAGAACACTTATGATGAAAATAGTTATTTTAGAGAAAAAAATACTTCCAATATTATATCTGAAGTAATATCTTCAGGAAGTTTCTCATTATGCATTTAGGGAACTTTTCACGTAAGATACACTTGCAAATATGGAGGTATTTGAAGGTATATGGAGGTATTTCACATCTAACGTGTGTTTATTTTAAATCCATAACATAACATTTACGAAAAAACTTAACAGTTTACATTGTCCAAATCTTCTTGGCTTCAAAAAGAAAATAGTCATAAATATTCGAAAAGAAAACCAGTTTGCTTCGTCAGAATGTTCTGACATATTCAACGTTGAAAACATGAGGATAAAACGAATCGGGTTTCTGGAGTATAAAATATGTTAAATTAAGTTAAGTATCACAGATATTTATTTCTGTGAAAAAACTTCTTTCAACGTTGCATGGCTTTTCCCCATAAACTTCATTCTTATTTAAAGGGTAAAGAATTCCTTGCTTCTTTGTCAATTGGAGAGAAAAGCTGCAAAACCTGACAAGCTGAACAAAAACTTGAAGAACTTAATTTAAAACTTTCCCCTTGATCTTGAACTGAAATCACATGACTCCATGGTAAGATCACAGCATTTTTCATTTGTTTGCTTGTTTTTTTTTTTTTTTTTTTTTTAATTAAAGTTTAGCGTAAAGACTATATGAGACGTGGACTTACAGTTTAAGGTGGCATCTGAATTATCGTATTGCATTCAACTTTTTTTATCCTCTCCCATCGAGAATCAAACCAAGGTGCACGTGCACCAAAGATGCTCATGCTAGCAACTGTAGATCAGCGGGAAGGACTAATTTCATTTATTTTGTATTTATAAAAATAAGTAAAAATACGCTGTTAAGTTAACAAAAACTTCCTTATCTATATACATCTTGCTTCTGCGGATCATGAAAAGTTTTGCAAGTTTTAAATTTGAAATGCCACTCTGCTTTTTCAAATTCTACAACACAGACAACGATCTACAAACTTAAAAGTGCTTTCTAAGTAAATATAGATGTGCGGTGCTTAAGAACTATAATTAGAATAATGATACAGCTATAGAATAACAATAAGTGTTACAAGTCTTTTTTTTTCTTTTTTAATATAGAAGTTCACATCTTTTCATATGAACTCTCTATCCTGCTCTCTCTTTCACTCTCCCTCTCTATCTTTCTCTCCAGTGTGGTAATTTCAGTGATTGAATCCATTCAATTCCTGTGCAAATAGAAGCAACTGAGAATCCGGTAGCATACGCACACATACACACACGCACAGAAACACCTAAAACCACAAGGGTATGGTTGCAAGGGTAGAAAATGTAATGAATATTCATAAATCAATCAATTTTGAGAGATCCAACTCATGTAATCCCTTGAGAGATTCAACGTAGTAATATTGATTAGGACGGGTGAAACCTAAAAACTTGCCTGGTGCTTGCATCTACGCTCTACTGTTGCACAATAAACTTTTATCTAAACACCGAGGTACTATACTTTTATGCACAGAAATGACATACGCTTATGACGACAATATTGTAAAACATAAGGAAAAAATTGAAGTGCTCACTGATTTGAAATAGCATCACAGAAGATAAATAGTTGGTCAGATTAAAAAAAAAATATGTATAGAGTGTAATAACATACCTCACAATACAGCTGATTATTTAAGTTTTTATTTTGGTAATTTAATTATCATTATGAGAGCTAAATAACCACCAAAATGTTCACTGCATTGCAATCGAAAGCTCCAGGCTCCAAAACTTCCCAGCAAATCAAAAGCTCCAAGATCACTCAATCAGGCCCACTTTCATAAACGGATAAATTGAGCACGTGGCCAAAAGCAGAAGGGGCTCACAAAGAAACGTCTGTACATAGAAGATAATTTAAACAACTGTAAATTAAAATTTAAAGTTAGAACGAATTACCTCTGCTGTTCACAGGAATAAACTCGTATTAGCAACAAGACCGAGAACTGATTGGTCTTACAAGGAGAAAGCAGACTTTGGTAAATGAACTTCACGGTCATTTTTCATGCGATAGTAGTGCACATTTAAAGTGTTAATATTACAAACGGGGAGAGCGCAATAGCCAAAAACAGCGGAGAAAAAGAGTCTTCTAATTTTCGACTCCCCGCATATATCGTAAGACGCGGAAAGTTATCAACTCGCGGCGTCGGAGAATGAGGAGCACCTGCGACTCCCGTGCAAAGGATACCGGGTTCGATTCACACTCGAGTCAAGTTTCTTGTCCTTTTTGCTTCAACCAATAAAGTAGTCTGTTGTAACTGCAAGCAAAATATTAATTCACCATATGCTTATAATGAATAAAACAATAGAAATGTTCAAATCAGTTTGAAATCTTTCAATGTACCATGTTAACTAGCAATAATCTATAACGTAAATATATTGGTATCACGAGTTATATTATGGTTACCACAGTCGTTGTGTAAACAATGTTCTCGACGCTTCGTGTCTATATCTGTGGAAAGTTTGCGAATTACAAGGGGAATGAAGTGGAAATTTACTTTGGTTATAACAACATCCCGTATTACCAACGAGGATTTTCCCCTCATCCTTATTGTAATTCGCACACTGTCCACAGATATAGACACGAAACGTCAAGAACACTTTTCACACAACGATTGCGGTAACCAAGAGCGCCGATCCTGGTGGGGGTCGGAGGGACCGGGCCCACGAAAGCTCATATGGGTCTCCTATTGTATTTATCTTTATTTGTCTTAAAATCCTCATATATATACCTTCTGCATCTGAATGGGCCTCCCAAATATACAGAGAAATCGGCGCCCTTGGTTGTAACCATAATATTTATAATTCGTTATATCAAAATATTTACGGAATAGATTACATTTCGGTGCTAATTAACGTGGAACATTGAAAATATTTTAAACTGATCCTTCCATTTCTATTGTTTTATTCATTATAAACATATGGTAAATTCATATTTTACTTGTAGTTACAAATGGCTACATTGTCGGTTGAAGCAAAAAAAAGTTGTATCGAGTGGGAACGAACCCGGGACTGTTTGTACGTGAGTCTCAGGTGTAATGGACCTGTCTGATCCATTACAACATTTTATGTGATTGTGTCTGTGTGCGTCCTTATTCCTTATATTAAACAATTTTTAATGTTATTAATTATTTTGTTAATGGTGAGTTTGAGAAATTAATTATGCGAATTGTGGTCTGGTATATCATCAGCTAACAAATATAAGAAATCGAGAAAGAGAGGACATTACACAGATCCTCTTCACTCTCCCACTCCGCCACTTGATAACGTTCTGCGTCCTACGATATATGCTGCGAATCGAAAAGTTTAAGACGCCTTTTCTTCGCTACTTTTGGCTAATGCGCTCTCCCAGTTTGTAATATTAATACTTTAAATGTGCGCTACTACCTCGCAAAAAATGGCCCCGAAGTTAATTTACCAAAGTCTGCTTTTTCCTTGTTAGCTCTGTACAGAAAGGTACGGGTCTTGACTTGAACAAGTGATAACTGTTTACTTTGTTGTATTAGTAAATACGCGGGTCGTTTCTCCTCACTCTTTGCCCATCTTCCTAGCCCAAATTGCTGCTTTCGTGACCATTACGTAGCAATGTAGGTTTATTGTTTCATCTAGGTTACCGATTTCCAGTATTGGACCGTAATGGTGAATAGTGGAAAGACTTTGCAAAGGAAGATTAAGGAAACCTTCTTACGTCCTAAAAGGAAACCTTTGTTAATATTTGCCTGAATTATTATAATTTTATTACGCCTGAATATAATTTTCATTGTTTTTATTTCACTTGTGTGGATTTTATTTATTTTCTGCGTTCTTTATATCAAATGCGTGGCATACACTATTAAGGCAACAACTGGTGGAATGTTTTAGAACCACCGAGTCTACGTTTCAAGAGCCCCAATTGTTTCATCAGAGATTATTATTAGGAAAATCTAGGCACAGATGGGAGGAAAATGTTAAGATGGATCTTCCAGAAATATAAATACAAAATACAGACTGGATGGCTAAAGGCAGAAGTCAATGAATAGCTTTCGTGAATGAGGACATTGAACCTTGTGCCTTTATAGAAAGTAAAATAAGTTTGTTATAGTAAATTCAACAGTGACTACCACCCATTTCAAATGACTACTTATGGTGACGGGAACAAATATGCTGATGTCTCATTTTCGCTTCGATGCTGACGTCTCATTTCTCCAGTGATATCCGGTAGAAATCCAGTTATACGCTTATGGCCAGAAAACGGGACTTTCCGTAGAACTTTTGTGGGATATTTCTAGGAAGTCTCGTGGACATGTGTTATGAGGAAGCAATAGTTCAATTTAGCTAAGAAGGCACATATATCCATGGGGAATTAAATTTAAGTCCTTTTTATATTAAAACATGTTCAGGAATCATATATATACGTACGTGTCACACTAAAATACAGTATATTGTAGAATGGTAGTTCCTGGATAATTACGAGCTCATACTTCTGACACGAGCACTACTTGGTTTTATCCCAGACAGTGATGATTTCAAGCGATTTTTCCGGGGGATTTCAGCACCCAAATGATTAAAGTAAGCCTGCGATAATACTGGTAACCATTATTGAACTAGATCTGTGATTTGTACCGTTTGGGGGGAATTGCGTAGCCACCTCCTGATATCATCACTAATTCCAGACCATGTGAGTTTGTGAAGCACAGTGTGGTGTCCATGAGATTTGTTGTGTTAGCCTCACCCTCATCTACACGCACGGTTCTTACATTCTCTTCCTTCACTTGCGTGGGTCGTACCTCTCCTTCACTTACCGTCGTAATAAGGCATCCTATGTTATGCCATGAGGATATTACAGATGTTAACTGACGTTGTTCTTTAACGGGTACCCTTATTCCTGAAAAACATACCACGAAGTACAATCCCTTACGATGGCTAATGAGCAAAGGTCAATACAACAACTATAGTTAGGAATTGATGGTATTACGCATCCGTAACGCAATGTCCGGGTTCTTGAATGAATAGGGATCATAAGGAAGGCGTTAATTGTGACATTGCGCGGAGTTTTAACAGATACCGTGACCAGCTTAGTAATAACTAAGAAATGCAATTATATTAAAAACAAAAGGATTTGATGACAATATTAAAATTTCAATTGATCATGTATTGTAAAACTGAATCAGTTACAGTGTGTGGAACAAATAACATTCAAGAAGCCTCGTCTACATATACTTCATCAGCAAGGTAAGTGAATAAATAACTAGGAATGCAATGGATGTACCCGATTGCAATGAAATGAGCTGAGCGAGCTTAAACTACGTAATCATTCCTGGCCGTTACGCAATAATAAATGCCATTTTTAATTGTTGACAAAAAATCGCGTGAAAACTTTTTCCCCATGTTAAGTCTATGCAAGCGTTTTTCGGTGATTATTCCTCGATGGTACATCGGATTTTTGATTTCGACTTATGTTGTCACTCAGCACGACATACTCTATCAGCGTGCTAAGTTTGGTTGAGATCGGCCAAACGGTCTAGGAGGAAGCGTTTTTCGGTGATTATTCCTCGATGGTACATCGGATTTTTGATTTCAACCTATGTTGTCACTCAGCACGACATACTCTATCAGCGTGCTAAGTTTGGTTGAGATCGGCCAAACGGTCTAGAAGGAAGCGTTTTTCGGTGATTATTCCTCGATGGTACATCGGATTTTTTATTTCGACCCATGTTGTCACTCAGCACGACATACTCTATCAGCGTGCTAAGTTTGGTTGAGATCGGCCAAACGGTCTAGGAGGAAGCGTTTTTCGGTGATTATTCCTCGATGGTACATCGGATTTTTTATTTCGACCCATGTTGTCACTCAGCACGACATACTCTATCAGCGTGCTAAGTTTGGTTGAGATCGGCCAAACGGTCTAGGAGGAGTTCGCGGACAACCAAACGGCTAACCCGAGTATAAGAGCTTCGCTTCGCTCAGCTGAATAAACAAGTAAGCGTTTTCGCACCGTATTACATGTATTACTTCACGTTGTACATATCTTAGTTCCAGTAGTTAGTGTTTCTATCTTGTAAAGAAATCATTAGGCTAACGTGTTCCTATTTCGTGTTTAAATCTTGCTTTATTTCTTTCAGGGAGCGTTCTCTTGTTAGGCTTCCTAGGTGTTTCATCGACTACAAGAACCAATGGATTCCTCTTCAGCGTGTACCGGGTGAGTATTTAGTTTAGGCAATCTCCTTTTTCCTATCTCTTTCTCTTCCCTTTCTTCTTTTATTATGTTATTTATGATATTATTTCGAATGCATAATTTTAAATTATTAATTAAATTAATTATTCTGTTACTTTTATGCCTTCATTATTTATATGTATATATTTATTTAACCTTCAAATATAACTGTATCTATTCATTTAACTTCATGCATATCGTCGACTCTAGTACAATGCATATTTTTTTCAGAGAATATACCAACCTTGATTCCACGCCGAAGGTATGTCGAGTGAGTACATTGTAATGAGGTTTCATTTGCTCTTAGCTTAACGAAATTTTTCCTTACGAACACACTCTGGAATATTCAAGCATGAAACCATTTTATTTGTAGACATTTAATAGTACTTGGTCTTATGATTGGTATATTTACTTTTTACTTTGCTGAATAGTATTTATGTGAGACTTTGTTAGTTATATCAAGTCGGACTTCAATATTCAATTTCCTACTGAGAATTTTGACGAACATCCAAAACATTTTAGCAAAAGCAGTTCATTTTAGTTATGCAGCAGAACGATGTCCGGGCAGACATTTCCCAAAGGAAATAAGTTTTCAGCAACTTATCATATTTGGCTCTGCCATACAATTAAATATAAATGTATTTAATCGGCCTATGTTTAGCAGAAGGGGTCCAGCTTTTTTCTCTAAAAAATCTTACAATTTTGGTAATCTGTGGTCACATTCGGTTAGTTTAGGGTAAGTTAGGTTAGGTTAGGTTATTTTGGGTTAGGTGAGGTTAATAGTTTATGTTATATTAGTGTAGGGGTTCCGCATAATTTTCCAAAAAGTGATAGAATTTCGGGCATTTATTCCGAAGTTGGGCGTCCGCTTTCGCCACGTTTTTACGCTGTTATCTCCTTTCCACACTTTCTGCAATTTGTTATTAGGTTCATTAATCCGTGCTCTTCACAAACTATTAAAAGATTTTGCTCGTTATCAACGTATTGCTTCACAAATGTTAAAACTGTTAGTTCATTGCTCTTGTACATTCGCGATGTTGATAACATAAATGCTTGTTTCTTTCCCACAATTCAACTGTTCGGTTACCTTGCGCCAAGTAGTTCCCTCCGCTCGCCGTATAGTCCCATGTTTATAACCGCTTATATATAACAAATAAACAGATTTTTCGAGACTCTTATACATTATCAAGCACACAAACGATCAAATTATCCACATCTTTCCTGTAAATTTTAAAAATTTTGCTGGAAACGGACGCCCAACTTTGGAATTTAACCCGAATTTCGCATATTTCTACTAATATTAGGTTAGTTTAGGTTAGTTCAGGTTAGCTTAGGTTAGTTTATGTTAGGTTAAGTTAGATGTGGTTACGTTATGTTACGTCTAAGTACTTGCATCATTCATTTCTCATGTAAATTTTGATTTTTATGAGTTCCTGGACCCCTTGTACTAAACATACTTCATTTAATCTAATTTATATATCAATTTTACCTTTCTAGTTAAACAAATTCTAATTGTTAATATTAAATGTTTTGCTGGAGATATATCTTAAATCTCAAAGAAAATTAAAGTTGTCTGTAAACTTTTAAACTTTTTTTGTTCTGAAATTGTGTATTCTTAATTATTAAATTTTCTTTCTTTTCCTCCTGTTCAGGTGCCAGAATTAGATTTTCTCGCCAGGCTTCACTCATACTTCACATAAAGATATAAGCTTATGAGCTCAGATTTACGAAATGGGTGCGATTATACACACTAAATTATAGCATGAAATATGAAAACAAAATTACATAATGTGTAGAAAATATTTAAATTAAAATATGATACATGAATTGATGTCTGTAGTGTGGAGTGTAAACCTGGAGCAGTACAGATTTTCCGGGCTTTTGCTCTACACAGGTGGATTTTGCTTGAGGAGCTTCAACTATGGCCCTTCACATGGATTTGGCCTCCAAGAATGTGGTATAGCTTTAAAAAGATGATTTCGTGATTGATGTTTCTCCTTAAATTATTATTGGCGTGATTCGAAAACATGCCACATACAGACTTCCAGTAATCATCATATAAGGGTATTACCTGACCAGCGAACGAGTGTGGCCGGCCGGTTTTGGAACTAAAATACAAACAGCAGTGTTTCTAACCGAGTTACTTGTAATTAATCTATCACAGTTATTTTTGTATTGTTCATAATAAACCACTTCAAGCATATGTTCAAGGTAAGACAAACAGTCTCAAAAGTTGTAGAAGTTATTTCCAGAACACTTTAAGGGACTGCAAAAAAAAGTGCATACATCATCCATATAAATTTGGCAATAACTTGCAAATAAACTAACCTCAGTGTTATACAAAGAAACACTAAGAATTTCGTAGATTTCAAGTGTAAGGAATTCCTACTTCTCCTATTAACAAAACCTGGAAGCTCATCTTTGTGAATCAACTTTAGCAACTGCGCTTTCATTGTTTAAAGCAAGTTCTATTTTTAGTTTTGAGATAAGACCTCTTCAATCAATTGCGATCAAGTTGGACCATGTGATCTCCGATCGATTGTTTAAGCAGTGTCTTGCGTAACAAAATTATTTTGCATTGAGCTCATTTTCGGATGTGCTGCAGAATTCCGGTCAAAGAAAAACTGATAATCTTTCACCGCCACACTCGTAACTGCTTCCGAGGGAGACATGGATCCGCCCTGATTGAGATGGTAGATAAAGATAACTAACTCTCTATTATATCTAACCTGTCATTATTTAGCATGGTTTGTTAATTTAAAAATTCCAGTATTTCTGCCATATTTTGAAAACTTTAGTTAAAATAAATATACCCAGTGTTACATTGAAGGCTATACGGGAGAAATTAAAGTTTAAAGTGTGGTGCCTGACAATTGAAGGTTCTTTGTCCTTCCAAGGAGCTGAACTACAGTGAAATTCAGAAAAAAAATTACGTATTAAAAAAGAAATACAAAATACATTTTCAGGGTAACGATTACAGGCATTATGCTGTTTAAAATTAATGCTACTTCTGAAACTGATTAGAGTGAATATATATGTATTTGAATAACAAAACCACTTGCATAAGTTTTTCTTCCACTGTTATCTCATTGCTCAAAGATACCGGTGATGAAACAATTGGCCGAAAATCACGCGGCCTCTTGTTACATCAATTCATGAAGAAGAAGATGAGTGACAACGTTAGGTACCCAAGTTCAGTATTAGAAAAAGAAACATCTTGCAACCATACGTAGCAAATTTTAATACTTACGTTAGACTTGAAACAAAAGTACAGCTGTTTAAAGATGATTGCCTTTGTCTTTGAATTTCATATGTGGACAACAATATAGGGCTTTTCAGGTGGAGGAAGGGGAGGGGCTGATTTTGCTAAACAATACCGTACATCTGATATGTTTGAACTATATGCAACTTATGCTTATGGGCTAAACTCAGTCCTCTGAAGCCAATCGACAAATGATTATGTATTACAAACTAGACTCCCACGTTTTAAAATTATATTGTGTATGAAAACAGATAGTAGAATTATTTCTTTGTAACCTGAGACCTAGGGTCTGAAAGAAATTTAGAGGGAGTTCGAGGGGAATTTCTGTACTCACACATAAAAGTCGTGAGTTATTACATGTTGAAGCAATGATACTTACGCATACATTACCCATACGCTGATATTTTATCAATACTTTTATTCCACATTTACGAAAAGAATGGATTTTGTTAATAATCCTAAAAGAAAATGCACTGTAATCAGATTTTACTACTCAATTCTGAAAGCAGGGACGGATCTAGGGGGGCAGGGACGGATCGAGGTAATTGCCCCCCTTCCAGAAGAGGAAACTTTTGTATTTTATATATAAATAAAACCCATCCCAGAGTTTGGAGCTCTTAAACATAGCTCTAAGTAGCAGTGTTACAACCCGCCGCTCCCCAGAAATCCATCCTGGGTCCGCCCCTGCCCGAAAGGGAAGCTATCCAATCCCGCAGCCCTTTAAAACATGAAGGGAAAATTTCTTTTTCACCTCATTTTCACCCCAAAAGATTTAGATTCATCGAAAAAATGAAGTGAAGTTTCTTTAGTTTAACGTACCATGATTATGCTTTTTATGCTAGAGGAGACAGATGATTAATGAAAGTGAAAGATTGTAAAATTAATTTTTGAGCTCTCACTGGGATTTCAACCCAGAACCACGTACAACAAATGCACATGTGCCAGCCAATAGGCCAACGGAGAAGACTTCCACAGTTCTCGAGTAGAAACGTATTAAAATTCTTCCTTGGCTGAAACTCGAGAAAATAATTTATTTGTCATCCGATAAACATATGTTTAAAACAAACACAAGCTTTGCGAACCTTAACTTGATCTAAACTTACAGTTACAAGTTACTGCGCAAGTCTGTAAGCCATCAACAATTAATTTATCTTTTAGTCATTGGCATCGTTATTCCTGCGTTTTACATGTTGCTCTTGTCTTATAACAAAATCAAATAAAATATAATCAATTCTTATACAATCTGCTAAATACACGGTAGAAACTCACTTGCGTGCTATGCTGTTCTAATATTGTTAATTTCCATGCATATGCCATTATCCACAATACATGTGCATTATTGCAGGAATAACCATTCCTGCATTCAATAACAACTATATAATTTATGGCGTTCTTTATTAAGCGACACTTATAATATATAAACTGCAACTTTTAGAAATCGTTGGATACACTGCAGAATGACGCTCTCTGCCCTCTGTCCCACCACGCTTACCAAGAAACTGATGTAAACACAACAGCAGCGCCATCCACTAAAAAGCACTAATATCCTGGTCAGGTAATACAGCAAGAGAACGAAACTAACATTATGTAGAGAAAGTCTTGGCGGAGAGTAACAGAAAGCTACAGCTTTTCCAGTTGTTGCTATAGAACATCACAAAAGACATACGGTTAATACTACGTTTCCCTTGTTTTCGCGTGTTATCAATCGCACAAATACTATAAACTATAATATAAGAAGAAATAATCTTTTGTTTCTATTTACAGCACAAAAAGGGAAGAATAGAGGATGGCCTTTGATTATTGCTTGCCTTTCGTGCTCACTACCAATAGGACCACTTTATGAGGGAGTCAGAGACTAAGAACACAAATTGTTACAATGTCTTTATTACTATCTCCGTATCATATAAATTTCGTGCATTATTTGCTGCAACTGTTAAGAAGTTATAAACAAAATGAGAAAACGACAAGCAAAGTACAGGTTCTGTAATCAAAGTTAAGAGACTGAGCATAGAAAACACACTTTGTTTGATGAAGTCTTTCAATACACCTAGTATTCTTCAAAATAATAACCTTGGACATCAACACAAGGAACCCAGCGATTTTCCTACTGTTTGTAAGAGTCTTGGAAATCTTTCTCTCTGGAATCCCGTTGAGCACTTTTGTCGATGCCTTTTGGCCGTCTTCCACGGTATCGTGTTGGTGTCCTTTCAACGTGTTATTCATCCTTGGAGACAGAAAGAAGCCTGATGGAGAGTAGTCGGGACTATATTGTAGGGCTGGGAAGCGTGTTTATGTCTTTTCCGGCCAAAAGCTCCCTGACAGCGACGCATTTGCAAATGTTCAGTTACAATTTCATGAACTTGCGTTTTTGGAACCCCTACACTGAGAAAAAAATGTAGGTGGCGTGCTTAGAAAGATAGGTTACATGCGTAATTCCTGTAGTTTTTGGACTTAACGTACAGTAGATGTATAACTGAAAATGCATGTTTTATAATACTTTCTGTATAAACGTTCTATCTATATGTACTTTTCGTATGAAACAATGTAGGCGGTCTGGATCTCACATACAAATGGACGCGTACAACATATAGCTGACGAAGGTAACATAAGTATATGCATGTGATATACAGAAAACTGTTTGATGTCAGATATCCTGCAACTGCATGATATAACATCTAAGGGCAGTGCCTACGTAGCATACGAATAACGTATGCTCCATACTGACTTCTGTAGCAAGAAAGAGGATTCCGTATATTTGTACAATATACCGCTGTCCGGAGAACGGATTATTCTCTGTGTAACTCTTCCGCAATCATACGGAGAATTAAAGGCCAAAATATATTCCATAAATTACAGAGACAATGAACATTAACTTACGTAACTGTCACCAAAGACTGTCTGGACAGTTCCTTGTTGTTGACGTCTTCTTAACCGTCTGTAGAAAATCTATGCCATTTGAACAGGGCTATTTTAAGATAACGGCGAACTAGTCGGCCAACAGGGTCCCCTGGTTTATAAGAGTTATCGTTCTATTATTTATAATTAGTAGCACAAGAAATCAAAATTTCGATTATTCAACTTGGACCGAGTAAAATGATTCTTACATCTAATCTATCTGGAAAGTATTGAACCTTGGTAGGTCAAAATTGAGTATACATTCTTGTGGTTTAACCCTGCAATACATATTGGGACAGATATGGGTCATGATAGTAAATAATTGTGCTTTCTTAGATAACGGTGTGTAGTTGCTAATGCATGTTGAACCAGATTGGGAAACTTCGAAGCTAGTTGTAATTCCACAGTTTCCGCATAGATGTCACTATAAAGAGTACCGGTACTTCCATTACTCATTTTTGTTTTCTCTTGCAAAACTATTTTTTCACAGAAAATAAAAAAATCATGCATTGTATGGTTAAAAATAACGTATGAAACCACTTATGAACTATTTTGTTCGACCACTTTCTGCAATTTGTTCACAGTAACGTCGCAATCCTGTCGGTAAAGAATATTTGTGATTTTGCTCCCCCCCCCCAAAAAAAATTGTGACATGTTATTTTCAAGGGATTATTTTTACACTAACTTAATGCCAATCAGGAGTTCTGAAGAAACTGAAACAAATGATAGTTTGATAGTAGCAAGGAGCAAATACGGGTTATATAGTGGATATATTGAAGCTTCCCAGTCAGGTTTCCTCAATTTCTGGCAGGTTGTTAGCGGCCTGTTGTTGCCAGTATCGTATATGGCATGCTTTCTGCTGACTAGTCTCTCTCTGAATAGCTTCTCTTTGTAGTCTACTTTCTCCAAAGGGTTGAATACTAGTTATCTAGAATACTAGATACGTTTAAGTCATTGGTAATGTCATGACTGCTTATATGCCTGTCTTCCTCGACTTTCGCTAGAATATCATACGCTTTGCTGTAATTGGAAACCCACTGCGAAAAGAATTTTGGACACCGACATTTCGAGAACGAGGGCGACTGAATCTGAAAGTTCAGTCATGTTCAGTACGGTATTTTTGCCTGATTACAAGACTTTAAATCGGTTTTACATATCTACTAGTTTTAACAGTCAAATGACGTTAGACCTGATGCGCTGTAAATTATACTCCCTATGAGTTTGGAACATTAACTTCATTTCATGCAGAAATAGTCAATACTTTATAGGCGACTTTACCTCATTTGATGCAAAATGCTTATTTCTTCTTTAAATCCACAAATATTATATTTTTGAGACCAAAACGTCTGAAAATAGTATTGTTGTTATTGGACATTATGATAAGTAAGCTTTAATTTTCTCTATCCAGTGAGACTCCAAGTTGGAATTCATTTGACTCCGATTTTATCTACTAGTTATGATAAATCTGGTTATGGTATTCAAAAACTTTTGAACGAAATCATACATTCTAATCATAAGCATAGCATGGCACAATTTTTAAAACAATATTTATTATCGTATTATTTTTATTCTTATTTTATGAAAATTATCTATGGATATCCCTTTCTCAATATCTCCACCTTGACTCGATGGGAGGACTTGCGTGATCTAATGATCCCAAGAGCTATGCAGGAAATAGCTTCGCTATCAGAGGGCTTCCTATGCCGGACAGGTCTTTACGGGTAGGAGCCAGACAAAGAGAGATATTATGGTAGCGGGCAGCAGCTCTGCCATTACCACACTGAGGTTGAAGATGATTGATCCTATTTAGGAAATCTGATATCCTCGGACGGAAGAAGTGAAAAAGACGTAAATTCCAGAATAGAACAGGCTAAATAAGCATTCTATAGGAAAAGAGGACTACTAAGGTCAAGAAATGTGTCGATGGACGTTCGTAAACGATTTATTAAGACACTGGTATGGAGCGTGGCGCTTTACGAAGATAATAGGAAAGAGAAGAAACAGCATGCTTGGTCATCTGATTCGGCACTCCGATCGGATCACCGTACTGATAGAAAGAAAGGCAGAAGGAAAACCAGGAAGAGGAAGGCCAAGGATAGAATATCCAGACGCAATTACGAAGAAGAGGCCTTATCAAAGTATAAAACAGCTCTCCCAAGCGAGAGAAAAGTTTTAAAATTTCCATGTTGTCCACCAACCTATGGTTGAGGAGAACAAAAAGAAGAAGAAGATCTATGGATATGCAAGTATTCTATCATCCTTTATGCTTATTGATATTTTCTGATTAATCGTGATACTTCTGGTTAGTTTTTGTTACGCAATATTGTTAACTCCGGCTCTCCAAATACATAAATCAGGGACTATTCTCATACTCTCATTCCAGCAATTCTTCCATGATAATTCGCTTTAATTTATAATCCTCCTTTAGCTTCTGGATTGTATTTATTTTTAATTCATTTAATTAACTACTTCAAAATTCTGTATTTTACTTCTATTCATAATATATTTTTTTATGACTTTATTCCTCTGAAAAGGCAAAACATTTCTTAATGCTTTTATATGTTCGACAAAGTGGACTCTCTCAAGTATGTAGAATGGACATTCACAGACCATGCTCAAATCCACTGAGAAATTAAACATCGACTGAAAGAAGTGAAATCGTGTTATTATTCAGTTCAAACCTTTTTGTCTTTGCGAATTGTCAAAAAATTTGAAGCTTAAAATATTATTATTACTATTATTATTATTATTATTATTATTATTATTATTATTATTATTATTATTATTATTATTATTATTATTATTATTATTATTATTATTATTATTATTAAAGTATTCCATCTTTTGGCTGGGACTAATGACATTTTTTAAGGCTTGGGCCTGGGAATGTTTTTTTTTCATTTCTCGATATTCAGTTTCCTCTTTTAAAGCCCAATGTTTACTATTATTTTTCACATTTATATATGTATATATAAAAAGGTAATTATGCCTACTGTGTGGTATGTGTGCGAATCATAGTCGCTTACTTTGAGGAAAGAACGCAAACTGAAAGTATTTGAAAATTAAATCCTCAAACGAATATAAAGGCACAATAGAGGCGATAATGGAGAATGACGGAAATTTCATAACGATGAACTGCATGCTTTATGATATATCGTTTACCTGGCATTATTACTATCATTAAATCTAGGAGACTCAAACGGAAGGACCATGTAACCACAATGGAAGAAAGTAAGAACGCTTTCAAAATTTTCGCTGGAAATCCAATCGGAGAAAGGACCATTAGGGCTGCTTAGGCGCAAATGTCAGTACAGTATTAAAATGGATCTCGCAGAAATAGGAATACAAAGCAGATATTAGACCCAGTTGGCTACGAACAGAATTCAATGGAGAGCTGTTGTGAATGTGGTATGGAATCTTCAATAGGGCATAGAATTAGTTAATATGCTTTAATAGTACTGTAGTATGCATTTTATATGTGTTCCATCGCTGCAGTTTTATATATGTATGTATCATACTTTAACATTTGCAAATGACAAGACACTACAGTTGATGTAGACAAAGTTCCAGGAAAGTTTATTTTTAGATTTTACCTCTTGGCCATTCCAGATTAAATTCAAAATTCTCTCTCATGTCAGTGTGTATGCGTAAGCATAAATAAAACAGATTTTGTTGCTAGATTACGTCAAGTAATGGACAACGCTGTCAACCTGTCGCCTAATGACATGTAACATTGGTCGCTATGACGCAATACAGTTACATGGCAACTAACGAACTGAAATATGCATTTACTTGTTTTACGTTATTTAAAAAAAAAAACTCTGTTAAGAAGAAAAAAAAAACATGAATGTAATATCTAATGTAATGCAAGAACACATCAGACTTGACTAATAACGTACATAATTTAGGTTCTCGTCTTCTGAAGTTTGTGTATAAAATGGACGCGACTTTTGACAGAAGTTCATTTAAGTTTTAATGCATATACTGTGGCAGAGGTCTAAATTACAAAAGATGCGAGTAGAGTCATCTCGGGAGGAAAATAAGGAAACAAACTGTCTCGAAAATCGATTGTAGCTTACTACAATCTTTGAGTTCTTGAGCACGTATTTAATTCAACAACGTAAAAGTATTTCCGCTCAATAACCAGTACGGAGAACGCTATTACACCAACAGCTACGAATGTTCTGAAATAATTTATTTATTACCGTCTTTCGTATCCAACTTGTTCGTACCGACACATAAATAAGAGAACAAGACAAAAGGGTTCATATTAAATTCAACAGAGGTCATTATCATTAGTAGCCTCATCATCATAATTTCTTCATCGTCGCTCGAAGGTGGCGCTGGCTTCGCTTAGATCCATTTCTCATCTCTGTGTTTATGTGTTTATTATGCAGTTGTTGTTGTTCGGTATGGAAATTAAGGCATTACGATCTGAGCGCTATTTGTACGAGAATATCGCCTCTTTCGACACTAAGCATCATAACCATTAATAAATCAATTTCCTTAAACTTTATTACCTTCTGCAGCCACTTAGTATTCAGAGTAGAACACCGTCTTCATCTGTTTAATTTTACTGCAACTACGTATTTGAGTTATTTGAATTTTTTATACGTATGTACTTTTCTTTACAAGTGAATGTTAAGAAATAAATTAGATAGACCTAATGCTGTGGTGTTCTTAAATTAAGTGGAAAACTACTTAAATAATGAGTAAAATGAAGGTTGGAGGTCGAGAGAGGAAGCAATGTTTTGTTTATAAAGTATTGCGTGTAATTATATTGTATATACTACATCTTTATTTCACAACATAATTGAAGTTTTATATTTTCAGGTGCAGATTGAAGTCCTAGTTACCAATGTCAATTACAATTGTTATTAGTAGAGCAACCCAAAAGTATAAAATCAATAAAAAGCATAATAGCAATTTCCACATATGGTTGGTACTTTGAACATGGTTGTGGGTGTCTACGGGTCCAGAAGAAACTAATTTTAAAAACATAATAAAGTATAATTTTAGAAAATAAAGCATAAAGCATAATTTAAAAAATATAGCATAATTCTTGGAAATTCTATTTAACTGCAAGTTTTATACCATATTAACATTTTTTGAAAAAAAAATATTTACAATGCAAAATCATTGAGAACATAACAATGCAACAATGGAAAGCTTATTTTTATTTCTGTAAATTTTTCAGTGTAATCCTTTGATGTGAAGAAAAGAAGAAAACTTTCCCCCAACAATGAATAGTACACAAGAACTCCACACTATATTGTTATGTGTACCTCTCGAACTTGAGCACTTTCTGTACTTTTTGTGCACCTTTCTATATACTTTCCTTTTCTGTATATATGCAACTCTAAGGTACACACAAGTGATAGAAAAAACTGATTCGAGCAAAGCATATCTCTTTACAGTGCATTAAGTAGAAAGTTCATTAAATATGGAAGAAATTGCTTCATAAAATATTAATAAATAGATCAAGATATTTAGATTATTTAATGTATAGTAAATATTCTACATTATACACGATTAATGTAAAACAATAATTGAAATTAACAATAAAGCATAATAAAGCATAATTTGAAAAAATAAAGCATAATTAAACAAAATAAAGCATAATGTGGGTTGGTCTATTCATTAAACATGAAAGAAACTGGTTGCATAAAGTATTAATAAATAGATCAAGATGTTTAGAATATTTAATATATAGTAAATATTATATTCTATATTATCACGATTAATGTAAAACAATGATTGAAATTAATATTAAAGCACAATAAATCATAATTTGGAAAAATAAAGCATAATGTGGGTTGCTCTAGTTATTAGTAATGATATTTCAATACCTAGATTTGGTGATATCTAGAACTAATTATGTTTAGTTAAAAATGTGCCAAACTTTGTTTAAAAGATGCATTTTTATAAAATACAAATTTCAAATTTAAATATGAATGCAAACAATAACAAATATTAAACATAAAATCACTCAAAATTTACTCTGACATACAATCATAGTCAATGTCTTGCGAATAAAATAAGAGAAATAAACACACTGCTGAACAAGACTGCACTTATTTAATATAAAAACACATTTACACGTGACGTTTCGATCTTCTAGCCAAGATCCTCATCAGACGTACACTGATGATCAAATCTAGTTGAAATTTCTTTTTTTCATTATACGAGGGTGTACTTGGAAGTCTTTAGGTTTGTCACTACCAATTGCCCGATTTCAATAAGTTTTGTTTTGTTTCAAAGATGTTTGTAAACCAAAATCAAAGCATTGAGACTTATCAACTTCATTTTGTGTTAGATTAGGAGTGAAGATAGCAGGTCAGCAAGTGGCGTTCAATAATGTTTAAGCTATTGAAGTCATCAAGTATCTCTTCCCCCAGTCTGCAAAGACCATTCATGATATGCTACAAACAATTGGAGTCCACTCCCGTGCAATGTCACGGTTACAAATTGGGTTGTCGAACTTAGGAGATGACATTTTGTCACTAAATAACCCATTCCTGGGAAACTGCTCGTTTGAAACAATTAAAGGTACATGAAATGATCATCTCCAATCGACGCATTTCTTCTAAAAATAGAAAAGGACTGCGTATCTTCCGTGAAAGTGTTAATATCATTATTCGTGATCATCTTGACACATTCCACAAAGTGGGGCCACAAATATTTGCATGTAGACTAGAAGCGTGTAAGAGTGCTTGCTTTCAGAGGCGTTTTGAATCGTATTGAGCAGCAGGCCACTAATTTTATTGCACATTTAGCCAGAAGGAAGACGCATGGACCTATTTTTATGATCAAGTGACAAAAGATCAACCCAAAGAATGGCGTCATAGTGGTCCACCGATAACTAAGAAGTAAAAATCTACTTCAAAGATTCTTGCTAGTGTTTTCTTTTATTAGAATGGGCTAATCTTTGTAAATCATCTACAACAAAGTAATGCTATGACAGAGCCTTACTATGCATCATTACTAGATATGTTTCACACAGAGCTGAAGGAAAAATGCCATGGAATGTGGTCAAGACAAATTGTCTACCTTCCTGACAAAGCATCCCCTTACAAGAGCAACTTTGTAATTGACAAATTGGCTCATTAGCGTTTATTACCCTAAATCACTCACTCTATTCATCTGACCTAGCCCATACTGACTACAGTCTCAATTGACAAATTTCAGCAACATTTCTTAAGCAATTGCAGCTTCAAATGCATGGTTTGACGCTCAACATAGAGCTGTTTTGGTCCGATTAAATAAATTTCAGGGCCGAAACAAAAGATGCATTGGGAATTGAATTGGGAGTATATTAAATAAATGTATTATAAAACTTGTTATTCTGTATGATTGTATGATATGACTTATTTTTCTTAGGGAACATAAGGACGTTTTAGCACCCCTCATATACGAAAATGTGATTCGAAAAAAATGAAATGAAATCTTTCAGTTTTACGTCCCACGGTTATGCCGGTTAGGCTAAAGGAGACGGTGATGATGAATAATGAGTGAAATGGTGGAATGAAGAAAGTGGGAGGAAACGGGAGAACCCCGAGAAAACCCACGCACACGGTGTTTGTCCACCACAAAGTTCACTTGGCGGGGGCTGGGGTCGAACCCGGGACCCCAAGCACCAGAGGTGAACGCTCTACCACTGAGCCACCGCGGCCCCCCCCAAAAAATGTGATTCGAATCACTACTTATATTTTTATACTAGTCCTAATATTAACACTTGAAATCGAACCTGTGACAATGCATATAGAAAGTGTGTCAACTTGAAAGAATTGAATATTCCATGTTGAACTATATGGCAATGTATACCTGCAAAAAAGATGTCAACTTTTCTAAATGTTGTATTTCTTGCTTGTCCTTAATCAGGTATAACCTACCCAACTTTTAAATAGCATTTTTGAATACTGTTAGTACAAGGCTTGTACACACAGTATTTATTATTTTATCAGTCATTGCTATCTTCTCATTTTGATTTTACGAAACGTTTTTCACAGCTATTTTATATGTCCAGAGAACATTCCCAGTAGGGCACAAAATTTCTGGTCGCCAGGTCGCCATTGGCGACTTGAAATTTAGAGCTGGCGACTAGTGTTCAGTAGGAATGGTTTCTGCCTAAACTCACAGTGACTCTGTTTCACACGAAAATAATTGTCACTAAGTGAGAGAAAACACGGAATGTGAAGTCTTTCTTTGTCAAATCAAAGACCGTGAGGTGGAGAAAGGTCTCATAATTTGTACATGCGAGATACTGGCGACCATAATTTTTGGATTGGCGAGTGCGTCTGACTGAAATTTTGCGCCCTGTTTTCCAGTATTCTGAAAACGGACTCCAGAAAATAAAATCATATTATTTTCAACACCATTAATCTTTCCGAGAGTATTTTCACCTATGTGTAATAATATTTATTCTTATATATAAAAATATTCGCGAAGGTAATTATTCTAGGTAACTGAACATCAACCTCCTATACTGAAATAATATTCTTATTTAATAAATTCCAAGCCGAAAAGACAATTTTTCTTCTTCGTTCATCTTAATTGTACGTACTTTGCTGCTATGAACATTCTACATATACCAGCAGAAAATACGGTAATGGAAGGAAACAGTAAATATAAGAAAATAGCGCTTCTGAAAATCTTTTTGTAAGAGCCGATTGGTGGACCGTTAAGAGGAAATGAGGATTGAAAAGAGGGAGGCTTGTCGTCCGGGAAATTGGGAGGGAGTTGAACACAACCAGATAGCGGTAGCCAAGAATAGAGAAGTGGTGAGCGTGGGGGATAATAAAATTAAACCTAGTTCCGGAAATTACATTAAAGTTTGGTGAATGGAAGAAGAATGGGTAAGGGGTTGCTATTAGCATAACTACCTCCTCTTCTCTCTCTCTTCCATTTCGTGGTTGCATCTCCAAAGACTCCAGACGAGATGAAAGGGAGGAATCAAAATGGCCAATAGCTGAAGATAACTTTTTATGGCTCTCTCAGTCTCTCTTCCAGAAGGCAGAGAACAAGGGCCTTTGTGTGTGTGTGTGTGTGGTTCATAGAGAAAGGGACAAGTTGTTACATTCCTGGCTTCCAAGAGGCTCCTGATAGAGCCTTTAAAAGAAATTACCTTAAAAGCCGATGATATTAATGCAGTTCCTATCATTAGTGTTAATCATTGAATACGTGTAAATGTCTTCCATAATCGTCCACACGATTTAGAAGTTCCCATCATATTAATGCTCTTTTATTACTTTTTTTTGTTAGAATATCATCCCATAATTTACGTTACGATTTTCGTTGTAAGTGTAAAATCTGATATCAGATTGAAACATCATCTGAGGGTATCCAAAAACAATATGTGCAAAAATAGAAGAATAAAAGGATTATGCGAATAAGTTAAGTAATGCATAGATTCAATATTGTTAGAAATCATCAAACATCACACGGATAATAAGACTCAAATACGTCACTAGCATGTGAAGTTTGCATAAAGGGTGTAGGTTTTTGGTTGGAAAATCTTTTAAAAAGAGGCACATAAATATACCAAAAGATAAGTGGGAAGATAATATGTGGGTATAAAGCAAAATCTTATGCAGGTTAATAATGGAAATTCAATCTTGATTTACGTATCGTGGAATGAGATACAAAAGGCAAAGTTCGCTTCTGCTATGATGAACCTTCAGGATTCTTTTGCAATAAAAGTAGATATTTATATTTTGATTGAGTGAAATATACGATCACTTTCAGCACGTTAATACATTCAGTTTGAGTGTCTGTATTTTGTTTCCTTATGCAACAAGAAGGTAATGAGAAATGGAATATAATAATAACGTGAGCTCTAAAACAGATCGTATCTTAAGGCCGGTAGAGTTGGTGGGTGCACAGACCATCACGTAAAATCAATTCTCACAGTATTGATGGTTCCTTGTTATACTAGCTCGCCTCCATGAGAGTTGACTTACTGAGCAACGCCACTGGCTCCGGTTATATATTTGGATTCAGATCCGAAGGTTTACAACATAGGAAGCTGTAAGATGGCAAAATAATCCATTTCGTATTTACCTCGTCATCATATTTATGTTTCTCTCATGTAATATTTAATATTGCACTCGTACTAGTACCTCTATTGCTGCGTCATTATTGGAGGAAATGCTATTCTTTACTTTTCCTCAATGCTCTGGTATATATCAAGGTAACCAAGAAAGTTCTGTCGCTTTTTCACCCACCAGCGTCGAACATCAATATGTCACCTAAGATGTACCTGGAAGATCAATAATACTCTCTATCAGCATCGACGATCTTTTGCTAACGTTCTGAAAGGCCATGGTTTTCATCCCGGTAGAACTTGGGCCCTGAATCGAAGAAGGTATCAAGCGCATCTTGCACCTCTACTTGCGATTTGAACTGGCATCCTCTAAGGTGAGTGTCCAAGGAATGGAACAGGTGATAATCGGACGGTGCAATTGTCCACGGAGTATACCGGATGCAATAGTGTTCCCATCTAAAGCATAGAATAGTGTCCCGGTTCCTTCTAGCCACGTGGGGCTTGCCTTTTTCCTGTAACAGGAGGACCCTTTGCGATTCAGAAGTGTTTTGAGAGTCTTCAGAGTTTTGAGTTTTTCTTGAACACGGCACAACTGCTGATAATACACAGTTGCATTGATGATCTGACCAGTTGATAGCAGTTCCCGTCGCACGATGCCGCGAGCAGTCCACGAAATTCACAGGACGACCTTCTTCTAGTGCACTGCTGGTTTCGGCTGTTTTGGAACCAGTTCATGGCATGCTAACCAATAATGACGGCGCCGTGAAGCTTGCTTCGTACTTCACTCTGCTCCACTTCTCATCACCTGTCAACATCCTGTCGAGAAATGGCTTCTACTTCAGACAAGACAGCAAAGAAACACAGGTGTCTGCTCGCGTTGCCTTCTGGCTCGGAGTCAAATCATGTGGGACACATCGCCCCGACTTGTAGTGCTTCCCAATTTGATGGAGATGCTGCGGAATGGTTTCTCCACTCACACTGAATTTTAGTCCCAGTTCCTCACATGTCTTGCCACTGTTCGCCTCAATTGCTGCCTAAAGATCTTCATTTTGTACATGTGTTGGTCTTCCGGCACGTGATGCGTCTTCAAATGTTTCGTCCCCATCTTTAAACTTGTTAAACCACTGTTGCTCTGTCCGCGTATTCACGACGCCCTAACTGAAGGCATATCTTCCGCCCCACTGCAGTGGCGTTTGACTCCAGTTTGAACTCTTATCGACATACGCTCTTAGGACGCTCTGTGAAGGTTCCATGTTCACTTTGTCCTTACGAAAGTTCAGGGTGCAACTGAACTGCCTCAACCAAGTATTATGTTGTATATACCCACACAAACAACTGACCTCCGCATTATCTCTATTCGCATTCAACTCACGACGTGAGAGCCAATTGAACACAGACCTCCACAAAAAGCGACAGAACTTTCTTCGTTATCTTTATATATATAGTGTCTACTAAGTTTTAAGATTGGTAACACTGTAAGATAAACACTGGAGTCACCAAGCAGTTATTGTGTGTAGATTTTAGTAACGAGTGTGTTGTGCAAAGAATTCACGAATTTATGTTCCGAATTTTGTGTGTTACAGTAATTTCAGTGAATTTGTGTTTTCTTTGTTCGTCGTTGATAGTAAAATAGAACAGAGATTAGCCTCAAGCATTGAGTAAAACTTAACAAAACAACCATGGAGACCGTGGACACGATTCAAACAGGTTACAACAATGATACTTTTTCTCAAGCGAACCTTTTTGTGTATCATTCTGGTTTTCGTGAGGGCTGGGAGGTGGTCACGGATGATCTTAGACCTGACCGTCCAGTAATCGTTCGAACTGAAGAAAAGGTTGAAAAAGTGCGGAAAAAGCTAGCTGAAAATCGTTTGTCAGTCCTTCAGGATGGCTGCGGAAGACTTAGACATTGGTAAGGATACTGTTAGGAAGATCGTGACACAAGATCTACAGAAGAGGAAGTTTCGCACCGTGCACCGTGCACCGTGCCAAAGAGCCAATGATGTACAGGCATTATTTTCTGATAATGCCAGAATACTGTAAACACACTGCATATATTTAATATAGAGCTAGCAAGATCATAGTCAATATCTCTCGTGCTGTCAAAGTTTTATAACAACACAGGAATACATTATTTAAATTCCCCAACAATTTAGCTTTATAGTTGGATTTGGTTAACCCATTAGTGCCCAGAATTCCCCAGTGGTATTTTGAAAAGTTTCTTTTCGCCTATTTAGTCTTAATAATACTCTAAAATAGAAATTAGAATATTTTTGAAAAATATTTATTTTTTCTTGTTTTTTAGGCCGTCAACTTAAGTTGCCAAATGGCACATACATATTCAAAAAAGGGAAAATTTTGGAAAGTTACAATTTTGAGGGAGAAAATACACTGCGAAAACATAACTATTAAAATCAAGTTAATCCTTCCTTTACAGACCTTCAATCTTTCCTTCTGGAGTCTTTGAAATCAATCCAGTTGAGTCTTTCTCCTCAAAACACATTGTAGCCAAAAACAATGCTAACCTTACGTCAATATATCATACAAAGAAAATGCAACGATGCTATGACGAAACAGACTCCAAAGTAACTTCATGGTTAAAACCTGCAACGTCAATCCATGAATTTCTGCTCTATAACGAAAAATTGCCGTGGCAACTTAAGTTGCCAAGGGGCAGTAATGGGTTAAGGTTATATATATATATATATATATATATATATATATATATATATATATATATATATATATATATATATATATATATATATATATATATATATATATATATATATATATATATATATATCCTTCTTTTATACTTGTTTCACTCATTACAAGTACCATAGAAAGTACTATATTATACTTTCAACGCTGTTACTCCCTGGCTGATCCAACCCACTTATTTACTGTCATTGACCTGGAAGCGTATGAAGTCAACGCTGTGTTGCAATTAAATACACGCCTGAAAATTCCGTTTTAGTCATTGCTTATTGACGTGAGTTGATAATAGGTGAGTACTCTCAAGAATACAAAGTTATCAACATCCAACGACAAATACATTGTTTGGCTTTAAACGGTGTGTTACGTGATTGGGGAACGGATCATAGAGCGGAACGACTATAGTGTACTACACGTTGCTCAATAACATTTTGCTAAAAGTACAATAGTGTTTCTAAAGAAATGATGTTATCAGTATTTTACTTTCTATCATATTGACTTTGGTTTCGCAGAGTCTTTATTTTCTTTCAATTTTTCTCTCTTTAACTAAACATTGTTACATGCTATTATACATGCACCGGTGCGAATAAAGTACTACAATTATGTTTAACTGAGAACGATGTAATCAATACGAAGAATTGAACATGAATTGTTTGGTCTTGCTACATTACATTTTGGCACAACGGGTCGTCCACATATTACGTAACGCGGCAAAGGGGGTAAGGCTGTTCGGACTTGCATTACGAAGTGAGACAATAGGGAGGAGGGGGTTTATGTCTTCGTTACGTAACGCATGTTTTTTGCTGTAATTTTTATTTTTATTATCAGAGTTTTATGCAATCTTTTAAACAAATATTTTTATTCAATTCTTTCCTTTTTCATAAATAGAGCTCCTTCTTGGCTAATCGGTTAGCGTACGCGCCTTTGGCATGGAAGACCAGGTTCCATTTCTGGCGGGAGGTCATGTGTTTCGGATTTCACGTTAATCAGTAGGTCCATGTCTCATATAGCCTCGTTGCTCAACAGGACTTAAACTCAAAATCAACTCAACATTTTTTTTAAATAAATAAACTAGCAGGACACTCGTTCTTTCCACGGAGTAAATACGCTTTATTTTGGACATAAAGGACATCAAAACCGTCATCGATAAACTTAGGGACCTCAAAAACTATGAATTCGACACTTAATATAGATCATTTTCAATTATTTTTACGTCACGATTCCCCTCTTTAGGGGTAGTAATGGGAGCTGAATTTGGATTTAAACTGTTGGGGAAGTGTCACTGTTCACTTCAGAGACCACGAAAGCTATAGATTCGACAAATAATGTCGGTCACTTTTTAAATCATTTTTATGTATCTCCTCCTCCTCCAAATTGTTGGGCTGAATTTAGTTTCAAACGGCTTCAAAAGTGTCACTGTTCATCAGAGCTATCATCGAAAACTAGGGATTCGACAATAATATCGTCATTTTAGGGTCATTTGTAAACATCCCCCCCTCCCCTAAGTTGCACTGTCAAAGTGAAATGATGGAAAACATCCCAGGCCCGAACCTCATCTATGTGTAAAATTTGATCGAGATCGGAAGGGAGGTTCAAGAGTAATTAAATTACAAACATAGTTACTTTCATTTTTATATACTGTATATGAATAAATAAATAGATTATCCTGCCTATGTTGTAAATATATAAATATAAATATATAATACCCAGCCTATATTGCAATACAATTAAACTCCGTTTTGTGGCTTTCGCAGCATTGTATTTACGGCACGCTTTTCTGGAGTTAGTTGTTAGTGATCTTAAACATACAGCTTGAAAATGCCCTCGCGTTCCCACTCGTATCATTTTTACTGATAATATTATTTAAAACTTTTCATTTGAATCATTACCCACCCTTTTATTGTAAGGCGTTTCTCATGTGAAGCAGTAAAAACTCTTTTTCGCAAAATAATATTTTCCTCGACGGAACAATCCACGATTTTCAGACGAAAATAAGATATCAAAAACAGAATTAGACGGATGTTCATCTCGTAACTATTATTTTTTTGATTTGAATATATTTGAAGAAATCGAGCTTATTCGCATTCTCGCACTGATTTAGTACACGCAGAAAGTGAAAAGGGATAAACTGAAGTCCGAAGTCCAAACAAGATGCTCGAAAGCCTGTTCACAAACGAGATGCCCCTGCTCCTTTACGTGTGGAGCCACCTTGACGAGGAGGAGAATTCTGTATTGTCGACACAGGCGAATTTGAAATGCACGAAGCATCCTGGATCCCTGAAAAAGAGGTCAATGTCAGTTCTTTAGATCCTGTTTTACCTGCATCTTCCGGCCGTATTTCCTTCTTGCCAATCGTCGGTAACCTAAAAGGATGAGTGCGCTCTCCTTGGAAAAACGACAGTATGAAGTTTCCAAGACGTAGGGCTGGTTAATTAAACTTTATGGGGTTAAAATATTATTACCGTCCTACCATTTTCTAATACTTTGATTTGCTGACGAAACACACGACAAATATATTAAGAAAACAAGCATTTTGTAATAAAAAGTTCAACCATTAAAATAGTTTTTATTGTAATAATCTCCAAAATAAGCAAAATTGGTTGAAAAAACAAAAATCAAAAAGCGATACGTAACCAAGTAGAAGTGTTCTGGCTTGTGTTACGAACTCTGGCGACGGGGAGGGAGTGGGAAAAATTGGTCAAAAATAGCGTTACGTAATATGTTGACGGCCCCCAAACTCTGAAACCGATTTATTAATAGCAATTCGGTAGTTTGCAATAATTCTAATATTTTTTGTAAAGTTACTGCATTATTACTTTCATTTTGACGCATTGTGTGATTTAAGCATGTTCGAAAATATTATTACTGAAATGTTCAAAACACATTATTTACCATTAGCTGGTATAAAAAGAAGAAACGGGGTTATCATAAGTGTTGAATAACACCTTAAGGCTGTGTCCAACACGTAGAATGCGATAAAATTTCCCTATATAATAACATGGCACATTCTTTGCAAAATATTATGAAATCTATTAATGTTATAATACATTTCGATATTCGTCCAAATGTTTTTGGTATTCATATTACATGATCAATTTTACTTTTTCTTGCTAGCGTAATATTAGAGTGCGCTAATTAAACTTTTTAAATTTAAAAGATGTTTAAATTACGGCCTTCATTTTGCAACAGCGCAGAACAGAAGATAGAGGCTAACCATGTATTTTTTTTCATTCTCTGCCCCACTCTAAGTCACGTGCGTCCAGAGACAAAGAAACCGATGGAATGCAGATTGACAGCAAAGAGCGAAGTCTGTTTTTTTTCTTTCTTCGTAGATCGTAAAGATTTCAATGATTCTACGTAAACATACCCGCGAATACTTACCTGTAGGAGTATATTGGAGCAAACTACGTACGAAAGTTTCAGAAAATCTATGTTGCTTTCAAGTGAGGGAAGTGTTCATCTTATAAAAGTAGTTTCAAACTCTATAGTGTAAAATAAACTCGCTTGTTTGTCGCATCAACTGTCGAAAGTTTACATCGAGATCAAAGAGGATTTACCCTGTTGAGATGGATAGAAAATTGCAAAATATTAATATACGAGCTGGGATCGAACCAAGAACTCCAAGTACAAGAGGTGAACGCTCTACCAGTGACCCGCTGCGGCCTCTGTATAATGAATTAAAGCTCATGTCCCTAGTAAAATATGCTCACGCTTGGATAAATTTAATAATTGCGTTTTTTATACTAATTTGAGAACGCTGAATTCAAATGGATCTATTTTCTAAAACCACTTTGCGTCCATAGGATCTTGAGAAAATTTGTGATGTTTTGATCTTCCGCTTATCAAAATGGTAAAAGTGCCCTCGCTTTGATATATTTCTAACTAGTCTTATGCTAGCTGGAGACTTCGTACGGCACATCGCCAAATTTTTTCGGTCTGCAATCTTGAACCTTATAAATCTATAAACATGCCGCATTTCAACTTTTTATTCCAATTTCAACTACCTAAAACGGGAGATTTTATTTAAGAAAGAAACACAGATGTCCTATCTAAATAATATGGAGATGCTTTTTTCTTTCTCTTACACACCCTAGAGCGGTATATCGGTATTGTTTACTCAAAAAGAAACAACGGGTCAGCAAATCCAATAAACTGGTGGTCTGTGATACACTTGGACAAAGTTGGCATGGTCGCAACCTGTACGTACACTGATCATTTGTCTGAGTGAATTTGATCGTTATCACCAGAGTGCAGTGGTGGAATTAGTACATAGCAATCGGAGCTACCTGTGCCACGCGGCTATTTGTTCGTGGGGCGTCTAATGTGACCACTCTGGATGAATTGAGAGTAGTTCTGTGTTATCGATTTCACCTGTGACAGGTGTGCTTTGAGGACGTGAAATGTATTCAATGCAAGAAAAAACTGAAATGGTGCTCCTTCATGCAGCTGGAATGAGTCAACGGGAAGCAGCAGCAGAGTATTACAGGCGTCTCCAAATCAGGTGACACCGTCCCACCAACTCATTTCCACACTCATGGCACGTTTTAAAGCCACAGGTAGCGTGACGGACAGGCCCTGTAGTGGACGACCACGAACTGCAACATCCTGTGACATGACTATTGATGTGCTTGCAAATATGGCAGTTAATCCTGAAAAACTAACACGGAAGATTTCGCAAGAGGCGTCCATATCTCAGAAGTTGGTTTCCAGAATTTTATCACGAGAACGGTATCATCCTTACAAGATACATTTGGTACAAGCGTTACATGGGGATGACACAAACAGACGAACAGAGGTCTGTGAGTGGTTTCACCGGACACAACACAACATCCTACGCTAGAGGCTGACATTCTATTCAGTGATGATTCTACTTTCCACCTCAACGACACAGTCAACAGACACAACGCTGTGTATTGGTCTCGCGAGAGCCCCCAAATAGTTGTTGAAGTGCACTATCAAGCCAATCCGCGAATGAATGTGTGGTGTGGAATACGCGGCAACGTCATATTAGGGAATGTGTTTTTTCTCCATAGGTTAACTTCAGACCAGTATCTACATCATCTGCACACTACATTACAGAAGTATCCGGATGGAATGCCTTTACTATCGCGACTTGTATTTTATTTCCAGCACGATGGAGCACCGCCACAATACGGCAGCACAGTGCGACAATGGCTCAACGAGGTGCTTCCTGGTTGATGGATTGGTCGAATGGGTCCCGTGGAATGGTCGCCCAGATCACCTGACCTCACGCCATTAGACTTTTACTTGTGGGGGCATCTAAAGTCCGTTGTGTATCGGAAAAGACCCAGAACCGTGGAACAGCTGCAGGAGAATATTCATAACATGTATAGAGCAATAACACCCCAAACACTCCGGCGTGTGCCACCAGCAGGAGGGACACCAATTTGAGTACCTTTTTGGCATAGTGCCCAGGACTGTTGCGTCTGGAAGCAAGTGCCGTGCGTGCGTGAGGTAAGTATATTTTTTCTCACTAACATTTACAGTAAAGCTGTCAGAAAACGACACGACTTATTTTCATTTGTTTGTCTTCCTCGTATACATCCTCTCTCCTACCCCTTCCCCCTTATGGTGCTGACGCCACTGTCGTGGGCCCTGCAAATAGGTCTGCTCCTTTGTTCTTTAATTTGCTCCTCTTTCTATTCTCCTCGGCATTTCATGCTCCAGATGATTTCATTCCATCTTGTCCTCCACTGACGTAGCAAGGTTGCATTTTTCTTTATTATTGGATGCTATACCAGAGTCGAGCTTAAACGCTTGGCCCGATTATGAAAATTCCACCATTTTAGACTGACAACCCACAGTTGACAATCAAAATGCTCTCTTCTGATTTTTTTCATATCTTCAATAGTTACCGAATTGGCTTATGGCAAGGGACTTTTGACTCGCTCGGTATATCGACCAACATGTTAATGAAGGGCAAATACTCTCGTATAATGGCCATAATACTCTCGTATTTAGCAAGGCCATAATTTGCAACGCACAATGCAGATTTGGTTGAAACTGCAGCAGTGAATAAATATCGCCCAACGAGGAAGTGAAGGGGACTAACATTCCCCTAAAATGCGAACATAGGGCAATATGACATTTTTTAACAATCTCATAATTAGCAACACACAATGCAGATTTGCTTAAAACTCCTGCAAGTGAAGAAAATAATCAAAGTAAGACATGCCGTATTTTACGGGCTTTAAGACGCGCCTTAATTTTTAAGCATTTTTTAAAAGATGGATCACTAGGTGTTCCCAGTGCTATGTTAAACGCTGCTTAAGTAGCGTGGCGTTGCCAGATAGTATCGAATGTTTACTGATGCCAGATAATAAAGAATGTAATCATGGAAGTCTGCTTGGATATTTACTAGAGAAATTAGTTTTCGACCCTTGCCGCAATTCCGCTTCTCGAACTGCAACGCTAGAATTCAGGAATTTTCTTATTGTGACTACTACAGTAAACGTACAAATTTGGCAACAACGCATTATTGGCGTACTGCGCAAGCTTCGTCTCAAAATCTATTTCCTTAAATGTAAATTAATATTTATATAAAATATGAAACATAACACGAGAAATTGTCAAACAATATATCAATTTCGTAATAAGATCGTTACTTTAAAATACTTTACACATACAAATAAACATTTCGTAAAACTGAGCATTTCTAGTAAGATCTTACAGCAAGTGCCATCTTGTGTGCTGATTGTAAAACGAATCAAATATTTTCTTTCATTTGTTACATTTTTTCGATATCAGGAAAGACAACCAAATGAATCAGTGTCTTGTGCTGTAGCTGAAACATTACCCTATCTTATAGTACAATATTTATAATATGTAACGTTTCATTGCGCACTAGTTAAGGCAATAAGCTAAAATATGTACTGACTTCCGGGTGGTGATCCACCTTAAAAAAACAACTTTTTTAAATCATTTTTATTATTAGATTGCAAAGCCAGACTACAAAAAAATCTTAGTTTATGAAACAGAACTGACTTTTAAAATCCCTGAAAATCGTCCCTGAACTTTCTTCTTGTTCTTCCTTCTCTTCGTCGCCATTGTTGTCCTCTTCATATATAGGATGGTCTTCACTGACATCGAGAGCCGCACTTCTTGAAAGATTATTAATTTCGAGTATACGACGCGTCTGAATTTTGGAGGCAATTTTTCTAAGAGAAAAGTGCGTTTTATAGTCCGCAAAATACGGTATGTGTTTCTTGTATCGGGCAACGTGGAGGATGAAGGGGGCAAACACCCTCTAAAATGCGAATATAGATCAATATTCCGCGTCACCATTAGTACAAGAAGAGCGTGATATTACAACATTTAAGCCATACTTATTATTGGAGTAAATTGTGTAATGACTTGCATATTTTAAACGTAGTTAAATGCTCTTCATTGCTTTCCTACCATCATTTTATCAATTTCTAGTTTTCTTCACATGAATTATGTAACACTAAAGTAGTGTTTGAGATCCAAGACTTAGGTAAATTAGTCTTGCTCACGGAACTCAAGAAAAATCTCGTCTCGAGATCTTGTGTTTATTTCCTCGTCTCGAATTTTAAAAGATAAAAAGTTACAATACCCAGTTTTCCTTATGCCACAGTGAAATATTTTCCAGTATAAAGTGCCAAGGCGCTTGTAAAGATGTTAGTTTTCAAATGCAAAGCATCTCTGACACTTTCATTCAAGAGGTCAACCCTTTGGGATTTGGTTCGACAATACGGCTACAGTTACTAACATCATACGTGTACTTATTTCTGTGGTAATTCAGGTTTGAATTCCCTATAAAGTATTTCTACTTATAATATTGATTCAAATATTGTCAAAACCAGTGGTGCATTTAGGATCTTCTTTCGGATCTTGAACAACGTAGTATTTAACTCTATTCACTTTAACTTGTTTGGGCTGGTGAATTAATATATTCTAGACCAGCAACATTGTTCCATATAATGTGTTTTGACCAGTGAGTTAAATCCTCTATTTGAACAACATTACATCCTCCAACATTTTGGAGTAATTAATACCAAGTTCTACTTGGAAAACATTGTATGATATAGGTTGTTTCGGGTAGTAAATACAAAGTTCTACTTGGACAACTTAATATTAACAACAACTGATAACATTAACCATTTACTTATCAAATGACATGTTTCACGGCTTTATAGGTAATGTTCTGCTTCGATAACATGAATTTACTATGTTCTACATTTGTATTTTTAAACTTATCCAGATAAACAATTTGTTTCGGAACACTTATCAATTTGATTCTCATTTTATAAGTGATCGGTTCAAGGGACGACAATGAAATGTAATATTTTCTAACTTTCGATTAAACTGGAAAAGAGAGAACAACATTCCAAATACAATGCAATGCGGTGGCACATATCAAACAACTATATTTACAACTTTGTTTACGAAATCTCTGTCATCTAAAACTATATTTACGAAATTTAATTACCTACATATTGTTCTGTGGTCCGATTCCAGCCCATTCTACTTAATTTCAGCGGAATTGCCATTGTCTTTCCACAAGCCGCTGAAATAAGAATGCTCTTTCGAACTAACTTATTTTGAATACCTTCTCATATTGTCAATTTGACTTTCGAATGATTTTTTAAAGCTCTTTAAACGTTATTACACAAAGAAGTATTACACATAAAAAACATATACAAAGTGCATTTATTACTCCAGAAAAAAGTACTTTTCATATCTAATTACGAACGACATCATCTGTCACGTACAGCCGCACACTTTCTTCTTATCAGACAAAAGCAAATGTGACAGTGAAAGACTCCGTAAACTACCGAAGATAAAAAAAAGCTATTAGTAGATATAGGTTGAGCGCTGGTGAAAGAAAACGTCTTGATCAATAACGAAAATGAAACATCTTAACCTTTCAATAGCTTCCACCGAGATCATTTCCACCCGTTCTTTTTTCTTCCCGTCTTTCTTGCACCTAGGAGACCAAATCACGAGAAAGAAAGTAAGAGGATAAAAAAAGAGGAAAAATTGTCCCGATGGTTCATCTTAAAAATCCAATCTTTTCCTTCCTGGAGCAATATCGGCTCCCGTCAGAAGTTGATCTGCGCTCTACTCTACCCCCTGGAGTCATTTTCACACAAGACATTTTCTTTGTCCATACATCATGGACACACACAAGGGCGAAAATATTTCGCTAATAGCGCTCGCTCTGCAATTACTGGCAAACGTAAACTAATTATTGACATGGCTCTCATAGTGTAATTAATAAATAAGCGAGGAAAGTAAAACGAAACTGACGGCAGAAAACTTAAACTACAAGTAAAAAACTTTTGGTTGTAGCCTATGATGTCGAAAAAATTAAAAGTGAATATTCATTGATTTTTGTCCAGCAAACTGCATAGTATTTTGAAAATTTTGTATTGCATTTTTTGACTGCGAAGAAAAATAATTTTTCGAACCTTTAAACGCCTATTGACGTAACTGTTGCGTCCAGGCGGCTTTAAGCCTCAATATCTTAGCTCCTAATTTAGCTAGGAAGATAATTTTGCTATAATTGTATTTCCGAGAGATGAATCTTTCCACTGATATGCATTTTATGTATGTGGGAGTGCCACAATTGAGGGCAGGAGGGTAAAGTTTCAGTTTTTTTCTTGCATCAGGTTTCTTTTGGCGAGAGCTATTCCCATCCTCCTTTGGGTGAACACTCATAAGAATTGATATGTGAAGCAACGAAGTAGTCCACTACTTGGTAATACCCTGCATATGTACTTGTTGCCCATGAGGAGGAGAATGATGGAAAGAAGGCCATTTTTTTTTTTTTTTTTACGTAAATTACATTTATTTTCAGGACTGTTCCATATAAGACTTCTTCTACGAATAGGGTGAGGATTATATAAATATTATTCATTGGAATCTGTCTTCCATAAGTTTTCCAACGATGTATCAATTATGGCTCTGGGATAATTAGGAAGGGTCACCAGAGCCGCCAACGCGAAAGTCTGAAATAGCCCCTCGAAAATAATGTACAGGGCGTTTTTTATAAGAATTTCGTTCTGAATTTTATCTAGCTTTGTATTGAGGTAATGGCTACCATTTTTTATATTATTGTCACAAGTATGTTGCCTACCCATGAGTATCATTTTGTTTGTGTAGGGTGACTACAGGGTTGCCAGGGCTCCCAAAATTCTATTTTTTCAATTTTTAAAGGATTTTTGTTTCTTTTTCTTTTTCTATGAATAGAATGGCGATTGCATAAATTATACCTCGTTAAATTCTGTATTTTATAATTTTTCAACGATGTATGAATCATGACTCTGTAATAATTAGAGGGGTCACCAGAGCCCCCACAGTGAGAGTCTACGATTTCGTCCAAATTCCTGGCGAACGTTTAAAGTCATGGATAAAATGATGCTAAAATTTCCGGTGAAAACGAAAGTACATGATTCCAAACGGTAGATTTATGGATCATAACAACACAGAATCTATGGCAAAGAAAGCATAAGTCGACTAATATTTCAAATGTATTTTCATATTGGTACGTATCGTTATTTTTTAACTTCAATTCCCTTATGCTAAAAGTTTCTTCAAAACAAATTAAAATTTTAAAAAAAACTAACTTTTCCCATTAACTGTAATGTTTATATGTCTTTGCAGAACTGGTAGTTGTAAATTTCTTATACCGCACATTTATTGGGAATCTGCGTTAAAAAAACCGTGCAGGAAATACTGGGGGATATTTGTCATACTTAGCCATGTATTAAAATATACGTTGGGTAGGCTAGGGATCGATTTTCTAAGTGTAATAAATTACTCTCATATGATTTTGTTGTGCATATGCTCTTAATGTACTGGAAATGCATAGTTTCCTTTATTTTTAATAGTGACTAGTATATTAATCCATTAAGAGTTTTATTTATGGAAACAATTTAGTGTCTATTTTCGTGATTTTATGCTTCTCGCTAGAAAAAGTCTTCACTGTGCTCAATTTAATTATTTTTGTACTAGACACAATCAGTTAATGTTTTATATTATTAGTAGTAATTGCATTTGCTCATTTAGAAAAATAGCTATTCTATGCTCCATCACTTAAGCATTTTCGCACACACATATGGAAAGTGCCCAAGTTCATTAACAACAACTTTTTTGTTTTTACGATTCATGTTGTTTAAAAAAAATAAAAAAAATACATGGACCAGAAAATAACATCATACTGGTGCACTATACATACATACGTTTGCTGAATATAAAATTTATTTTAGAACACTCCATAACATAACTTTGGGAACAGAGGGAGAAAATTGAAAGGAAGGGAATGGTGTTCACATATTGTTCATGTTCCAGCGTTGGAATCTAAATAAACCATTTGTAGAACTAGCCAAAAAAAGAAAGAAAAAAAGGGAAATATTCCGATATAACAGCCTAGTCCAATTTCCCTCCCACCCTATTCATAACGGCCATATTTACAGCTGCATTGGACTGAAATGGGTATGTAGATATATATATATATATATATATATATATATATATATATATATATATATATATATATATATATATATATATATATATATATGTGTGTGTGTGTGTGTGTATGAATCATTGGACAAGGCTTTTTATTTTATAATACCTAAAAATGTCATTTTCCTCATGAGAAACGCCAGTCGAGAAAAACAATACGGTCCGTAGACAATTGACAAATGGAGTAGCGTTAATATTCTCTTGGTTTGTCACCGTCTGATCTACGGGGGTTGGTGAGAAGAGAGGGAGAAGGATTGATAGAAAGATTGGACAGGAAAGCAAAAGAGTTTTGTCAATGATCATTTATCTGCACTTTTATTGTTGTTAATTGCAGTTAGTGCAATCTCTCTCTCTCTCTCTCTCTCTCTCGCTATAGATATGTATATGTATATCCGTTACCATGGAAACTATTCACAGTTGTGTGAATGATGAACTGATACGTAACGATGGAAGAATTAATAAGCAGAATGTCCTATTGTTAAACTCAGACAGAGAGGCAGAAGTTTTTTGACGCAATTTTCTTTCGGAAATAATCAGTATTCCGAAATGCGACACACAATGTATAAATTGATCTACGCAGTAATTGTGATAGTATATATAGGAAGGGAGAAAATTTGTGGAGCAAATAAATATATAAAGACCAGCCATACTATATTTTATATATATAGGTAGACTTCAGATGGCTGATATGATTGATATGTAATCGGCACTTAGGTTCTATTTTGCCGTAGCATATATATCTCTGTTTCGTGAAAGTATTGTATAATAAGAACTGTTATGTTTTGAAGGAAACTAGTTTCGAAAATGAACACACAGAGTTTCGATATTGTGAAACCTGTCTATGTTGATAGTTCTCTATGGTTCTGAACAACTTATGCGACTAACCTACGAAAATGTGATTGATGTATTGTAAATCACAATATTTTATGCTTCTTAATATAAAGTTATAACGATCAACTTAATAACTACTGCAAATAGTATATATAGAGACCAAATAATAAATATAAATATAGTGTTAGTTTGGCCAGCTGTTAGGGACCGATATGCTCAAGCTGCACATAACAAGGTGGATACAAATGAGCTTAGCTATCTTGATAAATAAGATGGGTTCTTTAATCAGAGAACATCTTTGACGTTTACTCTAACCCTTTACACCCAGACAAGGTAATCCGCGTCTATGTTGGACGGATGAAAGATATCTCTGGAAATTCACATTTCAACCAGGTTCTCAACGAACAGTGACAATGAGAATGAAACGAGTCATCCAAAACCCACAAAATCTGCTCTGACAGGCCCTAAGGTGCCAGCCGTTAGATAACTAACGTAAATGTGGGGAAAACCCACGTCGCCAGAGGTAATCGAACTCGAGATATCTACTACTTATGAGCCCTCAAGGAATGTGATAGAGCGAGTTTGGTAACTTCTATTCATAAAAAGTAGCCAGATGGTATGAACATATGTAATCTTTTTATCCGTGGTGCTACAACAATATAATATGTCTCAATTCAGAATTTAGAACTCACAATTGCCTTATTTATTATTTATTCAAGGATTTAGCAACTTTAAACCCATTAATGCATATAATCCGAAAAATCGGATGTATCAATTACGTTTTAATTCATTATAACCGCACATCCAGAACGTTTGCGACCAAAACATTGTTGCCCGATCCTTAACAGCCGTGAGAGGATGTTATTGTTCTCTAAAAACTTGCACTTTGGTTTTACAGGCCAAATCCTTCAAAAGCGGCCATTGATATTGAAATATCAATAATGTTTCAATCAGGCACTTAGCTAAGGGATGGGTCCGGGGAGTCCGGACCCCCCCCCCCTTTCGGAACTAGAAATGTAAAAAATTAAGAAAAGATGAAACAAAAAGAAACGAGATAAAGAGGAATCAGGGTTAAAAATATAAAGCTACAGCAAGCGTTCGGTTACTCTTTCTTATGAGGAGCTTTGTGTGAAGGAGACTGGAGGGAAGTCAAACTGAAAATGGATATTATTGTAACGGAGCATTCCGAATTCCATCTAGCTCCATACTAATCCTATGGACTACAAATGACTATCGATAAACCGGTTCAATCAGATAGACTCTCAGAAGAACTTAAGAAACTCGGAAGATTATATCTTTTTCAGTACTTTTGTTATATTCTTTTACTGGAGATTCTTCATAGTTCGTTGTTAAAATACTTACTAACATATCCTCATTTTATTGTCCTAACAAATATGGACATGTTGCCAGTAAAATAAGATTGATGGAGCCCCTGGCGTGTAAATAGAGTATTTCATATCATGCCCCCCCCTCCCATTACGAAATCCTGGCTAAACGAACCAATATATATTTGCAGTAAAATAGTTTAGAATGATCAAGCCCCTGGTGTGATAACCGCAATATTTCGTCCGCCCCCCCTCCTATTACGAAATCCTGGCTACGTGTCTGGTTTCAAGTACATGACTGTTAAAGAAATGTGAATTCATCGTCAACAACTAAAACCATTAACCAAAGTAGCCAAGTGTTAATGTTGTATGAAGAATAAAAAAATATTTATTATAAAACATTGGTGAAATATAGCCTATTAGTCAAATATTTCCCGTGCATGTGATATGTTTTATGGTGCTTGCCGCTCACTACAATCGAAAATTTCAGATAGAATCCTCTACAGTCGTTTAAAGTGCTCTAAACCAGGAGTGCCCACAAGGGGGGCTATGACGCAAAGTGCGTCATTGAAATATTTGGGGGGGTTAAAAAGTCTGTATAAATATGTTTGAGGGAGTGTAAAAATTAATCAAAAAGATTTTTTTTTTCATGGAAGAACACCTACGGGTAGACAATTAGGGGGTGCGTCATGGACATAAGGGGGGTGGGCACCACTGTCTAAACATACCCCAAAATAACAAATTACACGCAAATATTACCTCTAGGAAACTTCATGCACTAAGGGTTAATTATACGTGACAACTGAACTTCAGAAACAACTTATTGATAAACACATAAAAGAAAAATAGGAGCTTCTTCGTGGCTAAGTGCCTTTCGCGTGGGAGACCCGGGTTCGATTCCCAGCGGAAGCTCATATAGTTCGAATTCTACGTTAAGCAGTAGATTCACGTATCATATAGTCTCGCTGCTGAACGGGACGTTAAACTCAAAATCACCTCATCTCACGTAAAGGAAAAATACATTTAAGAAGTCAAGTAAAGCCAGAAATAAGAACAAATACAGATAATTTCAGAAACAGGAATTCAAGATAGATTCTATTATCTACATAATGTTATTAATAATTTTTCAAAGTAAATTATAAGTAATAAAATCTCCCCGCCTCCTACCTAACCCTCTTCTCTCCGTTATTAATCGTGCGTAATAGTTTGATTGTATCTTCGAATTTTGTCTAAAAACTTAACCAATAAAATAACTTTACACTGTCAAAAATCCTTGCTTTTTGTACCTGTTTGAGATGTAGCTTCATTCAGAGGAATACCCGTTTCAGGAAAACAAGTAAGTCAGTCACTCCAGTATGCAACCATGGCGCTTCCAGAACCCTCATTTGTTATTCCATTACGGAACAATTTCCATTCTTGGATGTACACGGTTAGAATAATAACTCAAGGCACAATTACTTCGTCCCGTTTTCTATCGAGTATACACGTGTATATATATATATATATATATATATATACAGTGTGGTGGCAAGGATGGGAAGAAGCGTATATTTAAAACTTTGCAGCGTTTGAAAAGGTTGAAAAGGTTACATAGTTAATGAGTGTCATCTTTTTATCTTTCCTACGTAAATAACATTGCATAAAGAATATATTTTACTATGTCAAATATATATACAATTAACAATCTGAGTGTATAAGAATCATCATAGGAAGATTTTTGTGCGTAGAATATTGCGATTTAAACTGCCGAAATTAAACAAAGTGAACAAGAATTACAGGGAATATACGATTCTGCAACTTCGAGGTTATAAGATAGGAGTGCAACACGTTAAATACATAGCTGTTCTTGAAATTACGAATGCACGCACTAACATAAAACAGCTAGCCGCAAATCTAATAGGAACAACAAAAAATATTTTTTATTAGGTAATGAAAAATAAATTAAATGGAATCCTTCTAATTTGATATTCCAATGAATTATGCCCTTTAGAATAATATAAAGTGAATGATTATAATAGAATTGGTGGAATGAGAATGTGGGGGAAACGGAAAACCCCTCAGACATGATGTTGTTCACCACAAATTCACATTGGCTGGGGTCAAACCGGAAGTATTGCACTAGAGACTAGCGTTCTTTAGAAATATAGTCTCTTTCGCTGTGTTGCCCGGTTTTCTTTTCCTATACTATTAGGATAAAGTTATTTCTCCCAAACAGTTTGTCCTTCCTATTTTCAACAGAACTTAGTATTGTTATTGTTGATGCTTATGTATAAAGGGGTGATATATTTATGTACTTTATTTACAAATCACGCATATCACATCCACAGCTAATGAACTGTATGATCAAACCCATTTTACTGATTCACCCAGATATCATGGAGGAACGAGAAATAAGACTTAACGAATATTTTAGATGTTACTTGCTTCAATTCTTGTTCAAGTGTACATGCGTTAATATGATAAATATAACATGCTTTGTTCATATGTTAATATAATGATTGATATAATACTTAAAGGTTAGTACAATGAATTACTTAACTTCTTTCCGCAGTAATTGTTGCTTGCTTGCTGCTAAACCACATGGTTGCTTGTTACACCATCATACTTTGTCTTCGATCACATATAAACTGAGTAGCACTCTAAAACGCCGTTAAGAACATGTAAATCTTGTATATTAATGAACATGAGTGTTTCTCTAAAACCTATGAATAAATATGCTTTTCTGAAACTATTAATGAATATGCTTGCCTAGTTGCACTTCACGGCACATTGTCGAATGCACAGACACAACTTGAATAGCACACTGAAGACACTGTTGCCAGCCAATGCAAACACAACTCACTAAAACTCATAAGAAAAATTACTAAAAGAATCACAAAGAATTCACTAAAAACACTAAACTATATACAAAAAAAAAAATGAAACTAATATGAATAAAAATAATGCACATATGCAAACTTATCCAGTTATTTACCCCCTACTTTCCCTAACACTTTCTCACTCGTTTTTCATTTGACCTATAAAAAGAAAACATCTTGAATAAATTTGAAATTTCTTTCTCAATACCGCATTTAAGATATAATATAATTATGGTCTTACCTCAAGCTCTCTTTCACTATTGTCTTGATACTTACCGTGAATTTCTGAAGAAAAAATCTACGTTTAACAGTAGCTAAGCTTGTCGACTAATTCTAAGGACATAATGTTTATTGCATTTATTATTTGCATCCTGCTTCTTCCTGTCCACTTATCTTTTTCATGCAAGAAGCGCTCATGTTAATTCCATATTTTTGTAATTTAAAACCAGAAAAACGAATTACAAGGAGTAAATATTGCATTTATTTTTCTACATAACCACCTGCAACAATTATACATTATCTCAGCATTTAACTAATATCTGGATGGCTTTGCCATGGAAAGATTCGTTGTTATGTTTGAACCATTCAAGGACATCCTGCTGCACTTCATCATTGCTGTAGAAATGTTACCCCTTGAGGAATTTTTGCCGTGTTCCATACAAATGTGGTGGTTCTTCAATACAGTGCAGACTTGGAACATTTCTGTATCGGTCAAAAGTGAAAAGCTGTTTTGGAATACAGCGTGCACTTTCTTTTCTTGAACAGCAAATGCCAATGAATTATTCTGTTTACTGTTTCTAACGAAATATTACACACTTTTACAATTTCATAATAGGTAATGCGACGAGTGTGACTGATAACACTGTTCAACACGCTCCAAAGTTCCCAGGAAAGACTCCTGAGGACTGAGATCCACCGCAACTGAGATCATCAGTGACAGATGCGCGGCGATCTTTGAATCGTCCGCACTATTCAAATAATTTACCGCGGCTGAGTGTCTTATCATCGTGTCTGCCAAAGCGATCTTTAAACAGTCATTATCTGTGTCAATGTTTTTCTTGTGTGAGTAAGAGTAAGAGTGAGGTATTGTGTGAGTGCCCCAAAAACGAGGTCTTTTTGCATCCTTTCAAAGACAAAATATAAACAATTAAAGGGAACACAATAGGACCGAATATATGGGGGTGCAATGGTGCACATGCAGCCCTCCTTTGTTATAAATATACCCGAAACATTCTACCATCATGTTTTCGTTTGAGGTTTAAAAGAAAGCGGGGCTTTGTAAAAGGAATAGTTTAATTCTATTTTCTAGAGGTTGAGGAAAATAATTCAGCTAGCAAAGCAATACAACATTTGTCAAGAAGGCAAGAGAACAGAAAGCAGGAGGAGAGAAGAACAATTTTTTCCCACATGCTACTTCCGACCCTCTTTAAAATACCCCGCTCCTTTCTATGCATCAGCGTTGTTAGGGGTAAAGAATATTGTCACATGTCACTTTGAAGAGTTTTCAATGTGATTGTTTATTTAGATAGTTATTGGTGCATCTCGTAAAAAGATCCTGAATTCGGCCCTGCACACACCTACATATGCCAATAACCGTTCCTCAATTATATAAGTACAACCATTCATTCTAGCTAAGGATTTACAACTGACATGTTACACGCGATCTTAAATCCAGTGGTAGCAGACAGTGCTTGAAAGTAGGACTATCAGGCAGTGCGATCTGTGATTATGAAAGCAACGTTACCAGTTCCATACCTGAAACCACATTGACATTGTTATATGTAATATTCAAACCTACCTAGGGGTTCGGGATTTTCTCGAAAATCCAGTACACTATTTTTTCTGTTATTTCCAACTTTCTTCTGAGCAGTGCCGTAACTTAGATTTTTTTCTGGGAGGCAAGAATTTAATATTTGGGACCCCCAGAAAAAGTTTTTTTGAACCCTCTAGCAAAATTCGAAAATAGGCAACTTCTTTCCATCTTTCTCTTACTCTTTGTGGGACCCCGGAGTCAGTGGGCTCTCCCGCACGGCAGTGGCCTGTTTCATACATAGGAAATTAATTACGGGACAATAGTGACATGTCTCAAAGCCATACGAATAAATATTAATTCTAAGGCCCCTCAATAGTAAACATTTTTTTTTACTGAAATGGGCTCACGACTCATTTTTGTTTTATTTACCTTTTGTATGCTGTTTTGTTTATGTAATGCAGTGAACATGTTTGATGCTTCATTTATAATTTCATGTTCGTATCGTTTATGGAGTAAGAAAATTTTGTCTTAAAGTGGGCCCTATTACAACGGCGGGGAGCTTCCCCTGATGGAGCAGTTGCTTCCTGTCCCCCACAAGTTAGGGCCCTGCTTCTGAGTCTCGTTAAATGCTGTTCTGGACTTTTTTTATGTTGTTTTTAAAGCTATCACTAAAGAATGCTACTTAGATACCGACAAAAAATAAGTTTTGAAAAAATCCTATAGCATAGTCTATATAGCTCCCTCTTCGTTTCAGTCACCATTGTCTTCACCTTCTATTATTTAACTTCATCTTCCATTTTTCACAGCTGACCCTCAAGCGTCTTGATGTTAAACTAATTTTCAATTCAAATTTGAACAACAAAAGCGAAAAATGATAAGAAGGCTGAAGAAAATAGTGCAGAAAAAAATCACGATGTCTGCCATTCTTCATAAGATGTGTAATCAACCCGCACCTGAAGGTTGAACAATGCTTTTTTTAAACCAACATTCATGACTCTTCATCCTTACAATGTTACCTTCAAAAGTGTTCCAAAGTGGATATTAGGGGAAAAGAATTCTGCACTAGATAGTGTATCTGTAAAATATAGGTGACTTTAAAAAAAAGAAAGGAAAAAGAAAATAATAAAGAAAAAGAAAGGTAACGAAGCTGTTATCATTTTTGATGTGAAAATCAGGCAAAAATATTCTGGATCCATTCATCCTCAGCAGTGCAGTGGTGCTACTAACAGATCGTTCCGTCCACTTCAACTAGCCAGCCTTGGTTATCTTTCCTTGACAGTGGATGTCAGTGGTCTGCTACCACCTTCTACCCATCCATCAACGTCAACATCTTGTTCAGAATGCAAACTTTTCTCCATATATATATATATATATATATATATATAAGGTTTTCTATCCACTCTACGTCATTTTCTAGGCCAACTGGAAAGCAAGCTTTTTTTCTGCTATTATGTATTATATAACAATGCATGCTTTTGTAAAAAAAAAAAAAAAAAATCCTTTTCCGTCTTTCTAAGACATTAAGAAATTTAAATCGTTCCCGATACAGGATAACATTATTCATTCTTTGTGCGGTAATATTATTTCAGCACTGTTTAGTGATTTATAAGATACATCTCTGTAAGTAAAACTAAAATCGACACTGCCTATTACATCATAAGGGAAAAACGACTCAAACGTTTGAAACGAATTCTTGATATAGGATTTTGCTCAAGCCAGTATCTTAAGGTATCCTGTTCATTAAAATATGTATTTAAGAAAGAAGGAGAAAGTTTAAATGTTTTTCTTAAATAGATTAAATTATTTCACAACTTCTTCAATTTAGGAAGATGTAAGTAGACATTTGAACTACTCATTGCATGTAAGTTGGAATTGGTCTCAGCATTTTCGATAATTCTGAACCTAAGGGAGGAAAGTGGTCAATATTTCTATGATACTTTTAACTTCTGATTTCGTATTCATAAAATTAATATGTGAGGAAACGGTTATTACTTGAGTCGAGCGAGTTATTTTTTATATATATATATATATATATCATTTTAAATTACATGAAATGAAGTCTTTAAATTTTACGTCCCACGGTTATACCAGCTAGGCTAAAGGAGACGGTGATGATGAAAAATGAATGAAATAATGGAATAAAGAAAGTGGAGAAAACGGGAGAACCGCGATAGATCCGACGTACATACATGGTGTTTGGCCACTACAAAGTTCACTTGGAGCGAGCCTGGATCGAACCAAGGACACCATACAGGAGAGGTGAACGCTTTACCACTGAGCCACCGCAGCCCCTTCTATCATTTTATTTTTATTGAAATGCAGTCACGGGAAGAGAAAAGGAGTCAAATATTTACCTTTCAAATATTTTTCATAAACCTTATTCTTCCCCTTGCGAAGAATTGGTGTTTCACTTGTGATGTGATGAAACAAAACAGGCATAGTGTACCCGATAATGATAAAAAGATTTTAGGGAAAACCTTTTCTCTTTATGTAATAGTACGTGAAATAAGGGTTTATGGAATACTAATATACTTGTTTTGCACAAATAATTTTAAAAGTTATCATGCGAAATTGTTAATTTTTATAAGTACTTGCAAGATTTTAAGGGCCACTAATGTAAAATAAAGTTATAGAGATTTTCAGAGATGACAACTTGAAGCTTGAAAAATTCTATAATTTTGACACTGCTTCAGCAATATTCCTTTTAAACAGATTTCAACACTGTCCCGACGTTAGGTAATAGTTTTAATGAACCGTATTTATAAATTTAGTAGGACTGTCAATGAAAACTATGGTTAAGTATAATAGCAAATCAAAATATACTTAGATCTCCTTATACATTTCAGTTACCAACCTTTAAGTGTAAAACCCCTATACATACATTTAATTAATTTTATTTATTATTCCTTAATATATATATCTATATATATATCTATATATCTATATATATATCTATATCTATATCTATATCTATATATATCTATATATATATATATATATATATATATATATATATATATATATATATATATATACTATTTGTATGTTAATTAAATAATAATCAGTCTTCAAAACGTGTTTCGTTTTATAAGAATAATCGGAGAAATTATGATTTATGATACACATGATTGAATGATCCGATTCACTTCTGCAATTGCAAGTGATATAAGCACATGAAGAAACATGTAAATATATTACAGTTATTGGAGCAGTGAATGGGGCCATTACCCAATAGACAATTAACTACCAACAGACAAGTTTACAAAATATAAATATCCTCCAGAATGTAGATTCGTTCTGGGAACAGTTTTACCGGAAAAGTAATATGAAAACCGGAAACCTAATCATAACTTTAATATTGAAAGCTAATGCTCGAAAAATCATTGTAATGTCAATACGATAAGCCTATAGTATAATGAACCCAATTAACCATTACGATCAAAGAAAAAAAACGAAACAAACTTACTTCAATTAGAACAAAATGAAACTGATGTTTGCTAACTAGAAATACCAATTAAAATATATGTCTTACCTGAAAATTCGAATTCATGCTAGTAACTTCATTCTAGGTCGCTTAGTTATAATCTTTAATTCACGTGCTTTGTGAGGAATATCAATAGAAATTAATATCAAATATCAGTAAACAATCAATATTTTTGGAGTATCTATATAAATTAGAAGCTAATGAGTAGATTGACAAATTATAATGGAACTTAGATAGTTACTAGAACCGAAACTGTTTGGATCTAAAATGACCTGTGAAAGAACTGTAAATTGAACTAACATAACCATGTATGTCACAACCAATGCAATATATTTTTTTTTTAAAGTTTGAAGTTCGACGTCCCTCTTAAGAACCGAGGCTATGTGAAAGCTACTCCTAGAACGGATCCCACTTTGACACAATTTCTCCACTTCCTATTGTTCAATGTGTGGTTTGATGTAAATATGTTCTCGTAGAGAGTCTAAGACATTTTTCTTCCTTTAAGAATGTAAATATTCGTCTTTCTTTTTAAACAAATCATTCATGAATTTCCATATTCTCTCTAATCATCTTCCTCATCGTTATGCTTTTACCTTATCCTCCAAAGAGCAACTTATTACTGTTCGCATTTTCTCCATTGTGTTTAATATTATCCTCATTTTTTCCCACTGTGGTTGCAAGTAGCAACATTGTTTTAGAATATACAGTATTTATAAATGTTTGCATTTTCTCCGGTATTTACAAATTTTACTCATTGTTTTACCTTGTAATTAATACTTATAAGTATTAATATTATTTATGGAATTTCTCATTATTTCATGTTGTAATTATTAGGCCTACTGGAAACATTACCTTTTACAATTATGAACATCTGTATAATTTTTACAATTCATTTGTGAACACCTGCCACGCGTTCTGTATCTATGAATAACCCAATCATATTTATCTTTAATCATGTGGTATCGAGCTCTTCAGTAATTTACATTTTAATTTTTGAACCTATTATGATGGAAGTTATTTTGTTGTGTTCAATAAAAATAGGTAAAGTATTTGTAATTTAAATATTTTCAAATGGTAAAATATAAAAGTAAGTATTTTTCTGGTTGGAACTGTTTATTTTATTCGATAATAACGAGAAATATGTCGAATTAAAACCTCAATTTGGATATGCTGCTGACATGTACCCTTTTTGTTGGCACCTCCTCAATTATAATCCTAGATTATACAATAAAAGTCAGGGTAACATAATTACCAACGCAAGTAGCTAATCTTTTAAATGTTTCATAAATTACTAGCAAGAAAAGGAAGCTTAATTATCCTACATTTGACTGAAAGATTCTTGTAGTAGTGGGCTTAATGCTAAGCTTTACAGAACATTTTCCTTCATTATTTCTCGCCATTTTTTCTTCTCCCTAAACTACGTACAATTAACATGCATCTAACACAGTACTTGATCTACTTAAGTATCCACAACGCTCTCTATTTGATTAAGTGCATGATGGATCAGACAGGGCTTGAACTCAAGTTCTTTCTTAATTTTTAATTTTTTTTTATTATTTTTAGTTTTTCGCCTAAGCGCCATTTGCGCCATTTCTCACGCCTGCCTTCTGCAATTTTGATGGAGAAGCCGATTAGCTCGTTGGTACCATCCGTTCTATGTTTCTGAGACGCTGGTTTCGCTGCTTTTCCAAGCAAAAGGTTTAAGTCTTCCGGCAACGCTATGTATTATTCAGAGAGTGACAACATAGAAAGCATGCTATCGGCCTGCATATTTACTGAGCTTACATTCAATAGCAATATATGTGTATATACGGAGTAAGCTACACACTATAAAGAACCATGAAAAGGATTTTGTTGCTGTCATATAAATTTATCAAACCATAATTTACTGTCTGTAATGGATTTTAAATTTAATTTATTAGCTGAATACCATGTTCCTCTTAAAAGAAAAATAAGAGATAGCATATTTTAGCAGATCTGAAAAGGGTCCAATTTTTTATTCTTAACTCCTTGCATCGCTACGTATTTTTAAAAATATTTCATTGTAGAACATAAGTTGTAACATCCTTCTTCATGAAATAACAAACAGAACACAAATTAATAATAGCGTAAATCTTAAAGTTACACGAAAACAACCTTCATATATTAGCTAATTGGATATATTATAAAGAATAAGATAGGATTCCCACAACACAAGAGTTGGATGCTACCGCCTTGGAAATTAAATCTATTTCTGTCGAAAGATCTCTGTCTCATCTCGTTATCTCATCATGAAAGCTATGTCTTGTCCTATTTCGTGGCCGACCTAGCAACGGAATCAATTTTTGGTTTGTTTGTTTGTTCTAATAATTAATAATAAGATTATTTTTAAGGCTTTGTAGTAACACAGAACAAATAGCCCAACTAAAACTTAGAGTAGGCCTAATTACTTTTATCTTCAAAATTTCAAATATTGTAATACGAATACAAAGAAAAAAAACAAAAATAAAATTAAGGGTACATGTGAGTGGTTCTTTTCTCGAATCACCAGCAAATTGTGACAACTGTAATCTTATAATAAGAAAACAAAATAAACATTTAAAAATAATGCTTTTCTTATAAAAAAAATAACACTCTAAATAAAAGAAAACATACTAAAAATAATTGTATTTTTATTTTCTATTTATACATGACTTAGAAAAGCATGGAGAACACTTTTATACACAATCAATTTATACTTTAAATATACGACAACACTCCATATGTTTTTCTTTTTAGACATGCATAATTAACTTTTTTGAAAAGTAATTTGTCATGAAAACATAATTATTTTTATTTTTAGTACAATTTATTTATTCTACTTTTTGGAGTGATTTCTTTTATTTTATTTTTTTGTTTAAAGGCAAGCAAGTTTTACATTATTGATATATTTTGTTTTCTATGTTTTAGCAGTAGCGTCTCGTGACAACTTTTCAGTAGTTCGCACCGTTAAAAAACTTTAATTTTAGAATTCTTTCAGTATTCTAAATAAGAAAAACGATAAAAAAAATTAATGAAAGTAACCATATTTATATCTACATATAATAAGAAGTACCCATTCTTAAACAAATACTGCATTCATTCGTATACGAAATCACTTCTAAAGTTCTTCTGAGCAATCAATCTATTAACAGTGATAAAAAGTTTCCGGAAAATTTTCCGATTTACAAATCATACCCAACTTATTCCTACATCTTTGTTTAGCCGTAAAATTTATTAGTAATAAATAATGATGTGAGGTGAAAAATTTTCCGCTATATTTTCCAGGAACTTTTTCCGTTATAAACAAATATCAATGATAACGTAACAATTCTTCATTAATCATAAAATTGATTGAATTCATGTATAAAAATTTTAAAAAAATTAAAGATCGTTCAAAGAATCTGAAAATGTTCATGGCTCAGACAATTTCCAGTACAATGTACAAACAAGTGAAACAATTTTTCATGAATCGAAAAATTTTCTGTCGCGTGTGGAAAAATTGGAAACCTTTTTAAGAGTCGGAAAATTTTCATCATTTTGAAGCAAAAAGTAAAACACCGGAAATTTTTTTGCTCTGTAGGGATAAGTGAAAGGAATTTTCATGGATCGGAAAATTTTCATTACAATGTAGAAATACGTGAAAAAACTTTTCATATTCCGGACAATTTCGAATAGTGATGTTAGGTGGAAAATTTTCCACTATATTTAACTGCATATTGAGTTATAAAATTGAATTCAAGTTGGCAAGTACAAACTTACATAGTGTTTCTCTCTCTCTCTCTCTCTCTCTCTCTCTCTCTTTGCGAGCTCCTTCGTAGCTAAGCGGTTAGCGTACGTGCTTTAGCTGTGGGAGACCTGGGTTCGATTCACAGCGGGAGCTCTTGTTCGGATTCCACCTTAATCAGTAGGTCTCGTCTCATATAACCTCGCTGCTGAAAGGGAAGTTAAACCAAAATCAACTCAACTCAACTCTCTCTTTCTCTTTGAGTGAGTGAGTGAGTGTGTGTGTGTGTGTGTATGTGTGTGTGTGTGTGTGTGTGTGTGTGTGTGTGTGTGTGTGTGTGTGTGTGTGTGTGTGTGTGTGTGCAAAGCGCAGGGAACATACATCGAGTTCGTAGAGTACAAATATTCAATTCCATTATTTAAAATATAACAAGAAAGCCAAAAGAAAGCTTTGTGATTTTATCAGTTATTTCAAAAAAAGAAAATTTCTCAATTTTTCCACATATAGGCTTGCCTGTGTAGTGAAATAATTACATAAAAGTTCCTTATGAAGATTATTTTTGTAACAGAAAATAAGAAATTATGTTTTAAGATTTTATTATGAAATTAAGATTTTATTATGTTTAACACTCGTAAGTTATAACTTCAATATTGGAGTTTTGTATAATCGATATCTTAAACATATTTTGTATTGAAAAACTATCATTATGTATAAAATTGTATTAGAAATAATAACTAGTAAATAGAACAAGTACATATATAACAAAAAGAAATATTTTTTTTATTTTGTAAATTAAAATGAAATCACTTGTTGCTTTTAGAACGCAACACGTTTCTTTTATTATTTTATTGGAAGAACAAATACACAGTCAGCTTGCTTGTTAGTTATCACTTAGTTATCACTTTCTTTTCTGAGTGAATATATGAATAAGTAAACGTTTATTACCAGAAAATGATCAATATTTGTTTTCAAGAGTTACCTAAACGGAATTTTGTGTAGTCAGAAATTTACAATAGGCACTTTATATTAACTCTACTTATTTTAAACGTTGCAAGTATGTAAATCCAGAAAAATAATAAAGCTATGAGAAAACTTCGTTTTATGCATATTAAACTGACGAAATATGATTTGCGAGATCAAAGGTGAACTCTGAGGGAAGAACGCATTGAAGTTTTGAATCATTTTTGCGGGATTGAAGAATCGTTAGAATTTCCTCCATGAAACTTTATCTAGACAATATTTTTTCCAGTGATGAAAACTTTCCGATTCACAAAAACATACTCCACTTATTGCTACATTGTTGTTTAGCCGTAAACTTTATTGGTAATTATTGGTAATACAAAACTCCAATATTGAAGTTATAATTTACGAGTACAATGAAATCAAAGTATTTCTTCTTATTTTCTGTTACAAAAATAATCTTCATAAGGAACTTTTTTGTAATTATTTCATTACATAGGCAAACATAAATGTCAAGAAATAGTGGAATTTTCTGTTTTTGAAATAATTGATAAATTCAAAAAGGTTTCTTGTTACATTTTAAATAATGGAATGGGATATTTGTACTCTTACAAACTCGATGTATATTTCCTGCGTTTTATACAAACACACACACACACACGCACACACAGAGAGAGAGAGAGTGAGAGAGACTATGTAAGATTTTACTTGACAACTTGAAATATTAGAAAATTTTCCGATTCCCGAAAGCTAATTGGAAAATTATAATTTGTTGATGTCCAACTTTCCTCTACAGGAATTCAATTTTATACCTCAATGTGCAGTTAAATATAGTGGAAAATTTTCCACCTAACATCACTATACAAAATATTCAAAATTGTCCGGATTATTAAAAGTTTTTCCACCTATTTCTACATCGTAATGAAAATTTTACGATCCATGAAAATTCCTTGTACTTGTATTTACAGAGCAATACAACTTTCCGATTCAAGTAGTTCTTTTACTTTCTCCTTCAAAATTATGAAAATTTTTCGACTCATAAAAAGTTTTTCAATTCTGTCATACAGAACAGAAAATTTTTCGATTGATGAAAAATTGTTTCACTTGTTCCTACATAGTACTGGGAAATGTCTGACAAGGGAATATCTTAAATTGATAATAGCATTGTCCAATTAAAGAATGTGCAATCGATAGAGGAGTGAAGAAAAGTGAGAAATCCAAAGGTTTACGGGCCAACACCCAGAAACACAGAAGATACAGAGGAAAGAAGAATCTAGAATCATGTGGAGATAGCAATGCTAAAGATACACTGACACAGAAAGAACTTCAAAATGATTAAAGTAATCAAAGTGGCATTTACACAATAGTATAGTAAGCAAGCATTGTACCCACAGACATGCTCATTAATATAATGTGTAATGCATTGTTGCCAACTGAGCACAAAATGAAGTTTTGTTAAATGGCACGGAACACAAATTATAACATGTAGAAAATCTAATTATGATTAGAACCATACCTGTGAAGACATGACGTACCGTGTTGCTTGGGGTCCGATCTGGGTTCGATCCCAGCCCCCGCCAAGTGAACTTTGTAGTGGACGAACACCGTGTGCGTGGGTTTTCTCGGGGTTTTCCCGTTTCCTCCCACTTTCTTCATTCCACGATTTCATTCATTACTCATCATCACCGTCTCCTTTAGCCTAACCGGCATAATCGTGGGACGTAAAACTCAAAGATTTCATTTCATTTCATTACACTAGTCACTATACTAATGAGAAGGACAGGACCTTCATGAAACCAACCAAACCATGCAAAACATCACAGCTACTAGAATCTTAGAACTCCTAACGGAGATACATTGCATATTATAATACCCAAAACTTGATGCAATCAATCAAAAGCGAGCGAATGTGACTTCGTTTTCCAGAAGATTATTATGAGCCTTAATAGAAATAATCATGCGAACGAATCGTGATAGAATATTTGGCGATAATCTGGCGAAAATTATTGTGATTAGAAATTTGTAATTTCATACGGTTACACTTTAAAGTATAAAGTTCAATCATCTACGGTTTCACTAAAATGCTCACATGTATTTTAGACCTACACCAAATCTACATGCACTTTTGGTACGTACCTCATGTACAATGTGTAAGTACCATCCCAGAAATCGTAGATTAAAATAGAAGATAGAATCTGGAAAGCTTCAACTGGGAGAACTTACTTCCAGTTTGGAAACAGAAATCTACTGATGGTGAAGCTAGAGCCTTAGCAATTTTTCTTTCTTCATAAAAATTCGTCTTAACCTGAACACATATCAAATGGTTATTTAATTAATTGTATTCAATAATTTATTTAGTCAATTACGACAGGGATTTCAACAGAGAAACTTCGAGAACACCTAAGAAAAACATCATGCTCTTCGGTCAGACTCTTACTCAGAATGAATGTTATTTCGTGATTCGAAGCCTAATATTCAAAAAGCTTGGCTATTGCTAGTCGATAGTTACATATTGCCTACACTCATTAATATCAAAATAATAATGAACACATAATATCTAAAGATATGTATATATCAAAGTATGTTCCTATATCAGCTTAACCAAAATAAAAATTTCAAAACGGCTTCACAAACTTATGAAAGTAGTCTATCGATGCTAAATACTGTTTAGTGAATGTTTTAAATGTTGCTCCTGTGTTAAACGTATTTATGTCTTGTAGAAGTTGTAAAATTATAGTTGGCAATATGGTTATCAATTGCTCACTATCTTAAATTGCTATGATCATCATGCCGCGCCTAATTAGCACACGTATCCATCACAGTGTCTGCGGTAGATCAGTAATATTAATTCTGGTTACCAAACAAGGGGGTAAAGCGCTTACTTTTGGTATTTGAAAACCATGGTTTGATCCCATTCCGCATCAAGCGAACTTTGTGGTAGAAAACACTGGTATGTGTAAGTTTTTTCGCGGTTATCCTTTTTTTCTATTCCAACATTATAATTTTTCTCATCATCATCTTCTCCCTTCGCCTTGGTGCAAAAACGTGGGACGTTGAACAAAAAAAAAAAAAAAAGTTTCCATCACCTACCATATTGTTAAGGAAATTTCGTTTTTTTTTTTTGAATCAATATGTACTACCACCATATTCATACTACATTGTCTAACTTCTATTATATCCCGTTTACAACACAATTCTTCTCTCTTTTTGCAATACGGTATCATTTAATTCGTATTATCGGTAATGATCATACTTTATCAATCAAAATTCATCTAGGTAAGAAACTAATTTCATTCTCACCTACGTATATCATAATTAGATGGCACCACACAACCAGTTGTTATTTGTCACTTACATATCTGAAGGTAAAAGAATCAAGTGGTCAGAAAACAAATCAAGAGTTATAACTACTCTTTTCCTCATTCAAATTGTCTTCAATATTATTCTTATTCCCCTACTAGTTTCACAGCTCCCTCCTACTTTTCTGTTTTACCAAGACAATTTGCCCCTTCCTCCATATATATATTTCTCCATTTCTAAGGCACTTTATTAGTCCCATCCATCTTCTTTTCTAACAATATTTCTTTTTCGTATTTACAATTCCTCACCAAAAAAAAAAAAAATCAAGCAGTTTCTCTGAGCATTTTATTAACTCCTTGCCTGTGTAATTTTCAGAATAATACTTGTCATTACCTGTGTAATTTCTTTAAAAACTCTTAACAGTTTTGTACAGAAAAGTTTGAGAATAACACTGGAACGCCTGGAACGATTTTAACCAAACTTTGTACACTAATAACCTAAGACATGTAAATGAAATCTAGGTGGATAAGACATCCCTTGTAACCAAGGGGGAAGGTTGGGGTGAAAAGAGGTGACGTGTAAAACTTATCGAAAATCACCGATATTACTCTCGAATTCATAGTTTTCGATATCACTTAGATGAATAGGGACATAGCTCATGCCGTGTAAGTAAATGGTCGTCCTTCATCGTAAAAAATATCATGCTTTTAGCAAATGACGGATTATTCAGACAAGTCCGAATACGCAAACACTTCTCACAACGTAATATTACGTCAAACACAGAATGTACAACAAGAACTCCTGACGGATTACTCCGACGAACACAGGGAAGGGGTTAACCAGAGAACCCTAAAATGTTATTTTCTTATTTCTGGAAACTTCCGATTCTTTCTTTGATTTCTAATGCACATTTCATACTTTTACCTGTAATACTATATTCCTGCTCACTTCTTCTACTCCCCCCTCCAACTGCTTTAATTGGCACAAATATATTTGTTGAAATTGTTATTACTTTTGTCTTTCTATTTACTTTGCATATTGTAAAGAAGTAATGTTCCTCATATTGTCCTTGGTTACTTTTCGAATAAGAATAAATACGGAGATGATAGAATTATGACTACTTTATCTCCGAAATATTATTGTTTTAAATTGGTTGGCTACAGTGCATAATCTCCTATTAGCTCTATCGATGTACTATCGATTTTACCCTACCCAGTTAGTAAATGGCATCACTCTACTGAAAATGTTATGCACTAATCTGCTTTGTTCGTTTGGAACTTTACGAGATTTTGCTATCACCAAGAGTATATGAGATGGCCTGTGTTATTTGTCACTAAGAGAGGCGAGGACGAAAATTAAACTGATGTGCGATATCCGAATTTAATGAGCTGACATTATAATTAAAAAAAAAAAAACACATGCCAAGATAGCCTGGCCAATTAACAGGAAAGGTTCACAAGGGAGGTACTTCTATAGTGTTTTTCGTTCCGCCACCAAATGTTTTATTACATATCAACTGTACTTGAGTGTCATTACTTTTACAATTGTTTATTGTTGGCAATGAGCAGCGATGGTGCAGTCAGTAGACATCTACCTACCAAACAACGACCCACGTTTAATCCACTGCGGGAACGGAATCTATTCTTTCGTTTTACCCAGATTCGAATGCTACTCAAGAATTCATTCATTCTCTGTACCTAAATGTAAGAAAGCTTAGTAAAGATGACCAGAGCATGTGCTGCTTATATCACTTATAATCGTTATAAAGGAATTAAAGTAACACAAATTTCCTAATGTAGACGAAATTCCGGCTAAGTTAATTCTAGTTGTCGTAAAAAAATGTGAAACAAGATATACGAACTCATTCGCCTTATCTCGAACAAGAAGGAATTACCATAAGGAGGAGAATCAATCATTGTTCCAATTTACAAACAAGACGGCAAAACTGATTGTAATAATTATCGATTCACCTCTCTTGTGTCAATATCCTATAACATTCTCTGAAACATTCTGTTAGTAATATTGACTTGATATACAGATGAAATTATTGGAGATTATCAGTGTAGGTTTCGGCGAAATCGATCAACTATCAACCAGATTTATACCATTCGACAAATACTCGAAAAGAAGTGAGGATACAATATCCCCGTACGTCATTTATTGATTAAAGAAAGGATTATGATTCGGTTAGAAGGGAAACATTATACGGCTTTTTTTTTAACAGAATTTGGAATACTGAAGGAGCTACTTTGATTAATTAAGATGTGCTTAAATGAATCCTAAAGTAAAGTCCGACTAGGGAAATTCTTGTCCACGAGCTTTCACGCCAAGAATGGTCTAAAACAAGGAGATGCGTTGTCGCCATTATTATTCAATATTGTTCTGGAGTAAGGTATAACGAAAATGAAGGACATCAACCAGGGCCTAAAACTGAATGGCATTCACCAGGTTATGGTGCATGCAGATGATGTAAATATGATCGGGAATAGTAGGAAAACAATAGAAAGAAATGCAGAGGTCTTATTGAACTCTTGCAGGGACATGGATTTAGAAGTAAATTTAGAGAGAACTAAATACATATAAATTCGCTGGGATCATAATACTGCAAATTATGGTTGCGTCAATATATCAAACAATCTCTACAAAGTGCATCTCTAAGGTCAAAAAACATACCATACCTACGAAGAAATGAAATGTTGATTGAAAGCATTATTAGTGTTATTATTGAGTTCAAAATCTTTTGCCCTCGCGAATTCCGTCTACGAATTTGAAACTGAAAGTATATAAAACGATAATCATGTCTGTTGTACTATATGGTTGCAATACATAGTCGTTTATGGTGAGGGAAGAACATAGACTGAAAGTATTTGAGAATAAAATTCTGAGACGAATATTCGAATCCAAGAGGAATGGGAGTGGGGAATGGAGGAAACTTTGTAACGAAGAACTGCATAATTTATACTGTTTACCAAACATTGTTATCAAGTGTAGTAGACTCAAGGGGTAGGTCTTGTAGCCAGAATGGAAGAAAATAGTAACGCTTTCAACGTTTTAACTGGAAATCTAATTGAAAAGCGACCATTAGGAAGACCTAAGCGCAGAAGGGAAGACAATATTAAGATTGATCTCGCAGTAATAGGAATACAAAGTAGAAACTGGATACAGTTGCTTAAGGACAGAAGTCAATGGAGAGTTTTTGTGAAAGTGATATTGAACTTCCGAATTCCATAGGCCATAGAGTTAGTTAGTTAATCAATAATAATGTGCATTTTTTAAATAATATGACTAGCTAGTAGTGACTGATTAGATCTAGCATCCGAAGATAAAATATGATTACTATTGCTGTATAAATTTTACATGTCTTCATAAGCTGGAAAGAGAGGACTTTCTGGCATTAGATGGTGGGGGAGAGGCATACAGTTTTAGTTACGCTACTGGATTCTGATCTGGCAATGTAAATACAGAGCTACTATAAATAATTCATTAGTTTTCAAAAGATTATATTTTCGAAAGTATTACAAGTACGTACAAACAGGAGGAATATATGAAAATAACCGCAAACTCACTACTTTTGTATTGTGTATTCTAGGTATTATCAGGTAGCAGCACTAGTTTAGTACCTGTCCAAAATGGAGGCAAAGCAAGAAGAAAGGTTCTGTGTATGTTAGAATATGCGAGATGTTTGTATGTTATAGCAGTGCAATGTGTGTCGTGTGACCAAAGTGGCACATCTAGAGCATTTGTAGAGAATACAGAAAACTTTGAGTTTATGGTTATTTTCATATACCTCTCATGTTTTTATGTGTAATACTTTTGAAAATATAGCCTTGTAAAAACGAATGAATCATTTATAGTAGCTCTGTACTACAACGAAAAGAATTATCAAAATAACAGTCGATGCTTTATTGTTATTATTCATAACTTTAGAGAACTTTTGATTGGGAAAAATACTGGACCAATGTCGAACACATATTGCTAGAAATTGGCAACTTTGAACGCAGAATTGGGCAAAATAATGGACAATAGCCAAACCATATTTTTACTGGCTAAACCAGTGGTTCTCAACCGATGTGTCGCGACACATTAGTGTGTCATGCAGTCCCGTAAGGTGTGTCGCAAAATTTTAGAATTTAAAAATCAAGAAGAATTTAATAATCATTAGTTAAAATCGAGACAGACTGTAAAAGTAAACACCTCCAGCGATAGCAATAATGCTCAGTGCTATATAGAGTCATTATTGTTAGAATTTTGTGAGTTAAACGAGAGCATTATCTACAAGTATCGGACAAGGTGTTTCTTAGAAGTAATCGGACAAGGTGTTGGGGAAATTGTAGTAAAAAACGAAGAGCGTTACTATGAAATATAAAGAATGTATATAAATAATGTTAATGTGTAAAAGGAACCATAAGTTGCTGAAGTTGTTTGTATGTTATAATGGAGCCATAAGTGGCTGAAGAGAATGATCATTAGGTTGATGAGCCAAAAGTGGCTGTTTTTAATTTAGGTATATAAGCCAAGTGTGGCAAGTGATATTTTAGGTGGTATATGGTAAAACCAGGTGTAAGCCAATAAAGGTTGATAGTGAAGAGAAAGTGTAATTGACATTCTTAGGTTGACTTAGGTACATTTGAAAGTTAGTTGAAATGATATTTCGCACACTTAAAATTATACCCCAACAATAATAAAAACAAATTTGTTTCACTATTATTACAATTTATAATAAAAATATCAATCAATAGTGTTGCGATGTCCTGAAGTGTGTCGTCAGTTACAAAAGGTTGAGAAGAACTGTGCTAAGTACCATGTGAGAAGTTATAATTTTAGCCATACATTGGCAATGCTGATAAAACGTCTATAAAACGGTATGGAACAATATATATATACAAAAAAAAAACAACGAAAATAAGCGTACCGTATCGAAGATTCGAAAAAACAGTAAACAAGCATACACTAGGGATGGCCAGACGAGTCCGGATCTCTGATATCCGGATTCTATAAGATCCGGATCCGGATCCAAAATTTCGGATCTTGGATCCGGATATCCAGTTCCTGGATGCGGATCCGTAATTTCGGATCTTGGATCCGAACCCGAATATCCGGATCCGAAAATTCGTATCTTGGATCCGGATCCGAAATTTTTAAGTTCGGATTCGGGCTCATGTTTTGAATATTTTAGGCCTTAGATTCGCACCCAGAACTAAAATATCCGTACGTATAAACTGAACCGTCTCAGATCTGTCTATTTGCTTGAAAACAATTTTTATTAGATCGCGTTGTCCTGTGTTCTTTATTCATGGTAATTATCCGTTGCTTCTGTTATATGTCTGCTCTTAACTGACAAAACTTAATGAAATGAACATCCTTGGAGAGAAATGCCTTAAAATCTTCGAACAATAGTACATTCCTTTTTAAAAACATAAGTAACAAACTAACGTGAATAACAATGTTTAAGTGAACATCCTACAATCCATTCAAGAAAGTACTAATTAAAATCAATAAAGAAGAAAGTATTCTTGAAGGTGGGTCTATTTATTTATTTATTTATCACGTTTATTTATTTATTTATTTTAATACTGAATAGGTTCTAAATTAAAATTTGAAAGTTGAATTAAATTCCATCATTTCGTGGATTTTTTGACAATTCCTGCATTTTTGTATGTATTAAATTACATAAGTGCTTTCGGGAACCGTGAGTAATCATTAAACTTTTTTTTGTCGGTGTTGTGCGCTCCTTGGGTTGGCCACTCTTGTTTGCTAACTTATTGCTTTGTGACATGCGACAGACGTCATGTCAAAAAAAAATGTTTACTAACCTTAGAAGAAACACACAGTAGGTACTTTCCTGTTTTTATAAAACTACGTGGGTCGTACGTAACCAAAATTTGAACTTTGTATTGGTAGCAATGGTAATGCAAAGCTGATCTGTACTTTATCGCCATTTGATTTTATTGTACTGCCGTATGGTTTTTCAGTTGACTGTCTGGATTAACAATGGCAACGCTAAACTGAACTGCATTCGGCGTCATTTTGTTTTATGTCCTGGTGCTATGTTGTTGTGTTCTATGATAGAGGTAATCCAGGATGGGCAAGAGTGCTATTTAAAAACACTTTCAAAGTAAAAAATCAAAAGGAACTGAAACCTACAGATATTGCAAAATTGAAATACGAAATAAAGGAAGTACCAGCACATTGTGGAAACACATAAAAGGACTACATCCAACAATAATAATGGAGCCTGAAGTGTTACTCTCCGTAGATTCATGAGGTGCAGGTTGAAGAAACGACAGAGGTTCGAGGCCGTAGGACGATCAAATGAGATATCAGAGGATCTGAGGGCGAATCCCCCAAACATTTCTTTTTAAATTGAGTATGATTAGAGAGTTTTGGGTGCGAGGTCGTAGGCCTAGCAGTAACGGGGTCTTCTGTCGAAACACACTAGCATACTAGTCGCAGGCTAGTAGCATATCAATGTATTTGCGTAATGACTGGAAATTGCATGTATACCTGTGGACAAAATTGCATAAGTAGACACGAAAAATGAAAACCCTTTAAAATAGAAATTTAAAAAAGCCAACAAAATGTACTCTTGAATGAGTTGTATATTATGTTTGCGCAGGGGCGGATCCAGGATGGACTCCTGGAGGAGGCGGATGGACTCTTAGGGGGGTTGGGAATGCTATCAGTAAAAAAATTACTTAGATGATCTGAAATTGCCACAAATTACTATTAAAGTTCACTGTTAATGGTGCCACTGGAATAGAGGCGACCGGCCCTTCACCTTCCCCCTGGATCCGCCTATGCGTTTGCGTGAATGATAAAACTCCTTATACAACCTATACACACTTAATAGTGGTGGACCACTAATTATAAAGATACATGTTACTGCTCGAGGCTGCATATGGTATTTAGTATACACATACAGCTACATTAATACATTAATTTTGATACAGTAATTGGCATTTAGAACTCTATCTACTCCAGGGGCGGATCCAGGACGGACTTCTGGGGGGCCGGTGGATTGCAATACTGCTACTTAGAGCTACGTTTAAGAACTCCAAACTCTGGGATGGGTTTTATTTATATATAAAGTAAGAAATTTTCCTCTTCTGGGGGGCGGGAATCGCCCCGAGCCCCTCTGGATCCTCCACTGATCTCTACCGCACTTCTCAATACTGAGGTGGTCCGAATTTTCTGACATGGAATTTCGGATCCGGATCATATGTCCGAATTTTCTGATCCGGATCTAATATCCCAAATTTTGGATCCGGATCCAAGATCTGAATTTTCGGATCCGGATCTAATATCCGATATTTCGGATCCGGATCCAAGATCCGAAATTTCGTATTCGGATCCAGTGTTCGGATATCCGGATCCAAAAAGATCCGCATCTGGCCATCCCTAGCATACACCTGCTCGTGCTTTTGTTTTTTTATTTACTGGTTTGATATAAAATGTTGCTTTTGTTTGTCGGTCTTATCACCAAGTAATGACACCAATTATGTTTAATTATCATTTTCATGTCAGCATACAAGTTCGAATTGTAAACATCAAATAAGAATACTTACTTACACTGTAATTATATACGTAGAACAATAGTCCAAAAACGTGCATTATTAAATCCCATAAGTGAACCAAATGCTGTTTTCAGTTCCTTTTTAATATTGAAACTCCAGCACCTATATGGATGTTTGTATATAATCTATCTGTACACTGCTGACCTCACATGTAGCAGATAATATCGCACATTTGTCAATATTTGTATTTCATTATCAGCTATATAAATGTGCATGGAAAATATTTATATACTATTATCGTGAAATAATCAAACGAAAATCTGCCTAACATTCACAAATGTTGTTGATAATGTTTCGTACAAACGCAAACATATACGAATTCCTTTTAACAAGTTTGAAATATTTATTTGACATCAACACAGTCAGTTAGAATGTTATATTTACTCTTTTTTTAATCATTTGCGCGTGCAATATGCACAACTAATTATCGTCAGGTGATCATTAACTTCTATATATGATAAAATGGAAATTCAAAACTTTTCTAAACACAGTTCTATACAGCAATGAAAACTTGCTGTATGCAACGGATGAGAGCGAAATATACAGGCTATATAATCCATTATCTAAAATTAATTCCAACAGCAGGTGAAACAAGTCTAAATTTCCCAGTTGTGAAGAAAAAACATCCTTCAATTAATTTTTAAGCAAATTTTTATTGAAATTGATTCGCAAACCTTTTACGAAACCCTCAGCCCACAATCAATGGCCCATAAGTTTGAAAGGACAAAATCTACACATCACAATATTTCACACGCATGTATTACAGATCAAGGTCAACCATAATGCTAGTTTCATCTAATTTAAATGAATTCGGTTGAACTAGTACAATCAGTGGCGTATTTAGGGGGGGCTTCCGGGCTTGAGCCCCCCCGAAATCTTACTTACTATAGTAAAGTATATGAAATATCTTGCAGGATTTTCACATTTTCAGGAAAAGCCCCCCCCCCCGAAAGTTAGCAAAGCCCCTCCCGAAACAAAATCGTAAATACGCCACTGAGTACAATACAAAGTATCCTTGATTATTCATGAAAATTACTGAAGGACGATAAAGAATAATCTAAACAATTGTGGATTTTCTGGAATTACAATACAATAAAAGCAGCCTAAATTCAAAGTATAGATTCTCGTGTTGGACTGTCTGCAGCCACTGAAATGAAAAAAAAAATGAAATGAAATCTTTAAGTTTTACGTCCCACGGTTATGCCGGTTAGGCTAAAGGAGACGGTGAAGATGAGAAATGAATGAAATGGTGGGATGAAGAAAGTGGGAGGAAACGGGAGAACCCCGAGAAAACCCACGAGCACGGTGTTTGTCCACCACAAAGTCAACACGGCGCGATCAGGGATCGAACCAGGGACCCCGAGCACCGGAGGTGAACGCTCTACAACTGAGCCACCACGCCCCCTTGTCTGCAGCCACTTTCCTACAGTTCCTTGATTCCACGTCTTTTCTGCGTTCCTTCTCCTTAAAGGCAAGGAAGCAAGTCATTGCTATTTCCAGCTCCTGCTGCTAAGTGAAAGATTGTGATTTCATGAAATACGCCATGAACCGAAACAGTTAGTAATCCGAAAGGGCAAGGTCAGGACTAAATGGAGGATGTGGCATCAACTGAATGCGATCAAGTGCATGAATTTTTTCTTCGTTTTTGAAAAATGAAGAGTATTTTGGGCGTACTGTTGCATATCTTTGATTCAACTGTTTGGAACAAAGGACATTGTTGATGATATGCCCTTAGAAAGGAATTGTGAAAGTGAATCATTCCTCGTAGTTCCATCACACACAGAGCATGACTTTATTCTCGAAACGGTTCTGTTTGACGATCATTTCTGGAAAGTTGCTCTTGTTCAACAGCTGCGTTTGCACATTTGAATTTCGAAAAACTTCGCCGCATGTGACAATCCCTTTCATGAAACGCACATCACTTGAATTTTGCAGCAGTTGGAGCCACACATCAAGTTTTATCTGGGCCTGAGCTGAGGTAAACTCATGTGGCGAAATGCGTTGATTTCTGATGATTTTCGTGAGTTCCTGAAGGTTACTCATTTAAGAGGACTGGAACATGCCGAGTTACTTTGACAATTGTCGTGTCCTGGTGAATGGATTTTCTATAATGGAGTGTCGTATGTCCTTAAAACCTGTTATTCTGGGGCGGCTGGACCTTGGCTGATGATTGACATTTTTACAACCTGCACGAAATTTCTAGAACCAACGATTTACTGTGTTATGGTTCATTGCATCCTTCCCTTTCACGTAACAAATATTGTGGTCTGCTGCCGCAGCGTTATGCTCAACTTCGAACTCATACAGTAACATCATCAGGGCCACAAAATTGACTTGAGATACTGGCGGAGTGACATCCTCCATGTTAAATAGTTCACTTGCCAAGCTATCTATGGGACCATTTGACCTCATAGATCACAACGTCTGCACGCGTCTGCTATTTGAGTTGTAGAAATGTTGCAAGCCTTATGACTGAACTTTGTAAATAAATAAATAAATAAATTCAAAGTAAGGCCTGACAAGTAAACCTTCCTTTGATACCAGTTTGCCGAAAACACATTTATTTTCGAAAAGCTGATTTCGACAGATGAAAAACTGGAAAATATGAAGGGTAAATTAACAAGCGTTCAGGAGCTATAGGACCCTCAAAGTATCATGATAGTGTGTAGAGATTGACGTATTAACTGAATGATGTCTCTATTTCATGTATGTTTCTAGTTTCTACTATATACTATGTACTATGACATTCTACTACTTGTTGTATGTTGTATGTATGTTCCCTATGTTGCTGTCAAATACTAACGTGTTGTATGTCTTATTTATACATTGTTGCTGCTTCGATATCCCGATTCGGAACAAGCAATCGTCCCCTCAACAACCAGGAATCGGAGATAACGCGGCATAAATACCCTTGTGGAAATGATATGGATATTGTAGACGTTATCAGGACATTAGGATTTGATTATGGCGATGAAGAAGAATGGGACGAAGAAATTTAGTTCGGAGATGATGGTGTCGACGAGGAATATGAATGCTCTTCGCAGCAGTCTCATGCTTCGAGTTCATCGGCATCCGAGTATGTGCTTTCGCTAAAAAAGCAAAAGCGTGATGGTACCGCAGATAGGACAGGAGATGATTCAACTGATTACAAGAAGCGAGCGTTTGTGTACTGGACCACAGATCTTACTACAGGCGAACTTCGAACAAAACGTCTGTCGCATGCGTCAGTACTAAATCACTTCAAGAACATTAAGCACACGAATATTCTGTAAAATTTGAGAAAAAAATGAATGCCCCTTCGACTCCGAAAATCAATCAGACCCTCTTTCAGAAATTCAAAGAGAAGGAAAACGGAGGAGGACGTTGTGACTGTGGGCGATGCAAATTAAGATAGCGATGGATCCAGAAAATACCATCAAGTTTAAAGCTTCTGATTCCTGGGTATTTCGCTTCAAGAAGCGGAATAGCATTCTTGATAGAGCAATAATCCACAAAGTCGCCAGGAACTGGAAGGAGCAAGAGGCAAATCTCTCACAAGTGTGCGATGATTTTGTTGAGAAGATTCGCAACCTCATCGTTACCGAACACTTTCCACCGACACGTGTCTTCAATGGTGACCAGAGAATATTTGACAAAGAGTTGCATGGCCACCAAACTTTGCGAACCAGAGGAACAACTGTTGTTCACCCTGTTGTTGGATCAGTCTCTGAAACACAGGACAGTTTAATGATTATGCTTATGATTTCAATGAATGGCGAAATACTGCGGTCAACATATTTGCTTGTATCCGAACTATCTGGAAAATTCCCGCAGTCGAAGCCGGCATATCCTCCAAATATAAGATCTTATGCTTTAAAAACAGCGAACATGCCGAAAGCAGAACTCGAACGATTCTATCGTGAAGTATTTTGGCCAAGTATTCCTGTAGACAGGACGAATATTCTGGAATCATGGGGGTCGAACAAAGATTTTGTGTTTCTTCCAGACATTTTTTGGGGGGCCACTGCCCCCCGGAGCTCTTAGTGTGCCATTCAGAGAAGAAAAAACTAATACTCTACAATATAATAATAAATGGTATAGTGTCAGCAGTGCCCCCGGAATACTAACTGTGCTCCCGAAACATTATGTCTAAAAGAAACACTGCATATAAAGGTCCCCATTACCTTCAATAGCTTAGGGTTTCATCAACTCTAACTCCGGCTCTGCCTATAACACTTAAATATTTTTAAGTTTGGATGTTATTAGCGTTATTGACAGACTGAGATGTTAGTATTTTAAAAATATGATTATAATTCTTAAGTACAGAAGATCTTTTAGAACGAATACATCCGTGCGTTCTTCTCTTGTCAAGTATCATAAAAATGGTTTTTAAAAAAAGACAGAAATATTTCGATAAGAATTCAGCATTCCAAAAATAGACTCCACCTCTGAGTTTATCTGTCTATTGAAACCGAAAATGATAGAAATGTATCATTCCGAGTTTCAATATTGATCACAGCTGTTCAAAAAGACCAATATACAGGGTATATTTAGATAGCGAGAATCTATTTTGTTCTTCTAAATGTTCTATGAAAACCAGAAGTGATTGATCTTCTGGTTGTAATATTTTTTTTATATACCGTACTATGTTTGTTCCAATGTTGGATTCACACAGTTTGAAAGCATGTCGTTGTTCTGTAAATGTAGACTCAGTTGTTATTAAGTAGAGTGTTGTGAAGTGAGAAGAAATAGACTGTGGTAAAGACAGTAAGAAGAGGATCGCGCAATCACAAATATACAACCAACATGTCTTTGCTATTGTGCAGGTTGCATACAAACTAGGGAATGGTATAGACTTTAAACGAGATAAATAACCACTGTCATCGTTACCGCTGACGATGTTGTTAACGAATTGATCCCATTAACGAACTATGACCGAGACAATAATTCTGTCAACTGTAAAATAAATAAATAAATAATTCGCTTTAGTTATAATGTGGAGTAATAATATATGCTAAAGATAATGAAGAGGATCACTCGAAACATACATTTATAATCGAATGGTGTATGGGTAGCCACAGTTATTGCTCCGTTACCTGTCCGTTACCGTGCTCCATTACAAATCTCCGTTACCTGTGAATATGTTAACGGTTTGATTGCATTAACAAACTTGGCCGAGATAATTTCTCTAGTTATTTATTTCATATAACAGATTTTTTTTTAAATCGCTTTCTTTCAAGAGTTACCGGGTGGTGAAAAGCACCGACTAGGTTACTGTTATCTGCGAGAATGTTAACGGATATCGCGCATTGAAGTACTCGGCCGCCGAGATAATCGTTCTAGTTGTCTATTGCAAAAAAAGAAAGAATTACAAAATTCGGTTTCGTTCAAGTGTCGCCGTGTGAAGTAACGGATGGTCGGAATAACGGACAGATCTTTTAAAACGTATTGGCGTGATTCTAATGAATTACTACTACTTAACATACGAGGGCTATTTTTTTCAACCTCCGATGGAGCATAACATAAAAAAATGTGAATCACCAAAATCATTTTATTACCAAATGTCAAACAAAATTATAGTTACTTCTCCACATAGTCACCATAAAGATTAAGGCATTTGTCATATTGAACGAGCTTTCCAATACCCTTTTCATAAACAGTTGCCCCCAGCGTATGGAGATAGGTCTTCACAGCATTTTGAAGTTCGCCATTGGTGCGAAAGTGTTGTTCTCCCAGACTTTGTTTCAGCAGCCGAAAAAGATGAAAGTCACTAGGCACTTGATCTGGGTTGTATGCCGGGTGCTGGAACACTTCCCACTGAAACTGAGCAAGCAGCTGCCTGGTCACGGCAGCAGTATGCGGTTTCGCATTGTCATGGATCAAAACAATTCCAGATGACAGCATGCCCCTTCTTTTGTTTTGTATGGCTTGTCGCAGGTTACGTTATATCTGGCAGTACACATTTGCAGTGATCGTCGTCCCTGACTTCATAAAAATGTTGTGAAGACCTATCCTCAGACGCTGGCGCCAACCGTTTATGAAGTGGGTATTGGAAATTTCGTTCATCGATATGACAAATGTCTGAATCTTTATGGTGACTATGTGGAGAAGTAACTGTAATTGTGCTTGACTTTTGGTAATAAAATGATTTTGTGGTTCACATTTTTTTTTTGTGTGTGTGTGTGTGTTATGCTCCATCGGAGGTTGAAACAAATAGCCCTCCTAGTTTCGCCTGAAAACAAAGAATTATTTTATTTTATATACGTACAAATTACTGTATATGCTTGTATGTTCTGATGAAACACTATGGAATCTATAAATCCCGTATACAAAACTACATTTGCAGTATACAAGTTTTAATTGTAAAGATAATTACATATTTGCTTGAAATAAATGTTTATGACATCAAATACGCTATATAATAAATATGATTTTGAATATGATTGGTAATTCGTTTTAAAATTAAATTATCTCATAAACATCCATTTTATGGGAGACTCCAACATATTCAATTAATGAGATAATAATAAAACTAAATTGAAAAATTAATGAATTCATTGCAATTTAAAAGCCATACGACAGTAGATGTTGCTTTCTCTGTCTGTTGTTTTAGTGATAAAATGTTACGAATATTTTAAATCTATAGCTGAAAGATAACACAATGGCTTTCTTTAGCGTTGTTAAACAAAAAGTGCTATTATTAGTACATTATAAAACAATATTAATTTAATAAAATGATGCACTGTAAACACGACTTACTCCTCGAATTTAACATATCGCTTCTGTTTAAATTGTAATTTTGCAAATACGATACAAGTTCCAACTGGTTTGTGAAGCTATAAACAGAGATGGAGGAACGCCTCTAAATATTTTGTAGGTACAGCCAGTGGCGTCATTTGGGGGAGGCAGGGGAACGATAGCCTCCTCTGAGTTCAAGAAACATATTTTTTTAATAAATTGGATTCTAATAAAAGAAAGTGATACTCTCATGTCAGTGGACAACCTTGCCCTCATCCTGAAAAAACCTGAAACAGTCATTTACCTTGCTGAGTACACATTTGTCTCATAGGAGTAATAATTATTTAATCGGACAAGTTGATATTAGTATTCTGTAATGTTGTTCTTCCCTTGATGATGTCTTCCTTATATTCTCCGTGTAATTCGGCACGTTGTATGCGATCTGCCGCAGAAAACTTCAGGATATGGCATCTGGTTCAAGGATGTCAGCAGTATATTCTATTCACGTAACATTTTAAATATTCTATTATAGTTCAAACTTCTCGCCCCTTGTTAGGCGAGTGACTGTCCAAACGGAAGAACTAAATGACCAATTCGAGTAAACAGTTATATACCTCTATGGAGACGTGAACTATATTGGCATATATCGTGTGATGTGTACAAATCAAAATACTGATGATAGTTTAGAGTATAGACTAATACTTTTTATAAACATAAGTTAAACGTTAAAGTGACTTTAAGTTTATATTATGGTTACTCTGTACGTGGTTCTGTGGTAATAGAAAAGTGTTACTAAAATAATAAACCTTCGAATACCTCAATTGACGCAAAAAATAGAAGTACCTGAAGCCTCAATGTCTCATTTAAGTGTATTCAAGGAATTTAATCATGAACAAGTAAAATTAAGAGTTACTTGGAAAGATATGAGCGGATGTGTACACATCCATTACCTGGACACATTCGCTCGCAGCTAACATCAAGGAAAATGCTAAGGTACCAACATTGATCACAGTCATAGATGATAATATGTACAAAGATCTCCATAATCTTACTTGACCCAGTGCACATTCAACTAAAATTTATAAAGAGTTTGAAGCAATTTTAATTAATCAGCATGGAGAAAAAGTAAATAAAATTACTGAATGTTACACATTCGACAGAAAGGTGTAAAAAGAGGACCAGTCTGTTTCGCACTATATCGTGGAATTAAGAAAGCAAGCGGCATCTTGGGCGTATGACGATACGGTAAATGACATGATAAGTGACCAATTTGTATTTGGAATTAGCAACTATGTAGCACGTGGACAGATGCTAATATTGAAAGACCTGACTGCAAATGGCTGTCGATCTCGCTAGTGGTATGGAACAGAGAGATCAACAAATGCAAAGATTTAAGAACAAAAATAAGAATGGCTGTAACGTTAATGACAAATGGAAAGATGTTCATTCAATGAATGAGGTGCGAATGAAACTAACCTAACCATGGGTATTGTTAGGTGTTCCAGTTGTATTAATATGAATAAATCGGAATCTACAGACACTGGTATCTCCAAGCCGATGATAATTAAATATTCCAACCGTGCAAGACTCTAGAGAACAGGGAAATGTTCAGCGAAAGGAAAGAATTGTTTCACTTGCGGAAGAGTCAACCCTTTTTATCAACGTGTCATCAGACAAAAAGCTTTAATTTGTTGCATAATACTATTTTAAAGGAAGAGACACCTGTAGAGAATTCTGACATACAGTGTATCGATGTGGAAAAGATGCAGCAATTATCCCAGAATTTCAAAGAAAGTATGGAAAGTGACAAATGAAAGAGTTACAGAAATACAACCACAGGAGAAATTCAAATTGCAAGACTTAATATCTATAGATGCACGGTAAGACGATTTGTTTGTTGAACAACTCACAAAGAGTGATGATGTAATTTCACTGGCCTATGTTACCTCTCAAGATTATTTCAGAACACACGTTTGGTTTCATTTTAGATATGCTATCATCCAGGGTGTGCAGACAGGCGTAGCTGAATCACAGATTCAGAATGTGATTAGTTAATGGCAGAAGAAGAAGAAGATAAATCGATATTAACCGAGTGTTGAGAAGCAGACAAAAAATGATAAGAAATTATGCTCAGAAGATCAAAAGAGAAGAAATACATATGCAGAGGAACGGAATATTGGGCTAAAGAATTCGAACATGTAGTCATGAAGTATCTAGAATTCTTATTCAAGCTTAAGGTTGGTCGAGAGAAAGGACACGAGAGGATCAGCCGAGTTAGTAAAAAGTTTGTGATTTTTTTGTTTGTTATAATGTTTTTCTTTTCTTTCTGTTATTTTTTTTCTTTCCAAAAGGAACTCAACGATGGGATAGTAAGAGATTTTACGTGATTTGCTGAAAAGTGTTTTGGAATGTGTTACTGAATAATATTGTAAGTCATTATTACTCTGCTTATATATTATTAGGTTGGGCGTTGGGGTATTTTTGAACAGTTAAGAAGGCTACTTAAGATTTAGTATGCCTCAACTATAATTTGGTATGCGGTGAGTTATACTAGTATACCATTATAAAGACGTGCATTATACTGATATACATACGTGATATGTACAAATGAAATTATTATTATTATTATTTGCTATTTAGTGTTTTTATTGTCTTCTGCTTTTTAGTGCTTTCTCAGTCGGTTTATATTTTTAAAAAGTTTTTTTTTAAACCAAGGATTTGGTTTCCGTAATACTGATTAGACCATTTAACCAAGTGTAGTGTATAGAGAAATGGTTGGGAATACTACTTAAATCAGTAGATCCTCGTTCCGTCTCATACATTCTCTTTATACTGAAAGGGGCGTTAAACGACAATTAAACGAGTGTGCAGATATATATCTAATATATATAGTGCAGATATGATAGGACTAAGGACAAGGTGAGAAGAGCAAGATGCTTATGAGCTAGATAGTAACTATTCTGACTCAGGTACTGTCCACCAGCGACTTTTTCTGCCAAGATAAGCTTTTGAATTTCCTTAGGCTTATAATTAGTAATTATAGGGAGAAAGAGTTACCCTACGTGTTACACGTACTAATCCAAATCTTGTGTTCAAAAGTTAGGCTGATAAAATAGTTGTATAAATTGGCACAACAGATAAAGAAATTGCATATACCGAGTGTTTCTGTGACCTTCTGTAAAACTTGGAGTAGTGATAACCAATCACAAAACAAGCAATTTTGAGATGCGAAACTAGTTCGAAAATGTGTCGATTCCGATCTATAGCTCGACCGAACTTTGTTGGAAACATTAAAAAAAATAGCCGAACTGAAGAATGACTTAGACCTCCTATCGGATCAAATCCGGGCGAAGGGACTATTAGACCTTTAGTTTCCGCTGTGTCTTACACAAAAGTACCACGGGACATATATATCAGTTCTGTATACTTTAATACTTTAAAATATCGATCAATTTGCGGGCAGTGACACTTCATCTCTTCCTTTATTTATTATTGCTAAAAGTCCCAAAGTTACAGTGTTATTAACGTTTCTATTTTTTCAGTCCCACATTTTTATACTATTTTGCTTACGATATTGTAAATATTTGTATTTTTACTTGGACCAATTACAGTGATTACAATATATGCTGAACCATTATACTTTCGCATAAAACACACAGAATACCCTACTTTCATGTGAGGTTACCGTTGCTCCACCCGTGCTCACTTTACAGATTCAACAACGTAATAGTTTCTTTCACCGGACCTTTTTTCCGACAAATTTTTCTCCAGTTATATTCTGAATAGTGGATACTTATATAAAATTGCTTCTTTTGTCATTGTCCATCATTCCTCTACATTTTATCTACACTAAGTACATACTGCAAACCTGTTTAGAAGCAAACCTGCTAAATCCATTGCCAGGAGACGAAACAAAAGTGACTCTCAAATGTTTCATAATTGTTGAACAATTTTTTTGTTTAGTGTCACGGCTTAGTGCAGATTAGTAAAATCTACCACTAAAGAAAAACATTTGTTCAACAATTCTGAAACATAAGGGAGTCAGTTTTGTTTCGTTTCTTAACAAAATTGAAAAACGGATTTAGCAGATTTTGGTTCTATACCCCTGATATATATAATTGTTTTTATGAAGATATTTCTAATTTAAATCAATTCGAAGAATGGAGAAAATGTACAGTATATAAATTTAAAACTAAATGTAACCAAGAGAAAGCATCACTAGTTCTTTCTACGTGTTTAAATTTTGGTAGACGCCTTCGCAGTCAATTCAATTCATTCAATTCAATTCCATTTGAGAAGAGGACCGCGTACAGTGAACATTGTGTTTAGTGTACTCAGCCATCATGGTGCAAAAGCGAATAAGGAAAACTACACTCAAGAATATGGACAGTAATACGACAGACACAGAATCAGAACCACGTTTCCTTCGTTCAAACACAGTGAAGAATACTTGTAGCACCTACACAGACACAGGCTTTCCTCGTATCCTTGCTGATCCCAAGACAGACTCCTCAAACAGTGTCTCTGAATCTCCCGCCTTACCTACACGTCATTATGACCTTATCAACATTGCTGTCCATTTTTATGAACCAGATGCATTCTTCAACAATATTAAGGATGTTACACCAGAATATCGTCTATATCTGCGTGGCCGATCAACTCCCAATGGAGAAGGCTTCCACATCATCATCCACACACAAAAAGCCATAGAAGCCTTCTTTAATAAGTTCTTACCAAGTGATGTTCGACTAAAAATCAGACTGACCATCATTTCTACCCAAGAAGACATTGACAGAGCTAATGGCAAGCTACCTCCTCTCGGAAAACAATCAACCACAAATTCAAGAAGACACACCTACACATGAGTGATTAAGGGTGTTTATGTGAACATGGATATCACAGACATTGAAAATGACCTCGACAAGAGAAACGTGAACTTCTGCAATATCACCAGAATCAAGAATTCAACAGGACCAGTTCCCCTGCTCCGACTCTTCACAACCAGTTTTGCTACAGTCAACAAACTCATTGCTGAAGGCATCTGGATTCACGACAAGTTGTACAAAGTAGAAGCTTCACGATCCACAGCAAGACCCACGTCATGTTACAACTGCTTCGCCTACGACCACCGCACCCACATCTGCACACGTCTCAGAGTTTGTTTCCGTTGTGAAGAGCATCATGCAATGCACGCCATGCAATAAACTAATCAACCGTTGGTTCTGCGCCACCTGCAAGAAGACCGGACATCGAACGGGCAACAGCGATTGTCCATAGTGGCCTCGAAACAATCCACACAGACAGACCATATCCAACATTCTGAACCAGTTCGAGTTTCCACCGCTTCCAGAATCCGGCCCTTGTCAGGACCAGACCACAACTTCTGCAGAAGAAACGGAAGATGAAGACACAGAAGAAGACAAGGAATCAGCATCATATAAACCAGAAACACGCCCTACCATCCACGAAGCAGAAAAAGAAGCCAAGATCGACAAAGCCATAGACAACGCCACCGAATGCATCATGATATGGGTAGCATCTATTCTTTCCATAGTAACTGACTCCTCGAAACAGAAAATCCTTCTTCAAACCATCAAGAAAGCCTCTCTACACGTATTTCACAAACAACTCAATATCCTTACCACAACCAAAAGCAACCTCCACATCAACTGCACCAACTTACATACCCCCACAAAGAAGAATACTAAAAAGACAAGCACTTCCGATCATACCACACCAGAGCCACCTAAACACGCTATCTTACAACATTCGCACCAAGTGAACAACATACTGAACAACAACATTCAACTCACATACAATGTTTCTGAGCTAAATGTCGTGTGCTTCCTGCTTTGGTGCTCTCCCCGAATGTATGGAAATTAGATCAACGCCAGAAGACTTCATAACCAAGCCAGATACAGGACAACTTCTCAAGAATGGAATCTCTCGAACATCCGTATCACACATCATCGGCAACGCATCAGCAACAACGCAGCCAGACGACGACCAGAAACAGCATTGTACTGTGACTTGTTTCATCATTCTTTGCCACACCATAAACTATACTGTACTGGGTAAAATAGCATCATATGCTAGATGCCCATCTCTGTCCGATTGGCAGAGTAAGCTTATTATTCTTGTCTTGTTTTGTCTTCGCAGTCAATTAGAACGCGTAGTTATCTATAATTGTGTACGTGATCTAGAGACCACGAGGGAATGTCAGAGAATATGATTAAAGATGGGGATTTGTTAATGAAATTACTGGCACTTTTATTCGACAAGTTGTTCTTCGGTTATATCCGAACAGTGGATACATATTTGAAATTGCTTCCACGAAAACAAACTTAAAAACAAAAAAATTGACTACTTGGCGTAAAGGTCCAATTTGTGGGCCTGAATCACTCCACGCCATCGCCATCTGTTAGCGATTAGTGGAACTACGTTCAGCTTAGGGACGAACGACGGCGTCGCCCTACCTCTAACCGGCGTATCGGGAGCTTTCTAGACCTAGTGGCCGTCATGTCTTTTATTTATGTGCTTCCCCAGTTTGCCTCACGACGCTGAGGGAACGCCGAGAACTGGGGAAGCACCAGCCAGGAATCGAATCCAGGACCACGCGGACATCAACTATCTAGAATACGGGACTATGGTATCCCCTCCACGAAAATAACAACTGCTCCTAATATTTCTATCGTACCTATATTAGCTATTACACTTTATCTTTTTTATATTTCATCCCTTCTTATTAAGTGACGCATTAATTTACTCCAAATGATTCACATTTTAATTATTTGGTTGATTAGTTGAAGTATGACTTCACCAGATGCGACTCGTGACGGAAGTCATACCGTTAAAAGTTCTTGAAAGTTTTATCTCTTCCAACTAAGAAAGTAAAGTTACGTAATATACTAATCATTGTCTTAGATAAGTTTTCTTCCCTTAGTTTGAAGTGATAAAAATTTAATTTTTAACGGCGTGACTTTTCTCAAGACAGCCGTGTCTAAACATCATTCCCCAGTGTGACCATGTTATGTATGGCACAATCACTGGAGATCGAATCCAGGTTCACGAGCATAGAAAGCACCCATGAATAGGTTATACATTTAAAAAAAATTTAAAAAAATCATTAGTGTATTAAACTTCATGTTCTAGAGTTACAGTGAAGTTAGAACTTTGAGAAACGAAGATTTAAATTCAAAGTGGAAAACAGTTCCCCTGGTGTGCCATTGGGAGACGCTTCCTTGGTTATTGTATAGGGATCTTGGTACGTCCCAAAATCTCTCAGGTGAAGGAAGAAATTTCCTTCACATAGCGAAACTGTCACCCTTGCAATCTCCTCTGAATAGAGCTTCCAATTTCCAGCTGACACTGCTTGCCTCCTCACGCAAGGCGCAACAAGAAGAAGAAAAAGGAAGGAACCCGAAACGACAGCTACAATTGACAGAAAAGAGGAAGGTTTGTCAAACACGTGGAACATCCACTCAGTTCATCATATTGAAAGCGACAATACTAGACGGAAGTTGCTAACGATTTACGTGAAATTTTTCTGTCATAAAAGGAAGAAGAAGATAAGTAAAAAGCAAATATTACTTTTAAAAATTCCGGACACAGAGAAAGAAAAATTAGGTCACGTGGAAATGACTTAAAGGTGGTTGATAAGTGTTTGTAGAAACTTTAAATATGTAATATGGTGAAAATAGTTTAGAATTGGCGAGAAAACTGACGAGCATTTAGGAAAACAAAATTCCCACATGGCAGGCACCTCCTTTAAATATTTTATATGCCAGACTTTTTTTTTTTTTTTTTTTAGATTCGACACGCATAGAAAGGAACGTAGCGAAACATACAAATGAATACATGATTAGAAGATAGAAACAAGCAGTGTTTTGCAGTTTAAAGAAGCGTTTGTGTAGAGTTACACCTTTTTGACTGCAAATAGTTATATGTGTCAGCCATACAATTACTAAACTGGCATCGGAATGTACCCTCTCCTAATATAAATAAAGAATCTATCCCTAATCAACAGCTCCATTCATTAAAAAAAATGAAAAAGAGAAGAAAAGATACTTACGCCCTTTTACCATCGAGTCATTCAGTTCAAGTTGCAATTAAACGGTCACAATCGTTTTGAATCTGAAAATTACCTGTAAGCGGCGCTATCTATTGACGTTAAATAGACATTCAGCGCACGTACCGGAATGTCAACTGTTAACTACTTGAAATTAACGTTAATCACAGACTTAGACAGGCCCGTAGCCAGTCGAAAAATTTAGGGGGGGCCCGGTCGAAGTTAGGGGGGACCCGACCCAATCATATTGTACTTCATCGCTATATTATAGTTCATTTGCAGGCTTACCGTGAAACTTTTATTGGGGCCAGCCAAAGTTTAGGGGGGGCCCGGCCCCCCTAGCCCCCGTGGATACGGGCCTGGACTTAGACCTTTTTTCTTTCATAACAACAAAGATAACATCTAAAAAAAAAAACATCGTTACCAAAGGTCGTAATCGAGACAGATATAAAGAACTTTTTACGGAAGGAAACCAAAAAATTCAAGAATATAAAATAATATTCTTACGAGGGATAAAATTGAATGTGGGGGCGCGGTGGCTCAGTGGTATAGCGTTCACCTCCGCTGCTTGGGGTCCTTGGTTCGATCCCAGGTCGCACCGTGTGGACTGTGTGGTGGACAAACATCGTGCTCGTGGGTTTTCTCGGGGTTCTCCCGTTTCCTCCCACTTTCTTCATTCCACCATTTCACTCATCTCTCATCATCATCACCGTCTCCTTTAGCCTAACCGGCATAACCTTGGGACGTAAAACTTGAAAGATTTCATTTCATTTTTCAAGATTGAATGTGGAAACCGGATCATTAAGAATTATCTTAAAGAGTCACATTAGTTTGGACACTTAAAATGTAGTTAAGTACAGCCATTCGAGTTAATGTTCACTGGTAACAATTGTGAAGTTACTAATTGTTGCATCAGATGGAACCAGAGCTCATTCGTGGCTAAGCGGTTAGCGTACGCGCCTTCGGAGACCCGGGTTCGATTCCCGGCGGGAGCTCATGTGGTTCGGATTCCACGTTAATCAGTAGGTCCACGTCTCACATAGCCTCGCTGCTGAAAGGGACGCTAAACTGAAATTCAACTCAACTCAACTCATCAGATGCAACCTGTGAAACGTATTACCTCTAGAATGATTAACAATCGAAAACAATATCAGTCGCAGTAATAATGGAAAATAAATTGCAACGAAATGAACCCGGATCCCATATTTAAACATACTATTCCGTTATTCGCCTGTTAGGACTGAAGTGCAAAGCTGGAAATTTTCAATTAGTATGATGGGATACCAGACTCAAACCTAGGACCTCTTATATGAGAAAGAAGAAAACTAATCACTCTCCAATGTTAACATGCTAGGACTGATCATATTGGAGAGCTTATTACTAAGTATACAATAGAATTCGTAGGTTCGGAATATTGCTGCTTTATGGATCTTACAGTGAAGTAACATAATGTTTTTTTGATTTTTTTTAAAATCTTGCTACTTTATTTGATATTGTTATAGCACCCAATTATTACCATCACTTATTTGAGATTATAGTAATAATCTTTAGCCCGAAGGTCGTAATTGAGAGACAGTAAAACTGAAGACTCCACCTAATTTTACAAACAAAAAAAGCTTCCTGCGGAAGAAAGCCAAAAAGCTCAAGATTATAAAATAATATTCTTGGGAGGGATAAAATTTAATGTCGAAACCGGATCATTAAGAATTCTCTTAAAGAGGTATGTTCTTGAACCTACTATAGTATTTGATAGCACGTGTGTTACTAATAGACAAGTTAACACAGTAAAATCATGGCTTTCATAGCCCGATATCTTACACGAACTTCATGAATAAACAAGAGCTGGGAAAGTGAAAGGAGTCACATTAGTTTGGACAGACCATGAACTGGAACAATTCGACATAAAATGTAGTTTAAGTACAGCCACTAAAGCTCTACTTTCTGCCGTGTATGCTCCATGAAACGAGCATTCTGATTACCCCCAAGTAATGGCGTAGATGTGACGTCATAACTTCAAACGACCCATTGCAGTTACGGTTCACTCGTGTTAATGTTAGTTTACTAAGACGTTGCTGCTGTTTAATGTATATATGACATTAGTTAGTAACAACTTCGTGGTGCTTGGAACGATAGTCAACGGAAGATTCATTATATATTTAGTGGTCAAACAAGTCTTTCAGCTCAGTTACCAAACCCGACCAAAAAAAAAAGTAAGTTAGTAAAATCTTTCATGCTCGCAGAGTGATGTTGCAGAAAGTAAACTGGGAAAAAATCAGGAATAAGAAAGAACCAAGAAATATAAGCAAGGTTATCACCACTGATATTATAACACTGGCTATTAACAATTATAAACTTAAGTTCAACAATTTCTTTTACTTTTTCTCATTAAAAACAAACTAAGATTCCAAATTGCCTAAGAACTAAAGTAACGTTTCATAAAAACATTGTAAGTACATTATTGCATTTTTGCTTGTAATTTATTTCTTAGGCTTTAACGAAAAAAATGTTCAAATATGAGAAATATACCCAGGAATAAATCTCAACGTTCAGCACCAAAGGTATATGAGACATGGACCTACATTTTAGCGTGGAATTTTAACCAAATGAACTCCCACCGAGATTCAAACCCGGGCCTCCTGCCCCAAAGGCACATACATTAATCATATAACCATGGCAGAGCTCACTTCATTGAGATGAACAAATTGGTATCAGTCAGACAATATCTTTATGTGTAGTTTTTGAGAAGATCCAGAAAAAAAAACGAATGTTTTGAAAAATCTAAAACTTTAATGCTGTACAAAACCACGCTACCTGTTAGGATGAAACTGATAATGAAGTATAGACCCTCATAAAGCTTCCTATTACGATACAAACAAGACGACAATACACAGTATGCCACTAGTAAGATATAATGCAATTAACTATTAAACTTTATTTTTTGCTTAACTCAGGCCGTCGGTCGCCAGGTCGCCAATGGCGACTAGAAATCTAGAGCTGGCGAGCAGCATTCAGTAGGAATGGTTTTTGCCTAAACTCACAGGGCTGCACAGTTTCTGTTTTGAACAAAAATAGTTGTCACTGAGTGATAGAAAACACGGATCAACCAATTATGTCACAATATCAGTGATAAATAAATAAATAACAAAATAAGTAAATATCATAAAATACGTTTTTTTTAAAAAAAAAAAAATGCTTCCAATTGTTACATTTTGTGCGGTTTTATCTGTGAGTACTGCTTCATGTGAGAGAGGCTTCACTAGTCTCAACAAAGTTAAGACTGTCTACAAGAATTCACTTTAAATTGACACACTGGATGATTTGCTGACAATTTCCATCAATGGCCCTTCACTTAAGGGCTTTGATCCGAAAACTGCAAACGACAACTGGTACTTCAGTGCAGAGTGAGAGCGAGCATTACGCAAACGTCCTTAGGGTAAGGTATTTTTTTAAAACATGTATATGAATTGTCCAATTCAAAATTGATTACCCTGAATCTAATTGTCTGGTTTTGAAACTTTATGCCCTGATGTAATCCCTTTCTTTGTCAAACTAAAAGCCGTTTGGAGAAGCGGGGGAGGACCTTACGTAATTAGTACGAGAGAGATACTGGCGACTATCATTTTTGGATTTGCGAGTGCGCCTGACTTTGAAATTTTGCGCGCTGGCTTAACTATAATATTATCAAAAGATAAGACATATATCAGTTGATAGATGACATTCTACTGATGACAAATTGGATCCCATCCTCGTTGCCAATTTGTTAAACTAAAATATCTTATGACAGTGATATATTGTCTATCACCCAACTACCAAGACCAGTAATTCATATATTAAGTCAACATTCCAATATAATCGTAATTACTTTTATTTTGGGTTAAATTCCAAAGTTGGGCATCCGTTTCCAGCAAAATTTTTAAAATTTACAGGAAAGATATGGATAATCTGATCGTTTGTGTGCTTGATAATGTATAGGAGTCTCGAAAAATCTGTTTATTTGTTATATATAAGTGGTTATAAACATGGGACTATACAGCGAGCGGAGGGAACTACTTGGCGCAAGGTAACCGAACAGTTGCATTGTGGGAAAGGAACGAGCATTTATGTTATCAACATGGCTAATGTACAAGGGCAATGAACTAACAGTTTTAACATTTGTGAAGCAATACGTTGATAACAAGCAAAATCTTTTATAAGTTTGTGAAGAGCACGGATTAATGAACCAAATAACAAATTGCAGAAAGTGTGGAAAGGAGATAACAGCGAAGAAACGTGGCGAAAGCGGACGCCCAACTTTGGAATAAATGCCTTTATTTTTATACTTTATATTGATTTTTTTTTAACTTTTACCTCTTTTACACAATCACCCTATATCGAGGGTTTTCTTCTTACCTTATGTCAATAACTATTTAGCTTCTTTTCAGCAACTTCACATACATCAAATAATAACGGAATCAATAGTAAAAGCAACTATCAATTGTTTTTTTTAAATAAATTCAACATTTCTTTTTCTTCTTCCTTGCAACATACATTTTCCTGAAATACTTTTTACCTACTTCACTACAACACCCCTGACAGTAATGCATATATTTCTAACGGTGGTACACATTCTTCTAACAGTGACGTAAATACTCTTAACAGTGATACACATTCCCCTAACAGTGATGGTCATACTCCTAATGTGATACACATTCCTCTAACAGTGACGTGAATACTCTTAACAGTGATACACATTCCCCTAACAGTGATGGCCATACTCCTAATGTGATACACATTCCCCTAATAGTGATGCGCATACTCCCAACAGTGATATACATTTCCCTAACGGTGATGCACACATTCCTAACAGTGATGCACATTCCCCTAACAGTCACGAACATACTTCTAACAGTGACACATTCCCCTAACAGTGACGTGTATACTGTTAAAAGTGACACACATTCCCCTAACAGTGACACACACACATACTCCTAACGTGATGTACATTCCCCTGACAGTGATGCACATATTCCTAACAGTGATACACGTTCCTCCCAACAGTGGGTCAGTGGGTCAAGTTTTCTGAGTGGGTCAGTGAATCGTGGGTCAACGGTATGTGACCCACTGTAACTTACCACCCACCGTGACCCACCGCGACCCACCACCCACCATGACCCACTGTGACCCACCACCCACCGTGACCCATTGCGACCCACCACCCACCATGACCCACTGCGACCCATCGACTCAGTATGATCTACCGACCTTCTCTGCTCACTGCATTGTAGACAGTATCTTCTGAAGACTGGTAAATTTGTCTTCGTTTTACTTCCAAGACCTTCATTTCCCTTCCTTTTCCACTTGTTTCTGTCTACTTACCTGAGGTGAGTATATCTAACCAAGTGAAAAAAGAACTTCAGGAGCTTTTGGATATTGATATTTTTAATTGTAATAATAGCAATAGGACTTATACTACTACTTGGCTTTCGAGATCTGTGAATTTTTAGAGGAGCTAACTACTGAAAAAATACATTTTTGAATCACTGTAATATATAAATTATTATATAAAAATTGAATGTAACTATGTGTGCCTGATCATCACGGTCGAATTGCAAAGTCAAATGAAATTACTTTTGGTATGTAGTTAGGCCTTAATCCAAATTGGGATGTTGTATTGCTTTCATTATAATAGCTACATATCCTAAGGAGTGTGAGGATCCGAATTTTTGCAAAAAAAAAAAAAAAAATTAGTATCTCGCATGCCGTTATACTTACTGAGCTGAAATTCAGTGTATTAACTCTTTATTGAAAATAAACAGAATGTGTCCTAGCATATTTTTAAATTCTTCTTTATGGAGGGGGGCACTTTCCATATATGGAAAATTGGTAGTGAGTTGGTTTGTAAAAATGATCGAAAACGATCGATGTTATTTAAGAAAAAAAAAACAGAAACAAAAATTACAGTGCTTGGCTTCATATATCCATTGCTTTCTGCTATAATAATTGCTGAAGCTTATGTTTATTATATGGAGCGCTTACAGCACAGGGCAATCAACCCAAAAACTTGTGACTAAAATAGGCATAAAATTTGTACTGTTAGCTTAATTACACAGAAATTTTAAGTTTGGATTGTACGCATAATTATATGGAAAATTTTACACTTTTTTCCCTTTACGTTGGTCTATTTACCTTGATTTGGAACTTTCAAATTTCATTCTTTTTTCCACTGAAAAGTATTGATAATTCAACAAGGAAACAATTATACTATGATAATTTAATTGAAATTCATCGTAATTTGGCACATGGCAAACAGCAGTGTGGTACTTAAAGGAAAAGAAGGAGATAAATTCCCATTCACCTCTGAACACATTCCTGGAACCATGTTCTCTTTCGCTTTCTAGACGGGAGAGGGAACTTCGTAATGGCATCAAACCTTCATGTGTAATTTCAAAAATTAAATTTATAAACAAATAAGAAATCTTCAGTTTATCAGGCTTTAATTGATAATTTATTCACAAGAGTCCCTATCGAAGTCGTGGTAGATGAAGTTTCTGTTCTCCATAAGTCAACATTGCCAACTGACATGGTCGATATGGAAAAGATATTGTATGGTGATAGAGAGATGATACTTCTTGCTGAGTATTTCAAAACTGACCAAGAAAAATCGTTATCATACTTAAGTCTAAGAAGCAGATTGTCGATGAGGAGTTGCAGAAATCGGGTAAAAGTATTATCAATTTCCACGACAGAGCGCGAACGGGGACTTCCCCTTATGAATTTACAGATGACTGATATTAGAAATAGACTAAGTGCTCAAACATTGTCGAACTTGTTGTTCATCAATATGGCCCACCGCTAGACAAGCTCAAAGTAGACAAGCTATTTATTTCTTGGCTGAAGGATGGACATCATTCCGCTGCGGATGATTTACCACGAAAAAGTTACCAACAGGAAATAAATCCGATTTCAGGTTTGTTTTAAAGTGGAAAATTACGAGCTATAGAAAATGTATAGACCTACTTGTATTATTAATGACTTATTTGTGCTATTCAACTTTGTACCTATTTTTTAGTAAGTCTCTTCTTTGCTTTATGTAAACTACTTTGAATAAATATTCATAATAATTGCAATTATGCATATTTGTAACTTAAATTTATCGTGGTGTTTAATGATTACACAAATTACAATTATGAGCATACTTTATGGAGATGCTGCCGCATAGGGTACCCGAGCACCTTTATACACTATGAAAAACTGATTTTTCAAGTCTTTCGTGAGAAAAATATTGTGGACTGGGAAACCATAACCTTTTCCATATTGTACAGGGGTATTTTCCTGCGAATAGAAGTTTCTTTTGGAATGCGTTGAGAAATTAACACTTGCAAGAATACTCTCTTAGTGCAAGTATATTTTACGCACATACTAATTTCCCCTCACCTCGAACTATTTCAATTTCCTCACTGACAAACACTTTACCATTTTATATCATAAAGATCAGATCCACCGTTATTCTGACAGAGCGGTGCTTGAGCGATTGACTAGAAATTCAAACTCCGATTAGTGACAATTTCACAGTCATGTTTTATTACAAGTGTAAACTCTTTAGTCAGTACAGAAGAGGCCGTGAATCGTGTTCAGAGTTGATGACGATGGATTTTAGTGAGTCGGAATAGGTCACAGTGGATGAGAGTGGTTCATGGTGGGTGGCGGGTCACGGTGGGTGGTGGGTCAGAGTGGGACACCGTGGGTGGTGGGTCACAGTGGGTCACCGTGGGTGGTGGGTCAGAGTGGGTCACCGTGGGTGGTGGGTCAGAGTGGGTCACGGTGGGTCGTGAGTCACGGTGGGCGGTGGGTCACGGTGGGTCACGGTGGGTGGTGGGTCATGGTAGGTCGTGGGTCAGAGTGGGTCATGGTGGGTGGTGGGTCAGTGGGCCGTGGGTCACGATGGGTGGTGGGTCAGTGGATCGTGGGTCAAGTTTTCATTGACCCACGCCAACTCTGACAGTGACTTGCATACTGTTAACAGTTTTACACATTCCCCTAACAGTGATGCACAAATTCCCAATGTGATACACATTCCCCTAATAGTGGAGCACATAATCCTAACATTGATGCACATTTCCCTAGCAGTGACACACATACTCACAATGTGATACACATTCCTCAAACAGTGATGCGCATACTCCTAACAATGACGCGTATATTCCAAACTGTGGCGCACACTCCTAATAGTGATACACATTTCCTTAACAGTTACACGCATACTTCTAACGTGATACACATTCCCCTAAGAGTAGTGCGCATACTCTTAACACTGATACATATTCCCCTAACAGTGACATACATACTCCTAACAGTGATGCACATTCCTCTAACAGTGACTCCTAACGTGATACACATTCTTCAGAGATGCGTATTCTCCTAACAGTGACGCGCATATTCCTAACATTGAAATACGTTCCCCCTACCAGTAACGCGCATACTCGTAACAAGGTTACAGTTCCCCTAACAGTGACGCGTAGACTTCTAACAGTGATACACACTCCCCGAATAGTGCCGCGCATACTCATAAGAGTGACACACGTTCTCCTAACAATCATACACACACTTCTAACAATGTTGTGCATACTCCTAACAGTGACGCGTATATCTCTAACAGTGAGACACGTTCACCCACCCAAACAGTGACGTGCATAATCGTAGTAGTGATACACATATCTTTAATAGTGACGTGCATACAATGTATAACGATATTGGAAGTTTTCTTCTTGAGTTATCACTTTTTTTTCGGTTTCCATTCGGAGCTCATAGTGGTTTGGCTAGCATATTCTTCATCAGTCAACAGGGTAAAGCAAGAAAAAATTTATAATACATTGTTATTTTTTAAAAAAAAAACTGTTATTAAATTTATCAGATATCATCGTTATTAATGAATAGCGTTGTTACCTTTGATGCAAAAGAGTAGATCATAATGGGGGTATCCTGACTAAATTGTGGGCTTAAGTTTCATGTAACTTCAAATATGAAAATTAGCATTAAATTACAGAGTATGTCAAACAATGTATTTCTGTCGATGTCTCCATTCTACAAACAAAGAACAAAAAGTATTCCTTATCAATCAGTTTAAAAGTAACAAAGGAGCTTCTAGACAAATGATACACCCTATATATATACACACACAATGTATTGCAATGTACTTTCAATAAACAAAAAAGGGTAAATAATATATTAATTGACAAACTAAGCCATGCTAGATTGCTGTTTTATTATATTGTTAACAGTTAATTGTTTTATACTGTAACATATACCGTTAGAAATACATACAAGACACACACGAAGAGACACAGAATTCAGTATAAAGAGAGAAGAGGAAAGTAATGAAACGAGGATAGAACTAGGGAAAGCTTCTAATGTTGATGAAAGCAGAAGGCAAACTAAATGAGAGCGAACAAGCCCTAGGGAATTAATTTCCAGGTGTTGGAGTTTTGCCTCACCGCTGTATAATTGCGTCTCTCAAGAAGAAAATATGTGGTAGAGCTGTTTACCACTACTTAACGTTTACTCATACAAACAAAAGTTTTTGGGGGGAGCTGTTTTGTAATCACTGTTTGTTAACGTTTTGAGTTTGTGTGTCGCGAAGTAGGCAGGAGTTCATAACAAACTTAGTTGGATCTCTCACACCGAGGTCAAAATACTTATTTGTTCATTGTTTGAGCGGGAGATAATATTCTTCATGAAACTAAGCAACTATTTCGTGTCACACACACAAAAAATGTATATATGCTACAAAATTGTTCGTTAATATTTGTTATTATTTATATACTAAGTAGAAGAAATAAAAATAAAGAATATGAATGAAATAAAATAATTGAGTTTTACGTATTACGGTTATGCCCGATAGGCTAAAGGAGACAGTGATGATGAGAAATGAATGAAATAATGGAATGAAGACACTGGAAGGAAACAGGAGAACCCCGAGGAAGCCCAAGCACACGGTGTTTGTCAACCACAAAGTTCACTTGGCGTGATCTGGGATTGAACCAGGGATCCCATGCACTAGAGATAAACGCTGTGCCACTGAGCCACCGTGGCACCTTAAAGGATATAGTAGGGTTTAATGATCTGCATCATCTTCGTTTTTCACCTGTTGGTTTATGTGGGGAGCATTTTTCTGTTGTTGTCTTTAGACTTCCAAACTATGCTATGCACAAATGTTCGAAATATTATAGAACGGCTTTTTGCCGTCCGTCCTTCTGTCTGTTAGCACGTATCAGAGCAAAATCCTTAAGAGATATTGAGATGTGCTTTCTTGTAATCGATTCCGGTTCCATCTTCTCCGTTAACTTTTTATTCAGGCCAGAAGTGGTTAAAATGAGTCTATTCTGGTTTCAACGTTTATCGCCATAGAAAAAAAAAACGGTAACAGATAGTGGAAATGTTTCTCGTAAAAGAGTCAGCGTCTAAAGATAACATCCACAACACTCGTGACTATCCACAACACACTATTGAAACGGAAGTAGTTCAAATTACATTATTTCCGGTTTCACTAATGATTTTCGTAGAGCAAAAACGGTGAAAGACATGAAGGAAGCGGCTTCCCCAAGAATAGGTCCTATCTCCTAACCTTAGCCCTCTATTCAAACCGGAAGTGGTTAAAATAAACTATTTTTTTCAACCTTTATCAGCATAAAACAAAAGCAGTAATTGGTTATTGATATGGATTCAGCGTACAAGGAACATTTTTATCTTTGATCTTATTACTCTACTGCAATCAGTTCTTGTAGATGCACTACTTCAAGTCTGAGTAATGAATTGGCATAATTTGGAAGTCTCAATACTAACTTATTTTTTAATGTACTAGAATTTTAATTGATTTGTTTTACTATTGTAATTCCTTCTTCAGGACTATTTAAATTCTTTTACTTCATGAAAATTACATTTTGTTTTGCTATATGTACATCACTTGTAATTTAATTAATATTAAATTTATATAAATGAAAACCCATTTTGGAAAAGCATGAGACATTTAACTAACTTGAAAAACAAATCAATAAAATCACATCATTAAAATTCCGATTCAATATAATAATAATAATAATAATAATAATAATAATAATAATAATAATAATAATAATAATAATAATAATAATAATAATAATAATAATAATAATAACCTATGTAAGTCAGTGAACTGAAAGAGCCAAAGATGGTGCGAGTAATCAATTAGAGCAATTTTCAATATTTGTTACTACTAGCTGTCAATTGTTGTCATTAATTACTAACTTTTAAACTCTTACTAACTTGTATCTACCGAACGTAGGCAGGTAGCTAGAAATTGCAAGTGGGGGCTAATCATTCTGCGTTAACCTTCATCCCTCCAGAAACTTTCGTTTGCCAGTATCTATGTATAAATGTACTCAAGTCACTTGGTGAACAGGTAATTTTTAAATATGAATTTTCTGCAGCGGTGCCAGCATAATTTGCATGTCTTCAGCATCTAGCATCTTGCTTTTAGCATCCTGCTCAAATGTAGCATAATAGTTTCAGCAAGTTTATCAAAAAGCCACAAAACCTGGAAACGAGAGACAAGTTGGTTGTGGGAAGAAAAAAATACGGCAGAAATGTATTTCCTATGATTTGCTCTCCCATTGATTTCTACAATCGGTAAACCATACAGGCAGTCTTATTGTTTGAAGCAAGTTCGAAGCGGCGGGAGGTCATTCCTTTACTGATGCTTTTAAAGAAGGGGTGTGTGAGTAAAAACAATTCAGTGTTTCTGAATAGCACACAAATGCAGGTGACACAAATGCCACTCGTCATGTGTTTGACCCAGTCCAGCCGAGAGATTCTTCTTCTTTTTTTTTTTAGCTCCACCCAGGGTTTTCTAATCCTTTGACTGGGAGGTCATTTTTATTGAAAAAATGTAAACAAACATTTTGTATTCATTAATTTTTTTCTTTATTCTTCTTAGCAGCTAACAAGAAAGGGGAAAAATAGGCTTTTCTACATCTTGAGTTGTTATTTTTAATTTTAGAGATTTGTTTTCTTTAAAAACTCCTGAATTAGTAATTATCAGGATCTAGCATAATTTGACCGAATCTAGCATAATTTCGATCAGAGTTGAGCTGTGAGTCTGGCAACGCTGATTTCCTTGGATAGTACGCTCCAAGCAATTGAGATTAATTTTAAAACGGAGAATTATATTTCTTTCATCAATTGCACAGTAAAAATCTGTTTCAGTGCTCCACACATCGCAAAGTCTGTTTCAGTGCCCCACAAATCTATAGAGCACATTCAACTGAACAAAATAATATGCTTAGTGATAAATTTTTATGCGCGTTTTTCGAGAAAAGCAAAAAAACGAATTTTTGTAACGCTAAAAAATATATCGTTTTCTTGCCAATAATAGCATAACTAACTAACTCTATGGCCTATGCAACCCGGAGGTTCAATGCCGCGTTCACAAAATCTCTCCACTGACTTCTATCCCTAGCTAACTGGATCGAATTTCTACTTTGTATTTCTATTTCTGCGAGATTCTTCTTAATGTTGTCCTCCCATCTACGGCTAGGTCTTCCTAATGGTCGTTTTCCGGTTGGTCTTCCAGTTAAGATTTTAAAAACGTCCTGGCTACATGACCTACCCACGTGAGCCTTCTAAACTTGATGCCCCTAACAATGTTGGGTAAACCGTATAAATTATGTAGTTCCTCGTTATGAAGTTTCCGCCATTCCCCATTCCCGTTCCTCTTGGATTCGAATATTCGTCTCAGGATCTTGTTCTCAAATACTTTCAGTCTATTTTCTTCTCTCAGAGTAAGCGACCATGTTTCGCAACCATATAGAACAACAGGCATGATTATCGTTTTATATATTTTAAGTTTCAAATTCCTCGACAGAATTCGCGACGACAAGAGATTTTGAACTGCATAATAACACGAATTCTGCTGTGTATTTCCCTTTGTCCATGCACATCAGTTTTTGGCTGCGTGTTAAGCAATTCGTCAAAGAAATCTTTCCATCTATTTAAGATGCTATCTGTGTCCGTGAGAATTGTACCGTCAGCTTTTTTTTTTTTTAATATATAGGCACGAGCTTGATAGCCTTTCTTAAATTCGTTGATCCCTTTATACATGTCCCGAATGTTTTTATTTTTACTATTATCTTCAAGTTCCTTAATTTTAGCTATCAAAAAATCGCGTTTCTTTGTTCTAAAAGTTTTGGAAGCTTCCCGGGTGTCTACGAAATACTGTATAGTTATGTCATTCGGATTTCGTAGCCAATGTAATTTTACCTTTTTTTTTCCGCTAGTTGAATGCATTCCTGGTCTAACCATGGTTTATTCCTACGTATTTCCGGGTGTCCTAATTTTTCTGTTGCTGAAATTTTAATGTTACCTTTAATTTGAATTCAGGTATCCTCAACACTAGGGCACTCCAAAACTTGTAAAACCGAGAATCTATTTGATACTTCAATCTGGTATTCCTCTCTTACCTGGCTCTCTTCTAATTTCTTTAGATTAAATTTCTACGATTTAGACATTGAATATTTCCGTTTATTCAACGATAATCTCTCTCTTTTTATCACTGCTACCAGGTAGTGATCAGTGTCTGAATCAGCTCCTCTAAACGACCGAACATCAATTATGCTAGATTGATAGATTTCATTATGTAATTTTCCGTCAGGTGAGGTCCAAGTATATTTATGAACGTCGCGATGTAGAAATTTTGTACTCTTCACGATAAGGTTTTTGGATGTTGCGAAGTTCACAAGTCTAACACCGTTATCATTACTTTCCTTATATAGACTTTCGTTTCCTATAATCGGTTTGAAAATATCATCTCGTCCTACCTTCGCATTGATATCCCCTAATAGAATTTTCAAATGGTATCGCGGGAATTGGTCAAATATCCGTTCCACTTCTTCGTAAAAACTGTCTTTTATATCGTCATCCTTATTTTCAGTTGGGACATATACATTTAAAACAATAATATCACACCATCTACCCTTAAGAGTGATAAAAGAGAGTCTATCATTAGGAAATTCAACCCACTTAATTGCTGATATTATTCGTTTGTGAACGATAAACTCTGTTCCTAATTGGTGATTTTTATTTCCTTGCCCGTAAAAGAACGTAATTTTCCGGAATTCACCGTCCCATTTCCTTCCCACCTAACTTCTTGTACTCCTACTAGGTCCATCCTGTATATCTCTAACTCGTTCGTTACTGATTTTAACGCGCCTGCCCTATAAAGACTTCTAATATTCCATGTTCCAAATCCCATGTCCATTTTCTTTTGCAAGAGGTCGTGCCAATTTATCAGTCCTTGTCCGAGGCTTCTGTGAATGTTTCTGAAGAAGTGTTTTTTTTTACAGCATGAGGTTGTTATCCTTACCCAAAACCCCAAGCTGGAGGACCATTCCTAGTCGTCTGTCAGCGACTGCTTATTCAGTATATTCTCAGCTAACCTCTATATCTAGAGGCCTTCTCCTCGATCCGCAACCTGAGGACGCGCCATGCCGTGGTGACAGAAATCCACATTACATGGCCAATAATAGCATAGGTTTGCAAAATGATTTTTATATTCCGTGCATATTTTTGCTAATTGGTATCGTGTTGAAACCGAAAATGATCATTTTTAAACAAAATTTATGTTGCATCTATGAAACCGCTACAGAACAAGTCTCAAGATGTCCGATACAATTCCCAGAGAAAATAGATATTCATAAAAATACATGGGGCGCACATGAGGTTGGGGGGACGGGCCCCCGGCCCCATGATCGGCGCCCTTGACGACAGTTGTTGTGAAATAAATGTTCTTGACGCTTCGTGTCAACATCTGTTGGCAGTGTGCGATTTACAAAGGAGTTGAGGGGGGAAATCCCCTTTGCTAATACTGGATGTTGCTATAACGAAAGCAGATTTCCCCCTCATTCCCGTTGTAATTCTCACACTGTCAACAGATGTAGACATGAAGCTTCAAGAACATTTTTACACAACGACTGCAGCAACAATAATATTTACGGAAGAGATTAAATTTTGTTCGTAGTTAACATGGAACATCAAAAAAATTTACAAGTGATTGAAAATTTCTACTGTTTTATTCATTATAAACATATGGTGAATTAATATTTTACTTATAGTTACAAATGCCTACTTTATTGGTTGAAGCAGAAAACAAGAAAAAATAGGTTTGACTCAAACGAGAATCGAACCCGTAACCCTTTGCACTTGAGTCGCTGATTCGTCTCACTCTGCCACGCCGTTACTTGATATGTTTGCGCGTCGTACGATATATCTGTCGAGTGAAAAACTTATAGACGATTTTTCTCCGTCATTTTTTGCCCACTACGCCCTCCCAGTTTGTAATATTAACTCTTTAAATGTGCACTACCACCTCGCAAAAATGACCCCGAAGTTCACTTACCAAAGTGTGCCTTCTCCTTGTAAGTGTGATGAACTTGCAGAATGGAACCATGTTTCCACTAAAACAGTCATAGTGCACCCGCATTAATAGGGAAGTCATACAAGTTAAGCAAATGGGTACCCCACACATAGTTGCCAGCCAACAAGGAAGAACGACTGACAGCCTGTTTCTCCTAGTATCTCTCCATCCTGAACACACCCATCTTTGATCACTTACCTGCTAGTGACGAAAAGTGTGTCCTCTATGACACTCCCAAGCATACCAGACCTTGGCAGTCGCCACGTGATCCTGTTCCTCACACCTCGAGGCCATCTCTGAACCCACGAAAGGTTATACTGTCTGTATGGTGGAATTATTGGCAAGATTTACACTACGAGCTCCTTCCACCTGGTCAAACTATTACTACTGATCTCTACTCTCAGCAGTTGCAAAGGGTGCACCGTGCATTACGGCAGGAGCCGGCATTGGTTAATCCAAGAGTGTACCGTTCCTGCACGACTATGCAAAGCCACATGTGGCAAAAAGAACCTGGGAAACACTTCAGCAACTTGGCTGGGAGACCCTGTGCTATGAAACATATTCACCTGACCTTGCAGAAACAGATTACTAACTGTTTCTTTCCTTCAACAACCACCTCCGTGGGAGATCATTTGCAAATAAGGGAGATCTGCGGAAGGCACTTAGAGACTTCTTTGCATCCTCGACCGCCGTGTTTTATCACTAGAGTATTGTACAGTTGCATGAATGTGGCAGCCTGTTTTGGATGCTGCGGGAAAGTATTTCGAAACCTAAAGGTACGTACCATCTGCTGTATTGCTCTTTGTTTATCACTGCTCTAAAACAGCAAGAAGTTTTTTGGTTGCCTTGAAATAATAATTATGTACTTTACCCGTTTTTGTTCTTCAATACCCGCAACAATGCTACTGCCATGATTAAACATGTTGTTCTTTATAAACCAACAATACAATGTTAAAAACCCTAATCAATCCACCCTGAGTTATACCATTGTATTATACCATTGTACTGAGCTTCTTTAGTACCACCTAAACAACTAACTCCCCCTTGGACTATCCTGTAGAACATTCATAGTGGATCACTGTGTGGAAAAATAACTCGCTATACAATGCGACAGGACCTGTGGTATATTCTGTAATCCAGCTGCTGCGGAGGATATAGATAGTGTAATGGGGAAGCGAATGTTCGGTACATGATAACCTTTTGAGATGGTCTGTATAGTAGGCACCTGTAGCGGGTTTAAATTCTAACATTGTCTTAAGACAACGTGACTTATTGGTCCCTTCCTACATATTGCAACTTTGGTGTTAGAAAAGAACACAAAGATATAATCAATCAAACTAAGTCATGATTTCTAACAAAGTACATTCGCGAAGTGTCCTTTCGGGATTCATGTAAAATAAATTCAAATGCAAAATTCTCTGCGGTTCAATGTGTATTGTACTAATTTTGGCGGCCCATACGGGTAATTTGCATATTTATGGGCCTTCATATATCCGGAATTCCATGCGCTACTATTACGTTCGAACACAAAATTACTTTTAGTTTCTTTAGATGTAACTGAACATGAATGTGAGCATATGCAAAACAAATTGGATCAAGTACTGCTTTTCTGACACACGTTATCCACCCGGACCACCATCTTGGACCCACCATATTGAATTCAACTTTCGGTTTTTCAAATGGGAATAGGTGCAATTGATACGTCAAATTCATATACAATTTTCTGGGAAATTCATTAGTGTAGAGAATTTTACCATAGCTTGTACCGTTTATAATGTATTGCGTGTTAAATGTCAGGCACTTCACAAATATTGAAGCAAATAGAAAGTTGTGTAGGTCTCCGTGTGTATATGTAATCTTTAACGTGATTTATCGTTAACGAAATATTCTCTGAACGTACATACATACAGACACACAAACGTCAATACGGAAATGGAAGGTCTTCATCCAAATCAGGTCGTATATGGATTGACATTAGGCATTTTGACCATAATATAATACTTCCTTGTTATAGTATAACATGCAAGTAATAACAATCTCTCACAGAAATGTAATAAAATTATGATAACAATGTTATAAAGAGTTTGTTTATACCTACAGTATTTTTCCAGTTAGAAATTGTTTTGATTTGTCACTATCAAAACCGTAAGCGTAACTGATATTACTCTGCAATGTCTACTCGCGAAGGGCCTGGAGGAATTTAACATGCAATAGCTTCCAAACGGTATAAGCAACGGTAACATTCGCTACACCAGTGTATTTTCGAGAAAATTGTACATGAATTTGATGTATCAATTGCACCTATTCCCATTTGAAAACCCGAAAGTTGAATCCAATATGGCGGATCCAAGATGGCGACCGTGCTGGGTAACATGTATCAGAGAAGCAATACTTGATCCAATTTGTTTTGCATATACCCACATTCATGTCCAGTTACATATAAAGAAATTCAAAACAATTTTGTGTCCCAGCGTTATAGAAATGTATGGAATTCCGGATACTTGAAGGCCCATAAAAAAATGCAAATTACCCATATGGGCCACTAAAAGTAGAACAATACACATTGGGATGCGGAGAGTTTTGCATTTGAATCAATTTTACACGAATCTCAAGGGGAACTTCGCGAATGTACTTTGTAAGACTAGCATAACAATGGGAAAAAAAAGGGATGCACTGTCTGGAATGTACAATTATTAGCAATACGTTAAAGAGCTAGTTACTGCAGATAAACACTCACTTTTTGTCATTTCCAAAATGAATGCTTTATGAGTTCAGAGTGTATTGCTTTCGTTCTCAGTAAACCCACAAAGAGGAGACAGATTTGGTAGTTAACGTGATGTTGATGAAACGATATGGTAATAGGCAAACTATAACATAGATAAAGTAATCTATTATTTGCAGGAATATTTCTCAGAGACCTATTATTATGCATGTATACTAACAATACTTGCTTACGAGTACATACGTATCCCTTTCTCCTTAGAGGGGCACGGTGGCTCAGTGGTAGAGCGTTCAGTCTAATGCATGGAATCCCTGTTATGATCTCAGCTCGCGCTAAGTGGACTTTGTGATGGACAAACAACGTATTTGTGGGTTTTCACGGGATTTCCCGTTTCATTCCACTTTCTTCATTCCACCATTTCATTAATTTCTCATCTCTCCTTTAGCCTAACCGGCATAACCATGGGGCGTAAAACTTAAAGCTTTCATTTCATTCTACTTTCTCCTACCTCATTCCCTCCGCTTCTTTTTCACTTTGTGTTTCTCTCCGATTGTTTAGATTGTAGAAGCATGATTCTACGTCATGTATTGGCCAGCTAGAAATGATTGATGAAGTTCTTTCTTAGAAAACTTAAGATCTATCCACACACTAGAGGTTATTGAACCAAACAAAGGGAAAGTTATTTTTTTAACGTGACTTCAGGAGTTACAATTCGCTTTCTATTGTAACTTTTTTTCTACTTCTTTCACGGCAAAGGTTCCCAAGAAGAATGTTCTAAGAAAAGAAAAAAAAAACAAAGTTTGAGACAAAACTACGATAATACTACAAAAAGATAGGAAAATTTTTCCTTTTTTCTGAACAGAAAAAGAAGCTGCTAGGAAGATACTGTATGGGAGACAGTGAATGGAAGTTTTCTTTTTTTTTTTTTTAAAAAAAAAAATAGAAATCAATGGAAACAAGAACTTAAAAACTCAACGTTATAGCAGCAGCAAGGTCAAAGGGCGAGAGTTTCAGCAGGACAAGTTCAATAACATTGACTTATCAAAAGTTATTTTTCTTCTAATATCTACATCTATTAAATTATTATAATAGTATAATTTAAGTGTGTGCACATAAGCATGTAGAAGGTTCTGCCAAAGACAGGTAGCCCATGCCTTAACAGAGTTAGAAAAGCCACAAACAGTAAGTGAAAGCGGGAGAAATAGAAGAGTCAGTTATCTTTCCTGTGATTTAAAGTAATGTAAAAAATACTTAAGTAATTTAAATACGTAGAGTGCAGAGACTAATAAATAGCATTACGGATCCCATATAAACAAGAAATGACAAGTGGATCCATCAACTAGATATTTACTTTTCTTAAGGCTCTAAGGTAAAATTGCTATTTCTTGAATTTTATTAACGTCTAAGGAATACGGAATTTTAAAAATTAAAATACCATGTATGATTTGTGGGATTACAACCAGGGGTAAAAGTGTGGGGGAACGTGAGGGAACGCCGTCCTCCCGCATTCATGAAATATCCGTCGCGTTCCCCCCACTTTATAACAAAATTACAATGGGCAAGGATAGGCACGGGGGACGTCATGACATCATGCATCCCCCTACCTTTTCAGATCCACTTTTACCCCTGATTACAACGTACCATAACGTGAAGTCATAACATTAGTCATGAAACTATTCACATGACCTAACACTCGTAAATTAGTCATAAATTAGTCATTATAAAATTAGTTTAAGGTAAGTCATATTAGTGAATAATGAACAAGGAATACTCACGTTATACTATGATAATATTTTCCAACTGAATTAACAGTTAACAGCTCAATTGTAGACCTACGTACCTAGAAAGAAATATAAAAGAAAGAACGAATCAATGAAAAGAAAAAATATAAATGATAAAAAAATAGACTAATAATAATAAATAATCGTATTAGCAGTACGAAATGTAGTAATAACTATTTCTCAAAGAAAAATAAAAGGCAGCTACTTACCGTTTTGGTTTCCAGGAAAATTAAGATGAATGATATTGATATGTAGATATTGATATGATAGAATGTATCGATGAATATATAGATATAAAAATACATTAATAAAGATGCAAGTCACGTTAAATTTGAAGGAAATGCGTGAATTGAGAAAAAAAAACTAAAGGATCAGGCATATGAGTTAAATGTGCTTAGTGTTCCTTATCAACGATGGATAGAATATTAGATATGTTTTTTTTAATTATCCATACAAAGCATAGATTCAACATTCCATATCACAGTTGGAGAAATAATTAAATGTGTTTTTATAATCAATGCAAAGCGTTGATTTAGTAGACAATTACTTGTCAACTAAAGCAGGAAATTCGTCTTCTTATCCACTTCAAAATATTTTGCCATCGCGAATTCTGTCGAGGAATAATTTGAAGTTTATGATATATAAAACGATAATCATGCATGTTGTCCTGGTTTCCTTTAAAAAAAAAAATAAGCTATGGTTCGTGTTTCAGAACCGGTATCTGAAAATTAAAACCGCCACCGGTTATCACCATTGCCTTTTATTTCTTTAATTTATTTTGTTTTGCATTTTGGAGTAGGTGAAAGGGAATTTGGATGAAGGAAGGGAAAGGAAACCACAAACAATAAACAAAAAGACAAAAAACGAAACAAAACAACACAAAGAATGAACAAAGAATAAACGATACAAAAACTCAACTATTGACTATTTCAATTTCCAAAGTATTATAACCATTAAACTTGACCTTAACATATTCTAATTCTAAACTATGCAATACTCAATTATCGACTAATACGAGTTTCCAAGGTATTTGACCATTTATCTTGACACTAACATATCAAATACTAATTGTTTGCTAAACAAATCAAAATTATATAAATTCTTTCTGATTTGCCCTATCATTTCCTATCTCTGCTTGCTATTTTTATTTATTCAATTCTGATCCTATTAATATTTAGTTAGTTACTTCTAACTATCTAGCTACTTCTATTATTGGTGTATTTATGTCTATATGTTATTATTGTTATTATTATTACTATTTTTGAAGTTATTTATGCTTTGTTCTGTATGTTGTTCTGTATAGTTGCGAAACATGGTTGCTTACTCTCAGGGAAGAACGTACACTAAAAATATTTTACAAATTCCTGAGACGAATATTCGGACCCAAGAGGAACGGGAATAGGGAATGGTGGAAACTTCATAACGAGGAATTACATAATTTACACCGTTTACCAAACATTGTGAGGGGCATTAAATCTAGGAGGCTCAGGTGGGCAGGTCATGTAGCGAGATTGGAAGAAAATAGGAACGCTTTCAAAGTGTTAACTGCAAATCCAATCGAAAAACATCCATTAGGAAGACCTATGCGCAGATAGGAGGGCAATATTAAGATGGATCTCCCAGGAATAGAAATACAAAGTAAAAACTGGATCCAATTGGCTAAGAATAGAAGTCAGTGGAGAGCTTTTGTGAACGGGGCATTAAACCTTCAGGTTCTATAGACCATAGGGTTAGTAAGTTAGTTATGTTGACTACAAGATGAATTTATATACTACACAGTGTGTAGATATAGACGAAATTGACATGCATGTAAACATAAACATGGTTGTAGCAAGTAACTTTAATATATTTAGGCAGAAACTAATATATATATATATATATATATATATATATATATATATATATATATATATATATATATATATATATACTACAGTATGCGCCAAAATAAACAGTACTGAAATTCGCATGCAAATGGCGCGCGGGCGCAATGTGGTATGAGCTGCGAGCGCCACATTGTATGCTTAGCTGTGTGTGGACTAGCGGAGTATGCACTTGGAGAGAAGATAATGTTACTCACAACAGAGAAGAAGTGTATGACAACTTAACTCACATCGTCAAAATCACTATTATAACAAAATATCATCGCATAACAATAGAAAAGAAATTACTTCTATTTATCTTTTTATATTCTTCTTCTTCCTTTCTTGAACAGCTTGTGCATATTTTAAAAGTACATTGTGCCCATAAATACAAATAAAAATATAATAAATTTGTTAAAATACAAAGTATCGTTGTAGAGTAAAGTTATTGGTACTGATAGAGTTTTTATTTTTTATTTTTTATTGTTAATTTGCTTGGTTCGTCTATGGTCACTTTCTGCAGTTGGAAGATGATAGGTAAAAGTTAGTTACCGGCATAAGTTAGTCATCTTTATAATGCATTACATTTGTGCTGAACATGATTCATTCTAACACTGGTTCAGGCACTATTTATTTATTTATTAAGAAACCTTCACAAAAACTCCACGTTCTGGAACAATTTTAAATATATGCCTACATTTTTGTTTTTCCAAAGCTATACGAAAATGTGAGTTACAGAAACACAGCTATTTGACAAGGAATATATAAGTCGAATTGAAACCATTACTTAGGTTTGCATCCGAAGCAAGTATACTCGATCCAAGAATCAAATCCGGGACCCCCACACCATAGTCAGATTAGTTTGGTTTTCAAAATTTAACCCTTTTTTGAGCACGAAGGCTATATTTGACGTAGGTCTACAGTTTAATGTGGAATACAAATTATTGTAATGCGTTCCATTCTCCCAGCCGGGAATCGAGCACGAGATCACTTGCAGTAGTGACTAGAGTAGTAGGGAGGGGAGCTGGTAATGAAGAATGACTCTTCAGAAACAGAAATGGAGTATAAATAATAAAGCAAGTCGCATGAGAACTATAAAATATGTTATATGTGTGTGCTGTATATAATAGAAATATAACATTATATTGCATCATCAGAAAAGTAAGGGAGAAAAATAGGCAGAATTTAATATAACGTGTGTTCTTTAGAACCCTACATTCACGATGAAAATAAACTGTAATGCTATTAAGGCCACGTTTCAATGTATTACTTTTTCTTTGTATTCCTATGAATCCTTTGAAGTAAAATAAGTGAGAAGGAAGTGTCAAGATGTTTCCACTTAAAATACTCTAGTCACTCACTCATCCAGCAACAGCCATCCATATAATGTTTATACAGATTGCTTTTGGCGGTACCCAACTGAGTTCTTTATAAACATATTCAGAACGAACAAAAATCACATTTGACATTCTGCAGATCAGCTACGTTTTAGAAGGCTTTTCTTCCCTTGGCATTCGCAAAAAAGACATTGCGCGTATTTCCGTTCACATTTTTTTGCTTTGTTTTAAAAAGAAGAAGGAAAAGATAGAAAAAAAACATGACTTTGTACGTATTGGCAAACGCTAGCAATGCACTGTGTAAATAGATCATTCTACGAAAGAAAACTAGGTTTCGGAGATTTTCTGTGAATTTCCTTATTTTTCACGTTGCAATGTACGACCTAATGTTATTAGTTTTGGTTTATTTCTAGAGCACAGTAGCTCAGAGGTAGGACACTCACCTCTTTCGTGAGGACAGTCTGGTTTGATCCTATGCGAGTTTTCGGTGGAGAACACTCCGTTCATGGATTTTCTCGGGATTCTCGAGTTTTCCTCTCCCATTTTCATTCCAACGATTCTTTCTTAATAATTCACTTTCTTTAAGAGGAAGCAGGAGTAGATACAGATAGTCTTGATTAAGGTCTTCGATTCAACATGGGTCATGATCTATCTCAAATCTACGAAGTATTTTGGAAAAAATGATTCAACAGTTCAATGCAGAAGTGAGAATCAGAAACTGAGATTACAAGGCCGATATTTCTGGACTTTCGTCTTTTATAGAGAAATCAGGAGTGTGTTGTACAGTGTGTTCGTAAAGTTGCGCAACCCAAAGTTTGATTGCATATATCTTTTGATCTAAGAAAGATAAAGTCCTCAGATTTGAAACAGATGTAAGCATGTTATATGTAGACAATTTCGAGATCATGACCAATGCTGAAACTTGTAACATTTTTGTGTAGTAACGAAAGAAATTACCGTAAGTGTAAAATAAAAAAAAAAAATATGTGCAAAATGAAGAAAATGAATATTCAGCTGCAGAAAACTGATTTCCTGCTGGTGAATTCCTGTGTATATGTACAGTATGCATCAACATTTATCCATTGGCGTGAAAATGTGACAAGGTTGGTGCACTGTTGCTATATAAAAAGCTATTTCATGCAAGTCCGTGAAATGGGTGTTTTTTGACAGAAACGCAGCCCCTGGCAACACTGTTGTCATAAAATTACTGCAACAGGTGTGTCGTAGGTTAATAAATGATAAACAATGAGAATTTGCACACAATTGATAAAATGATTTTTTATTTAAAAATTTGCGATATCGCTTGGGTTGAGACACTGTAATTTACGGAGACACTGTAATTTTAATATATGAAGTTGGCAACTGTTCAAAGTTTCAGCCACTTTCGGCGCCAGTTGTAGGTAGACAAAAATTGCGATTTATTTGCAAAACTGATCTTGGAAAGAATTCCGCACAGTTATTTGATTTCCGTAGGCGAAACATGTAACCGCGGCTGAAATTCACCAGCAATTGGTTGGAGGTTTACGGAAAGATTGTAGTGTCTCGTCGGCATGTTGTATAATGGTGTCGAAACGTAGAGTGAGTATAATAATAACTCTACGTGTCGAAAGTTTGCGGCTGGGAGAGAAAAGGTCACCGATGAGAAAGCGCAGTGGCCAAGCCAGAACGGCAACAACAGATTTGAACAAAATTCCCGTATAGCAGCTGACTCAGGATAACAGGAGGTTCACTTTGCGGTATCTGATGACAGAATCGGGAATATCGTTCGGAAGCGTTCGTCACATAGTGCACGATATTCTTCAGTAGCCGAACACACAAGGAGAATATTCAAACTCATCCCACGATGCGACAGGTGCCTCAACCGATATAAAGATATGTCAATAACCTAATGTATGTATTATCTGTTAGCTATATTGATTGTATGAAATAATATATACACATTTCACTGCAGGCTTTGTAACCTTACTTGCTGGCCACCCCTAGTAAATGACAGATATGTTAAAGCATCTGTATCGATGGAAAATTCATGCGCAGTGCCGAATTTAGGTTTGATGGAGCCCTAAGCTAATGAAAGGGGTCCTTTATACGTGAAGCTTTCTTTTTCAGGACAAAACATCGCCGTTTTTAGGTTTGAATATATGCTATATGCTAATTTATGGACCTAATGAATACCTAAATGTCAACAAGAGCCAATTACAAGCAGGGGTGGGAAACGGGGACTCTATTATAAGTTGGGCTGGATAACAGAGGCCACATTATAAGTGAGACTGAGAAATAGAGCCCATTACTTGCTTCATTAAATCCTAGTACATAACAATACAAAACATTATTGTATGTGCGTTTTATCTTATTTGCTTTTTCTTGTTATTTGGAAGTTACATTACAATCAGTTTTACAGTTTGATTTTTATGGGGCCTCCCAAGCGAGTGGGGCCCTAAGCTATAGCTTGTTTAGCTTATACTTAAATCCAGCACTATTCATGCGTATATTAAAAAAAGTAGTAATTAATTAGATTAATAATCAAAGAATCTGTAAAGAAATCGATTATTTATATAACCTGACTAGCCCAGCTGAGATGCCCGTTCTTTGCAGGCGAGAATAGATTAAAAGAAAGTATTTAAACCTTTCCACACCCATTAGAATATATATTTCAATGAAAGTGGGATGAGAAAAATCTGCAAAACTAACTCATTTTCTTTGGCATAAATGTTTGAATTCCCTACCTACTTCAGAAACGCCCTTTAATCAAAGTAGCATTGTAACAATTTAGCTTGAGGTAGATACTAACTATATAGCAAAAGTATAAACAACAAATAATGCTCATATTGGATAAGTTATTTTCACCCTTTCTCACTTGCATGTCGATGAGGGATAAACTTGGGTGTAAATGGGATTTGGAGTGTTACTGTTTATCTCAGCGACGTCAAAAAGTCGCAATAGTCAGCGATTCGTCAATAATATCCGCCATATTGTATTATTATTATTATTATTACTTACATATCACCCGTCCCCATCCTCTAAGAGTGCCTTACATGTCATTGGAAATTTCACTATTCATCTTAGCGAACACGAAAACTATGAATTCGATCCTAATATCGATCGATTTCGATCTTTTTAATATGTCACCTTCTCCCTGCCCCTTAGGAGTGTCTTACACCACACGTTTTCCAGATTGTAAGTCAATACGTGTACCAAGTTTGGTTGAAATTATTCCAGGTGTTCTACAGTCGCACTGGTACATACATACAGTTTATATAGTTTACATATATTACAACATTAATGTCCCCATTAAGCTTCTATTTCGTTTTGAATATGGTTTTCAGTTAAGCATACAAATTTCAGTACTTTCTACGTCACGAAAACTTTACTCAAACTGATTGGTTTGTAACGAACTGATTTGTGCACAGGCTCGCAACTAGGGTTTTCGTAACTCAGGGCAAACACGGAATTCGGCATCCCCTCGATGTATACATAACGGCCTTTTAGGCATCATACCAACCACGTACCCCTCTTGCTCCCACCTAGTTGAAGCCCTCGTGGTAAAAGATGATAAGGAGATGGGAGTGCGCTTTTAATAAGTAATAATTGAAATGTATCAATGATATTTTATATAAATTTCATAAAATGTCAGGTTCTGGAGGTGAAAGAGAAAAACTCTTGATTATGATGTTTCTGTACTTTCTTTGAGAGTTTCAACTATAATATGTGCAATACATTTATTTTTATGTCTCTTTTCGACTAAAATTCAATCTGAAAGGACCACGAGAAAAAACTTTGAGAACCACTTGCGGCCTGCCTAATTGTACCGAAATCATCACACAATTTCAGTAACGCAGTCACAATATAATAACTTGCTATTGGAGAAAGAGTCTCGAAATTTGTTAGGGAAATCCATCTTGTCTTATTTTGCTTTATTTGATGTCATTTCTACCTGGAACGTAAGTCCTTAATTAGGAAGTCCTGTCTTATCCGGCTGTTTGCCATCCCTCTTAACTAGAGAACCACGGCTTTCCATGTTGCAATAGCTCATGGTTAATCGTTCTTCTTCATGTAGGTCCCGGACCTTTCTCTCTTTGCTTTTCTGGAGATGCGGATACTAATGAAACGCGATCCCACCATTTCTTCTACCTTTGTTTATAATCTGTCTTTCGATTCATAATAATCTTATCATTCTTCTGCCATTTAATTTTAATGATTTTCCACAAACATCTATTTCTAATAGTATGAAGTTAAATTTCTATTTTACTTGTCTATTTTCATATTTCGCATCTACAGCAGGGGTAAAAGTGAGGGGGAATGCGGGGATCACGCTGTCACTCCACATCGAAAAAATATGTACGGCGTCCCCTCAGTCTCTAAAAAAATTACAATGGACAAGAATAGGCAGGGGAACGTCGTGACGTCATGCCGCTACCTACCGTCCCCCCACCTTTTCAGATCCACTTTTATCCCTGATCTACAGTATATAGTAAATTTTATATATTAGTTTGTACTATTCTCAATTTTGTCCTTAACAGTATTCGTTTTTGCTTTTCTTTCTAAGTATATATGAAAACCTACTGCCTTCTAAAATTGTATGATGATACTAACTATTCTTACTTTTTTTTTTTTTCAAATAATTTAAGACAAAAATATAATATACAGTTTGCTATTCTTTGGGATAAAAGTTTTCAAAAATGAAATGATTTTCACATTATCACCTCGTAGCCTACTAAGCAAAATTATAACTCAACATGAATGCTTCAAAACTCCTGTTTGATTTGATTTGTGTTTGGCATATCCTTCAGCAGCAAGGCAGCGAAGTTAAAGGGGGTGTAAAGTCATATTTTCTTTTTGTCTGATTAACACTTTTTGATAAACAAACCGATTATTTCCCTTGTCACTAGAACTTTCACAAGCCATCTGTTGAAATCTGAAAGAAGCTTTAACAGATTCACTTATCTAGATCCAATTTTTTGTGTCTAAGCTTTTTGCTTTTTCTTTTAACCACATGAGCTCCCGCTGGGAATCAACCAAATCGTATTTGACGTGTTGATTAACGAAAAAAATATTGATTTTTGCTAATGTTCTTGTTTCCCGAAAATTATTCGATCATTATGCTTTAAATTAGTGGATCGAGCGACAAAATCAAAATCATACTTTATCTGAAAACTGCGAAGAGCAAACAATTCAGCGAAGACAAATAATATATCGTTAGCTTTAATCATATTTGCAGTGCTACCATCTGGTGTCGACAACGCGAAATTTCCGCGCACAAAGGCAACGCACAAGGCAAAAGCAGGGAAGCAGACATAAGTCCATATTGATTTCGGCGCTCCACAGGAACTTTGGAGGGAAAAGTTTTGCTGTGATCTCTCTACGAAGCGAGCAACCACCTCAAATCAACAGGTGGCGGTAGTGAGGGATTATTATGGAAGCAGGACTCCTCTTCAAGAACAGTCAAAAAAGGAAATGGAAAGAGAGGAATACAGTATACGAATGGAGTTCCAAATAAGCAAAAAGTTAAGTCGAACAAGTTGTTGAAAGTACGGTAAACACATTTCTGTTTTGAAAATTACTTTTTTTTTCAATATTCATGGTTAAATTTCGCTTCTTATCCCAACTTCCATCTTTGAGTCAAATCCTTGGATTGCTCAATCATTGCTGAACTTGAAAAAACGAGAATTAATAATAATCTTCCTCTTTCTCCTCCATATTTCTTCCTAACTTACAAATTATCTAAGAGCAATCGAAAGTAACAAGTAAGAAGTTGTTTGCTAACTTAAACAACTTTCCCACGTTATAATAAAACAAAACGTGCATCTACAATCTCACCTGACTGACACTAGCATCTCCTGTTCTTTGTTTGATCAAAGATACTATATAGACAAGCTACATCTATTTGAGACCTCGAGAACAAATAGGGCGTATTAAAGTTACTAATGACAGTTTCTAAGAACCGTTTACCACATATGAAAATATCAAGTATTCAGTGTCGTATTTACGATTTTGTTTCGGGGAGAAAGCTGCTTTGCTAACTTTATTCCTGGAAATGTGAAAATTTTGCAACATACCGGTATTCAATTTACTTTAATATAGTAAAAATAATTTCGGGGGGGCTTAAGCCCGGAAGCTCCCTCCTTAAGTACGCCACTGTAAGTATTATATGGTATAATAATTTCGACTTCATTCAGATTCAGTAGACTATACTTAAAATAAGACCTCGACGAAATGTTTTCAAATTATCTACATCTTTGTACGTGCTGCTCAAACCTCGTTGTCATTCATAGCTACACAGTTAATAAGGCCCATATTGGAATATTAAAAGCTGCAGCTGCAGCTGCACATTCTTATCAGTGGTGTATTTAATGGAACTATCGGGCTCAAGCCCCCTCGAAATAAATTTGTTAGTTTTTTGCATTCCACGTACAGCAATACATCCTTCTTCCCATTTCTAAGAATTTAAGTGACTTTCCATTTCCTTATCCTCTTTCTACAGAAATAACACTATATTTATCAAATTTCATTCCATGTAAGAACTGCGTTTTTTTCTCTCTTACTTTCGTTCATTATACTTTTGTGTTCCTTTTTCTTAGTTCTTACTTTCTTTGGTTTCTGTTATCATACTTTCGACCGTTGTTAGTTGTGATTCAAGTCGACCGTCGTCAGTAACACCAAAAGTAACAGTAGCTGATAAGTGAAACTGGTGTTCCACACAAACTTGCACGGATATTACCATAACGGAACTTTAGTTATTTAGCAAAGGAATATTTATATCGTTTAGTTATAAAGAAAAGCAAATGTTTGAAAATGAAATGAAATGAAATCTTTAAGTTTAACGTCCCACGTTTATGCCGGTTAGGCTAAAGGAGACGGTGGTAATGAGAAATGAGTAAAATGAAGAAAGTGGGAGGAAACGGGAGAAAACCCACGAGCACGGTGTTTGTCCACCACAAAGTCTACACGGCGCGGCGCAAGCTGGGATCGAACCACGGACCCCAAGCACCGGAGGTGAACGCTCTACCATTAAGCCACCGCGCCCCCGGTAAATGTTTGAATTAAAATCAAGAGGAGGAATAAGTAGCCCGGGAAATTAGGTAGGCCGAGAGGATGCTTCCTTTTCTTCTATAAATAAAATAAAAGGTTAGACTGACTGCTAAATTTTTGTATATATCATATCACATAAGATTCACCAATCTACAATTCTTACCATTAAAACTACAATCAGTATATTTCAGCTTCAACTTGTCTCAATATTTTCTTTCAGGTAAAAACATATACAGATAAAACTGAATATTTCCAATTCTTTTTTTCTAAAATGAAATCGGCTAAGTTGAAATGAATTTACAAATATTCATTGTGTGTTTGCAGGAGCGTCATTTCAGATTTCCCTAGGGGGGTAAGATTCTCCACCGACATACGAGTTTCACGTTTTTTTAAGTATATTAGTAGACAATCGATTAAAATATATTTAATTCTCAAACTCGGGTTGGTAACTGCTTCCCCTGTTGTGCATAGCCCCCCGGAAATAAAATCCTAAATACGCCACTGATTTTTTCCTATCTTAAACTCACATTTGCTAAAAAAAAATATTATGTTAATATATAATTAAATATGCTTAATTTTAAGGGAACTCTGTGTGACTTTGCTCTGTATGTGTCGGTCGCACTTTTGAAAAGTGCTTAGTTTAGTGCTGGTGTTGCTTGGAGTTACCATTATCACTTTTAAAAGAAGTTTAACATCATACCACTGTGCTCTGAGGCTAAGAAAGGCGGCACTGCTAATGAACAAAATAGTTGAATGAAGAAAATGGAAAGAACTTAGAGACAAAACACTCAGAAGTTGTTTGTCAACTTAAAAACTCATTTGAGGCGAGCTGGGGTCAAACTAAGGATTCCACGCATCAGGAGTTAGTGCTCTATCACAGAGACCAATATCACACTTTACCCTCATTTGCATATCTGAAAGTAACAAGAAAACTATAGAGTCACTGGAAACAAAGTGAGTAATGCTAAGGAAAATTAGAGCTGGCAACCTTCTATTGTTTTCATTTTGTAAATCGACTCACTGATTGATGTGCGAAATAGAGTTGTCTCTGGATCCTGGTAAACACAATAGGCATCAGGCGTCATTTTTGTGGATAGATAAGTGAACACGTACCACTGTCAACAGCTCGGTGGTATTTAAAGTCATATGAGCTAAGCAATATTTACCAGTTGTTCGAGACCAGATCAAAGCGGGTGTCACGGAGTTATTCAGGAATGGTTTCGACATAACTAGAAGTAGTGGTGATTGACTGGTTGTATTGTGGAAGCAATCACGAAATAAAAAATATGTAATGTAGGGTGAAGCGGGTAAACCAAGATGGGACAAAGTGTTTATACATGGTGGTAAGATAAGGAGGTAGCCAGGGGTAAAAAATTCCGGGGCATATTTATTTATTTTATTTATTTATTTAAGAACAAGAACACAACAGGTTATTCTACCCAATTACAGTGTTCATACCAGAGTTACATAGAATATCTATAATATATTTGCGAAATCTATTCTGACTCATACTGTGTATATCCAGAACTTTTTTACATTTACTCAGTTTGTTGTAGACTGCACCCATCCTCCACGTTGGTGACTGTTTTGTTGCATTTGTTCGAGATTTCTTAGAATAAAAGAAATTTCCATTGCTCACACGTATGTTTCCATTGGGTACCCTGAGATGAAAGGCAGAGACCAAATCCTTACTATTTAATTTGTTATTTAATATTTTGTACAAGAATATCATGTCATTTAACACTCTTCTGTGATTGAGAGACATTGTGTTAAAATTTTCATTAAGAGAAGTACTATTTTCATATGTGGGGAAGATGCCTGTTCTCTTGTACACCAGAAACCGCAGAAATTTATTTTGAACTCTTTCTATTCTAATAGAGTCTTTCTTCGTGTGGGGGTTCCATATAATAGACGCATATTCTAATTTTGGTCTAACAAATGAAAAATATAATTTCAGTAAAACATTCGACTTATTAAATTCCCTTCCCATTCTCAAAATAAATCCAAGATTTTTGTTTGCGTCATTTACAATTTGATTTATATGATGCTCAAACGATAGTTTGTTATCATATATTACACCCAAATCTTTGACAGTTTGTTCCCCCTTTAATTCTTTACCATCTATCTTATATTGAAATTCAACAACATTCCGTTTCTTAGTGAAGGTCACGGTTTTGCATTTATCTGAATTTATGTTTAACAAGTTGTTCTTGCACCATTCATTTACTCTGTCTAGATCCTCCTGCAAACTGACACAGTCCTGTGCTGTTGTAATTCTCCTATATAATTTTAAATCGTCTGCATAGAGTAGTTTATGTGATGTTTTAATACAATTAGGAAGGTCATTAATGAATATTATAAAAAGTAACGGCCCTAAATTAGATCCTTGTGGGACTCCAGAAAATTGAATATATTCAAATGATCTACAGGATTTATAAACCACATATTGTTTTCTGTCCATCAAATATGACTTCATAAGAGCAATTAACTGATCAGAAAAGTTGAGAAATTTAAGTTTATTCACTAACAACGTGTGGTTTACCTTATCAAATGCTTTCGCAATATCTGTATAAACTACATCTATTTGATTATTACTCTCCAATGTATCAACTAGATGGTCAGTGAAGACAGCAAGATTTGTTACGGTGGATCTGCCAGGAACGAATCCATGTTGATAATCCGATATTACTGGTTTAATGTGATTTTCAATGCGCTTATAAATTATGCTTTCAAATATCTTTGCAAATGAGTTTAGAATACAAACCGGCCTATAATTTTGAATTTCTTTACTGTCATTATTTTTAGGAATAGGGCAAACTTTTGTAAGTTTCCATTTTGCTGGAAACGTGCTGGTTTGGAGTATTAGGTTAAATAGCATGTGTAAAGGTAATAAGAAACTCTCTTCACAACCTTTTATTACATATGATGGTACATCATCGATACCTATCGAACACTTTGATTTTAGTTTTCTGATTGCCATTCGAATCTCGTTCACTTCTATTACCGCTATTTGCAACATATCAATTTTTTCATACAATTCAACTAATGTCGAATCATCTGTTTCAACTAGCAGTGGTGCTCCGTCTGTATACACTGATTTAAAGTAGGTTGCAAATGCGTTTACTGTATCTTTATCACATGCTAACTCTTTACCCTCATAACACAATACATTACCATTTAAATGCTTTGTTTTACTCTTAATAAAGTTCCAAAACGTAGATGGGTCCTCTTGTATTAAATATTCCGCTCCCTTAACGAAGTTTGTATATGCGACTTGTATATCTTTCTTAATCATTTTTCGAAGTTTATTAAATTCGCGTTTATGTAAATCTATATTTGACTTTCCGAGTCTTATCGCTTTGCGGTGACGAGCTTTCATTTTAATTTTATTTATAATGTCTAGCGTGAACCAGCTAGGATAGTTTCCCGTGCTCTGTTTCTTTTTCGGAATGCATTTGTCAAATATATTATATAAGGTGGAATAAAACTTTTCAACAGCGCAATGAACGTCAGTATGTTCACCCAGTACCTCCCACTCTACCTTTCCCAATTCGTGATATAGTTGATTGTAGTTTGCCTTACTGAAATTATAACCCATTACTTTACTTTGACTTTTTATCTTTACCTTATTGTTCTGTTTGATTTTAATTAATAGCGCAGGGTGGTGTTTATCCTCTTTAAGTACGGGGGGTTCTTCTCTCTCAACCACTACATTATCTAAATTTGTTAATACCAAATCTAGTGTTCTACCTAAACTATTCTGAACATCATTGAATGATTTCAAGTCATATAATGACATCTGCAAGTCATATCTGCAGTCATCTTCACGTAGGTTATTACTATTTTCTCAGTACTACTTTCACCTAACATATATTGAAAGTCCTTCCCCTCTGAACTCATCATGTATATATACGAATACCTGACGGACGGACATGACAACTAATATGTTAAAATATACCAAATCCTTGATATCATGAATATTGTGTTGCTGTTTCTCGTAAAACTGAGTTCGCTTGTGAAAAGCGTTGATAGTAATCAATTGATATTTCATTTCTGTTATTGCTTAACGTTTCTACTATAATTGAAACCTTGAAGAAAGGGAAAAAAAGGGTTTAAGCCATTTATCTACTTGCCGAACAAGCGAGTTTTTATTTCACTTCAATCTATCACAATGCCATTTATGAAAATGTTATAGTAACAAAAGGACCACTTCTGGGCTTTCATTTTTTCTACAATTTCTCGGGAGGACAGACACTATCAGCATAATTTCAAGATTTCCTTGGGAAGGGTGGCAAGACTCTCTACTGAAATAAATCACTGGCCCAAATCCCGGGGTATGAGGAGGACATGTGCCCTTCAATCTTGGAACTGAGGGGGACTGTCACTTTTTCCCTCCCCAATAATCCGATTTGAAATGTGTTTTGGGGGAGAAATTTGATGATTTTTGTCCGATTGTCACAAAGGAACGTGAGATGAAATTGATGTCCCCCAGAATAAGCCTGATATCTGCCCGCCTCCCAACGTTGAAGACAACTCTGCTCCTCTGATCCTCCACGAAATTCTTTTTTAACTTCCTAAATATTTTGGACATCGCAAAAAAAAAAAAAAAAAAAGTTATAGAAACGGTCTTACCCGTCCCCCAAATATTAAAGAGAGATTTCCGCTGCTGAAATAAATTGTATCATATTGTATTATTATACTTGCATTCAAATGTAAAATGTCTCAAGCTCAGAGAGGATTTGATTCCCCCCTTTCCCCCCTTTAAATGATACGCCTGAGAGATACACACTTTTCGTCTCTTGGATCGACAAACGGACACCCGGATAGACACAGTTTTCGACAACTGAACTTCTTAAAAATCGAGTTCCGTTTTGCTTTATGAAACGATGATAGACTTCCAAATTATAAGGATTTAATTTATAAACGAATGAAACGAAACGAAATCTGAGTTTTACGTCCCACGCGTATGCCGATGAGGCTAAAGGAGACGGTTTAATTTATAAAATAGAACTGGTAGATCTACTTTTGGTTTCAATTGAAAGATGAACGTAAAAGTACAACCTACCTATGTTTGAACTCACACTTCATTTCAATAAAACATTTCGCGCAAAATGCTACCGTCTTTGGTCAATCCGGATTCAGTGCTAAAATCATCAACGATAGATGCTCCACTTGTCGTTTCAATAGCAAAACATGTGGTGGGGATGAAATCTCTGCCTAGAAGGTGGTCACTTGAACAAAAGTCCTACTCATTTTCTTCTATAGCAATCTTTAATCTGATACTTGTCGACAGACACATTAACTGGCGAACTAATATGTTTTAAAAGATTTCTCGCGTTATGTAAAATATAACTTAAAAGTTTAGTGATAATTCAGTACACATCTGTTATGTTTCAAAGAATTAGTAGGAGTCAGGTATGTGATGACCAGGGCCCGGATCTTGTTGACCTAAAATTTTCTAAAATGTGATTTATAAAACGACACTAAAATTCCTGTAAAATGACCCTAAAATTCACAAAAATTGACCTTAAAACTTGCGTTTTCTTAAACGTTTATTTCGTTAAACATTGACATTTAAAAAAAAATATTCATTGGATTTTAATTAACATTTCTCAATCATATTCAAAAAGTTTTGTTTCAGTCAGTTGCAGTCCATTGATCGTTTATGTCTACTGATCATTGCATTGTACGGCATTGTAGGTACTGAAAGCGTCAATTCACTCCCGAGTTGAAACTAGGAAGCACTCTTAAACGATAAAAGTTCGCAAGTGTCGACTTCATGAGAATAATAGATAAAAACCCTGTTTAAAATCTGTGTACGCCTTCTTATCCAGTTTTAGTTATTCACGTGATCACATCCTTTGTGGTTAACATCCCAAAACTGTCTGTTTGGCCACCTACCAACCCCCACCTTTCGTCAACCAGCTGCAGCTTAGTTTTCATTAGTTTGTTAAGAATGCAGTTTTTCCACCCCAATAGCCAGGAAGCACGAAAATAGATTATTTAACTCTCTTTTTCACATCCATAAACAGTGTTCATTTTAAGATTTCCTTATGTAGAAGAAAAACAATAAAAAGACCATAAGTAACCTAAAAGTTACCTTAAAATATTAAAAAATGACCTGGAACTTCAAAACGGCAAAAAGTGACCAAAAGTTGACTCTAATAAAATATATTTTGAGAATCTAGAGTTGATGGATAACGTTTTTATTTGAGATTGCCTTGTCTTATGAGTAACAGAAAAAAAGTTGACTTGTCAACAAGATCCGGGTCCTGGTGATGACATATGAACCAGACCCGCAACCAAGTGGATTAAAGGAGACAGGCTCTCCTAAATTTTTATCGGCCTCCGTCACCAGAATAGGTCATTATGTGGTTTACAAACCAAATATACAATTTAGATAACTGTAAAAACGTGGCTTATTTTAAATTCATTATAGGCCTATTCCCTGTAAGAAAATACAGGTGAAGAAATGTAGATAATGTTCTTGGCCTACATGCTGAGTCGTGGGTTTTCTCGAGGTTCTTCTGTTTCCCCCACTTTCTTCATTCCACCATTTCATTCATTTCTCATAATCACCGTCTCCTTTAGCCTAACCGGCAGAAAACAAAAGGGGCGTAAAACAAAGATTTCATTTCATTGTTTTCTTGTTCATGAATTCCGTGGCTGTAGCCCGAAAAAAGAATGTTGTTGTTGGTTTTGCCCAAAAAGAACTGGTATTAGGAAGTTCAATCACTTTACAAAATCAGTTACAAGAATATGGTATAGTTACGTTTTCATAATAAACTTTCTGCTTTTAAACCTTGTTAAAACAGTGAAGTAACTAGGGGGGCAAACGGGGCTTGCTCCCGGGCGCCGGATTGTGAGGGCGCAAAATTAGGCAAACATTTGGGACAGCGTTTTGGTTTGGTTGGTCAGGGGGGTGCTAAGGCCAGTAGTCGAAGTCAGACGGTATGCAGTGGTATGCCATACCGTCTCTGGTTTTTAAGTAATGAAGTCATACCGCTCTGGTTTTTAGTGATCAAGACATACCGTCACGGGAGAGTAGATGCTAAATACCTTTAATAAATTCATTTTTATACACTTTAATTGACGAATAGCTTTGCACGTAAAAGGATTTTATTTCTTATTTTTAACCCCCTTGCTGTGCCTATAATGCAATGATGTAGCTTAATGTTTTAAGGAGATTGTTTTTTGAACATTTTTTTAGAATGCCTGGGAATTAACAACAATTATTTTATTATATAAGTGAAGGTTATAAATTAATTAAGAGTATGAGCATTTAACTTTAATTAGATATTTATTATTTTTATTTTAGTAGAGTTAGGTGTATTATGTTGTGATGTTGTGTTAAGTGAAATTGTTTGATTACATTAATAAAATTGATGGCGATTTAGTTAATTGAGAATAACCAGAGATGTATTATTACATACCTTTGATGTATATTGGAGTCGAACTCCTGGATACGGAGTTCGAAGTTAATGACAATTACAGTGGATTGTTTTTTATTGGAATTTGATGTGGTTTTTTACAGAGACAAGAACTGATTTTAAGAACTGTTTTTTTAACGAATCCCTCGCAACTCTTTTTGATTTAGCCCGACATAACCTTTTTATGTTAATTTTTATTATGACGAATTTGTTGTTTTTTTTACCAAATTTTGTAGTTTATACATCTTTGTGCTGAAATTGCAGTTTTTGCATTTTTTTTATTGACCAAAACTCCAGACAGTTTACGTCTGCGATTTTTATAATTTTACCTAATTTTGAGAATGTGTTATTGTGAACACAAATTTATACAGAGTTTACATTTTTTTTTGATTTAGTATTTGTTTATATTTTTGTGACACTTGCAGACTCGTGTCTGTTATTTAATGAAAACAACAATTATAAGCATTATGTAATTTTGTGTGATAATTTGTTTGTTTGCAACTTAACTAATTTTTAACTACAATTTAATTTATAAACAATACTTTAATTTTTTTTACCAATTAATAAAAATAAATAAATTTTAATATTAAATTTTATTATTGAATTTTGGCGTACCATAACATTATGTAGAAATAATTTCTAAGTTGACAACACCAACAGTTTTGTTATCTTTTTCCTTCCTTTTGTTTTGAAAATAAAGTGTCTTCAAAGAAGTTAATCTAGTTTATATTTCGATGTACCATATTGGGTTGTTTCTTTCGTATGTATGTATATGGTTTTCTTGTCTTAATTCATATAAATGTCGTGTTTTGAGTATGAGCGTATTTAGGGGTTGTCTGCTGTGGGGGCGATTCTTCCGGGAGTTTGGAATACTCATCAGTCGAGTGAGGGTCCGGGAACTTTCCCCGCAGAAAATTGTTAATATAAAAAACTTGGTTTTTGAGCATTTTCGTGTATAATTCTCTATAATACAACTAAGGGAATATTTTTTTTTTCAGAAAGTTGTTGGCGAGGGATCAAAGTCTCCACTTCCCCCTCCGTAACTACAGAGAATCTCTCCAGTGGGTTTCAGTCATTATGTAAATAGAAATTCAATCTTTTAGGCAACATACCCTCACTGTACTTCAACATTTAGATAGACGGTATGTCGAGTCAAAATCGTAATAAAACATACCGTCTCTGATTTTTTTCCACTTCGAACACTGGCTAACGCGAGTTCTTGCCCTGGGTGAAAACTAGCGTATTTACGCCCCTGAATAGAGGCACACACTTACGGTTTGAAATATACTGCACTGAATATAAACTACTATTTCGTACTAAAATAGGTCGTACTGTAAATCACTATTTAGATACTGCACGATCCATTTACTCAGCCTTGGGGCTGACTTGATTGTGATTGGTCAAAAGTTGGAAAATGTGAACAAATCCTTATATCTAATTGGTCGAATGCCTATCCACAGTTTTCTAAAGTTTAACATTTATTCTTTGGTTTTCTTCACAGGTTTCTGATAACAAATTGCCAATAGTTGCTCAAAGTGGAAACATTTTTCCTTCTTCGCTAGTAACACATTGAAATAATTGTAATTAAACATTATAGAATTGACCATTAAAGAACTTCCAGTGTCAGAATTTCACCGAAAATAATTCATTTTGTTCACAGTTGTGCATTGTTATGAGCAATTCCAGAAAACATTTTTTTTGTCAGATCTGTCTCGGAATGTGTATAAATTTTACATAAATTAAAATTATATAGGATAACAGTAGAGGAACCTATCATGCATTAACAGTATAATATAACCCAGGGCGGATCCAGTACCGACTTCTGGAGGGGCGGTGGGTTGTCATACTACTACTTTTAAGGGCTCGAAACTTTGGGATGGGTTTTATTTATATATAGCCTATAAAATAAGAAAGTTTCCTCTTCTGAGAGGGCAATCGCCCCGATCGCCCCTTCCTGGATCCGCCCCTGATATAACCATTGAAGCTAATATGAAACTCGAACTATAAAAGATTAGTAAAATAAAATAAAAGAACTTCTGCATTCGTGGAAGAACGATACTGGGACAGAAAGCTAAAAATGAAACGATATGCCCATTCATGCTTCAAACGCGCTATATTTTCTTTAACATGTTTAACTCTCTTTTAACTTAAGATGTTTGAAAACATAAACAAATTAGAAATTACTGTTGAAAAATATTCACCTTTCAAATAAATGAACAAAATAGTAAAGGGCGCTACACAGCACAACCAACAAAGAATCAACTATAGGTGCCATAAAACGTGCTTTCCTCATCTCAGATATAACAGACTATAATATATAGCTCTTTAAGTTACAGACTATACAGGGTGTTTCAAAACAACACCGACAACGTTTGGGAGGAGATTTCTGACATCAAGATGAGACAAAAAGCATAGACCAACCTGGGTGTACAAATGCTTCCTTTCGGAGTCAAGATTTCACTTAGGAACTAATATGTGCCCTATACAAAACTTCATGTTTCGGAATTCTAAGGTACTCACGCAACAATTTTTATAGAGGGAATTTGGCTAGAAACATATAATTTCAAGTACTAACCAACAACCTCTATACAAAATGTTGGGAAGTACCATATTTGAAAATAAACAACGATGTTCATATAAGGATACGAAAATTTATGGTCTTGTTGATATCAAAATAAATTTATTGAGGAAAGCTGCTTGGCAATAAGGACATAACTCATGAATAGACAACTATTGTCAGACTTTGTTTGAAGATGCATCGTTTCGACGCCACCTAGTGATGCGTATATGAACCCTTGTCAGTAGTTGTCTTTTTACTTCAACGAACAGTTGTGTATGAGCTATTCAATCATGTCGTAATATGGACAAAAATGGATACGAATTACGAACCAGTTGAATGGTGTGAAGAAGATGCAAATATTATAAAACACGAAAGAAAAACTGCTAACACGTGTTCAAGTGGTTATGTTGAGAAAATATGATCATTCTCTGAGAGAAATCGCTCAGTGATCTAGCGGAGCAGTGTGTCGGGCTCTTGAAAGATAGTCACAAATTGGTGTAAATAATATTACACGGAAATGTAGTGATCGTCCAAAAATATCAACGTCTCATAAGAACAAGTTCACTGAGAAAACAAGCAAATGCAATAGACGTTACCTGTTCTGAAAGAACCAATAGAATTATGGAAGAACCATTACCAATCTGCATCAAATAAGACGATAGCCCAGCACCTTCAGGTCTAAGAACCATCCCTTAGATTTAGCAATTGGCAATATATATATATATATATATATATATATATATATATATATATATATATATATATATATATATATATATATATATATATATATATATATATATATATATATATAAATGTTCTCTAAAACTCTAATATATACCACTGTAAGTTTGAGTGATCCAAATTATTCCCTTTTATGAGTATAAAATTGCCAAAAATTTAATATTTAGGGATTTTTGATCTAATTTATCCCCTTTGATCAGGGTTTATTACATTATACACAGATGGTGATCAGAAAAATGGAAAATACCTGAACGAAATTGCAACTTACCAGATTAATATGGTGTCGGGCTACCTTTCGCCTTCACAATAGCCTTGATGCGACGTGGGATGGAGGCATAGAGGTCGTGAATGGTAGCAAGTGGAATTTTACACCATTCCTCGTGCAGGGCATCGGCCAGTTCTGTGAAAGAGGATGGAGGTGGAAATCGTCGCCGGAGTCGTGTTTCCAAGACGGACCACAAATTTTCAATTATGTTGAGATCTGGGGATTGGGCGGGCCAGGGGAGGTGTTGGACTTCATTCCGATATTCCTCAAACCACGCTGCAACAACGCCAGCTGTGTGAATAGGTGCATTATCATCCTGCAAGATGGCGTCATTGTCCGGGAACAACATCCGGACCATAGGATGAAAGTGGTCCCTAAAATTGCGACATAATCGTTGACAGTGATTCGTCCGCTAAGTGTGACAACAGGACCCAATGAAAACCATTATATGGCGGCCCACAGCATCACCGAGCCTCCGCCATGTTTCACAGTTGGGCGGAGACACTGCAGATCATAAGCTTCTTTGGGCGTTCTCCACACATAAACACGGTCCGTGGTTGGAAATAGGGTGAAGGATGACTCATCCATTGGTCCTCAACGGTCCAAGTTGCATGGTCGCGGCACCATTTGCGACGTGCGAAAGGGTTATGGTCCCTGATGAGCGGTTTGGCCCGTGCAACACGACCCCGTAAGTTCATGTCATGTAATTCGCGGCGGACTGTGATTGTCGAAACAGGGTGGGGGAGGTGCTGATTGAGTTCATCCGTCACTTGCTCCGCAGTGGCACGACGGTTCTGCGTGGCAATGCGTTTTAATACCCGGCGTGACCTGTCATTCATGATTTTCTTCCGCCCACTGTTCCGCTTCCCCGATGTGGTTTTCCCGTGTGTTGTGTAGGCCGTCATCACCTACGACACTGTCCCACGCGACACACCTAACATAGTAGCCACTGCCGTCACACTCACTCCACATAACCGCGCACCAACAATTTGCCCTCTTTGAAAATCTGAGAGGTCTCCCATTTTACACTACCTCCGTCTGCTGCAGCCACTGGACACTGCTGTTTCACTGCGCCTGAAGTAGTATGGAGACCGACCTAACACGCCACCACCAGTGGTCCGGCGCTGCGGGCGCTACGACACCACTGCCAACCCATACATCAGACGTGTTGCCAACTACAGGTGTTTCCATTTTTCTGATCACCATCTGTAGTTATATAGTTAATAATAAGTGTCTATTTTCTTTTATAAGACACGGGTATATTAACGTATCCCTATACATTTCAGGAGAGGTAGATTGGCTTATCCCTTAAATTTGCGATTTATCAAAAACCAAAATTTGGTAAATCTCCTCTAGGACTCATATATCACGGCAAAAATTGGGTGGTTCATATTGTTCCCTTTAATGGGTACAAAATTGCCAAAATTTCAAAATTTAAAGATTTTTAAAATCTATTTATTCTCTTTGATAAGGCCCTATATCTTATATGGTTATAAGGGTGAATAGATAAAATTTTCAAACTAAGGTTAAGAAACAACTGTTCAACAAGTACAAATAATTTTTAAATTAAACAATTACATTTAAAAAAAAGTCAATTAGTACAAAAGTTTCTGAAATTTGAAAATTTTAAACAGTGGTGTTCATACATAATTAAAACATTGATAAAAAAAATTAAAACAAAATATTTCAAATCAAAAATTTTAAACTAAAATTATTAAATTAAAAAGAATTCAAACCAACATTTTAAAGCCATTTTTTTAAACTAAAAATTTCCAAAACATACTTTTCAAAATAAAATTTAAAAAAAATCAAACTATGATCGAAACATTTTAAGCAAAACTTCTTAAAATTTAAGAAATATGTAGCAAAGATTTTGCAAATGGTCAATGAAATTGCATCAAGAATAACTGTCCTAATTTCATCTTTTCCAGAGACTGATCACAACCAGTTTTTTTATTCCATTGACATGTGAAATTGTTCCCTTTTGAATGAATTTATAAGGATCGTTTCTCCATCAACTCTTTGTATCACCAAGATATTTGTGTGAGTGTGTGAGTGTGTGTGTGTGTACGTTTCTAGTTGTAATAAGTAATATTAACTTTCGGGTTCGATTCCCGGTGGGGTCACTCGGTCGAAAAAGTGTAACAGCTTTTTCAGGCCAGCCACTCTGAATGAGGTTTTCCTGGGTTTTCCTCATTCACACCAGGCAAATGCCGGGGTGGTACCTAACTTATAGGTCCCAGGCCGCTTCCTTCCTTTCCCAATCCTTTCTTCCTTCCCTTTCCCCGGATTGTGTGCTCGCCGAGGGACGTCATCCCTCAAATCGTGAAGGGCTAAATGGCCTTAGATGCCGACAGCCCACAAATCTAAATCCTAAATCCCGTAATATTAACTTCGGAACTAACATTCATTAAGAAATTAAGTAATCTCTATAATTTCAAACATATGACGTAGCCAAACTATAGGCCTATTTTGTATTTTAAATGCAAACATTAAACTTATTCTTCAATTCTATTGAGAATTTCACAAAGAAGGCTCTTTCTGGAAAGATTTACATCCACTGAGCACAGTGGTGATGTCAGATGTCGGGCTCTGTCTATGATACCCCAGAAATTGGGTATCGAAGTTTTGGGTACGGGTCCCTTCAATTCACAATTAAACATGGGACTGATGGTGGCGTTGGAAAGGTCCGGGTGCTTTGAGCACAGCGATAATGTAAAAAATCGGGCCCTGCCCTCGATCCAAAGAAATATGGTACCGAAATTTTGGGCTCGGGCCCATTATACAGGTATTTCTCTTTTATGCGTAGAGTTTTTGGATACAAGTGGTGGCGTTGGAAAGGTTCGGGTGTCCTGAACATAGTAGTGATGTCAGAAACAGGGCCTGGTCTCGAGCCCTCAGAAAGAGGTTCCAAACTTTTGGGCTGAGGTCCCTTCTATTTTCCTATTAAATAAGGAGTTGTACGAGGTGGTAGCGTTGGAAAGGTCCAGGTAGTTTGAACACAGCCATAATGACAGAAATCGGCTCCTGGCCTCAAAGGCTCGGGATGTTCCATCTTAAATAGGTAAATAAAAGGGACGCGAACCCTAAACTTCGGGACCTCAGTTTTCGGGCCTCAGGTCTTGGGTTCAATTTCTGATGTCACCGATGTGCAAGGGGGACCGGAACCTTTCGAACCGCACCACTTGCGTCTCTAAAACTTTATGTTTAATAAACGAATAGAGAAATAACGAGCCCTAAACTTCAGGATTCTATTTCTGGCTCCTCGGGACTAGGGCCCGATTTCTGACATTATCGGTTTGTTTAGAAAATTCGGATCTTTCCAATGCAACCACCCATGTCTTACAACTTTATGTTTATAGGCGTATAGAAAGGACACTGTCCAAAACTTCGAGATCCGGGGCCCGATTTCTGACATCACCATTGTGCTCAGAGGGCCCAGATCATTCCAGTGCCACCACTCGCGTTCATTAACTAAATGTCTAACACAGTTTCCCAACCGTAGGGAAAACGGCTGTATACTCTTTCCATAACTATTCTCCAAGTGGATTTATGTACAACCAAAGGTAGTTTTGTCAAGTTTAACAGAAAGTCCTAAATAAGCCTCTTGAAAACAGCTCTTATTCGTTATAGTGATCGCTTTTGGCTGTTTCAATGGTCTGTTCAATTAGCTTGATAAAAATTGAGGGTAACAAAACAACAAAAGCTGTTTCTCTTGCATGTAAAAAAAAGTAAATTGAGTGTAGGGGGCGCCAAATTCTACTCTCGGGAGCCGAAATCTCTACCTGCGGCTCTTGTTAAAAGGGACCCCCAAAAAACGGGAAAGGATATCGAAAACTTCATAACGAGGAACTGCATAATTTATACCGTTTATCAAACATTGTTAGAGTCATCAAGTATAGAAGAGTCCGGCAGACAGGTCATGTAGCCAGAATAAAAGGAAGTAGGAACGCTTTCAATCGGAAAACGACCAATAGGAAGATCTAGTCGCAGATAGGACAATATTAAAATGGATCTTGCAGAGATAGGAATATATAAGTAGAAACTGAATCTTGTTTGATAAGGACAGAAGTCGATGGAGAGCTTTTGTGAACGTGGCATTCAACCTCCGGGTTCCATAGGGCATAGAATTAGTTATATTAGTTTTATGGTTAAGAGGGAAAATTTTGGGTCGCTCGTGGGATTTAAAAAAAAAAAAAACTATAAACACTGCTCTCAATACAAATGAATACAAGTAAGCCACAATTATTTGCAGAAAAAATACTTCGAAATTACATCTCGTGACATTTCCTATTATTTAGAAACGAAAAGAAGTTATTTGTACAAAAAAAAAAAAAAAATATTTCCAATGCTAATTCATTCTAAGAAAAAATCAGAATAACCTTAAAATTCAAAATATTTTCATTATAATTTCATCCTGTTAATCTTTAATATAAATTTCCTCGTTCCAATAAAGTTTGTCTCTATTGTTCCACTCTAAATAAGTTCACGGTGTTACTTTTTCAGATAAAGAAAAATGATGAATCTTCCGATTAAGAGCCGATACAAAATTTAGAGCATAAATCATCATGAAACTTAGGGAGCATTACGTCGTTACACAGTAGAACTTACATTAGATAAGGTCAGTAAAACTCACCTGATAAGGAAAATGCTTAAAATGGGTTCATTTTACTAGCAGAAATGTAGAAAGCAAGAAGACCTACGCAACCAATATTGCTATCGAAGAAGGAATTTCGATTAAAGGCGGAAGGTGAATTTGCAAAAGAAAAAAAGTGAAAAAAGCACCCATTTTATTTCACGTCATCGGCATCCCATTCAGCTCATAAAAAGCATTCTAAAGCAATCGATAAATATCCTGTTAGAAAAATAATAAGAAAAAAGTTCGTGCCCTAACAATAAAGGGAGAGAGAACCTATCGAAATTTCACATCTTCTTCTTGGCACGTAGCACATTCTTTTAGTCATAATAGAACTATTTTTGTCGTTTTATCTAGACGAAGACTTATTCTTTTTTTTATTTTTTCTTTCTGTTTCTTTTCTCTTTTTTAACTTTTATTACAAGTTACGAAACGGAGCAGAATGGTCCAAAGGTCTTCTCGTTTAAGAGCTATGTTTCTTACATGAATTGACTTTGTCGGTAGTCATTTGATGGTCTCCAGGGAATTGCATCGCGAGAAAGATATCAATTTCACCACTAGGTACACATATATACGACTCTTTCCGTTTAAACTACTTAAAAGTTCTGGCTTCAGTTCCTTGCATTATGTAATCTTTTTCTTTTTTCAAGTAATATAGAGACTAATGCACTCTTCTAGACGTACTCTTTCCTACTGCACTGGATACTAAAATACATAACATTTGGATTGTAATATATATATATATATATATATATATATATATATATATATATATATATATATATATATATATATATATATATATATGTTTGCTAGAAAAATAGAACGTCTGGATTAAGAAAATGTTTGTTTTTATCAAATATTACGGAGAGCAACGCACTCTTTTAATTAAGTTCTTTCGCACTGCATTGGATACGACGCACAAAGAAAGAAAACGTATGTGGTCTACGTAGAAACGTAGGTTACACGCTTAAAACCTGTAGTTTGTGCACCGAACGTACGATTATAGGTAACGTACGTGTATACCGTACCGTACATTCTGTATGATACAAAGAAATGTATATAAACGGTCAGGATCTCACATACATGGACCTATATATAACATAGAGCTTACATATGTAACACACGTATAGATATTCATATATGGAAGACTTAGACGTCAGACATCCTACAGCGACATCCTGCAGCGAGAAAAAGGCTGTACGTATGCAGAATATGGATAAGGTACGGTCCGTACAGATTTCCGCTGTAAATATAAGGATTCCATATATTTCTATAATATACCGGTGTCCAGATAACGGATTTTCCTCAACGTGATAATATATTTGAATTGTATGTCCGGTAGGAAAACAGAATTGAGAAAAATGTTTTCTACAATGCTATGACTATCAATATTACTGTAATATGTTTGGATATCTTGGTGCTTAGAATATCTAATGTAAATATAGCTATGTTCTATTACTTTAGAGTACTGATGAATAGTAAAACAAATAATGAGATACATTAGTAGGAAAACGCAATTTCAGCTAATTATCAATAATTAGGTTATAAGAACACAATGCCAATTCGAAAGCTTTAATCAATAACTTCGTGTCTCATCTACATACACATTAAATGCATGCAATTTGAATGTAAGCGATCAAGACACCTACTTCTTGGCCATATTCAATTGTAAATAGAACCAAGATTAATTCATTATTATTAGAACAAATAATTACCTCCGTCCATCATTGTATTCGTCAGTCCACGCCATATTTGATTTACAAGTTATTTTCAATTTCCATAAGCAATCAATTCAACAGATAATTCTATGTTAATCTTTAACTACTCTGGGGGGCTCACAGATTCCAGCCGTCATATGTTCCTCTCTAAATTTAAAGGTGGTCAATACATGAGGAAGGTTGCTTGTCTACTCTTAGTTTGGCGTGAACTATCATTGAATATATAGGAATAAAAACGAGTATTGTAGCGTTTCGGAATATGACTTGCATGGGTCTGAAATATCCCACCAGAGTATAACGGTATTTTTTATTGAACGTCGTGAATTGTAAACTCAAATAAATATATGTTTTTAGCTTTTATTTTTATAAATTTACTGTTTTATACATAGAACTCTTAAAACGACACAATAGATACCACTGGCCCTAGTTAAGGCATTATCTTGTACGGCTAGCTCAGTTTCAAATGGTTTAGGAGCCACTGTGGCTCAGTGGTAGAGCGTTCACCTCTAGTGCATGGGATCCTCGGTTCAAACCCTGCTCCCGCCAACTGAACTTTGTGGTGGACAAACACCGTGTGCGTGGGTTTTCTCGGAAATCTTCCGTTTCCTCCCACTTTCTTCATTCCACCATTTCATTCATCTCTAATCATCACCGTCTTCTTTAGCCTAGCCGGCATAAACGTGGGACGTAAAACTCAAAAATTTCATTTCATATTTCAGTTCCAAATGGGAATAAAATTGCACCATTTCATAAAATTCCTGAAAATGTACAACTATCTGTTGGAGTGTGTGTGTACGAGATTGAAATTTATTTGAAAACGTCAAGACAAGGGCTAGATATAAACAAGAATGCTCGGATTCTTCGAGACAGTTGGAAGAGGAGCCAAAATAAAGAAATTGAAAGCAACATAAATGAAGATCAATTGAGGACCGTTTTAACAAAACTCAAGAAACGCCATTTACAAAATTTTAGAGGAGAGATCTTTTTTATTAAGTTATACTTAGTAATGTGAGGTGCAAACTTTTCTGCTATATTATTCCGGAAAATTTTCCGTTCTAAAAAAAAATATCAGTAATAAAGTAACAATTCCTCACTAATCATAAAAGTTATTAAATTCATGTATAGAAATGTTAAAAAGTGAAAGATTGCTTAAATAATCTCAAAATTTTCGTAACACAGACAATTTTCAGTACTATGTAGGAACAAGTAGAACAATTTTTCATGATTCGAAATATTTTCTGTCGTGTATGGAAACATTCAACAACTTTTTATGAGCCGGAAAATCTTCATCATTTTGAAGCAAAAAGTAAAACAACTTTTTTGTGAATCAGAAAGTTTTATTGTTCTGTAGAAACAAGTGAAAGGAATTTTCATCGATCGAAAGATTTTCATTACGATGTAGAAACAACTGAAAAAAAAAATTTCATATGCCGGACAATTTTGGATACTATGTATAGTGATATTACAGGGAAAATTTTCCACTATATTTAACTGCACATTGAGCTACAAAATTGAATTCCTGTAGAAGAAAGTTAGACAGAAACAAATTATAATATTCCAGTTAGCTTTCGGGAACCGGAAAATTTTCTAATATTTCAAGATGAGAAGTAAAAACTTACATATTGTTTCTCTCTCTCTCTCTCTCTCTCTGTGCGAGCTCATTCGTTGCTAAGCGGTTGCATACGCGCCTTTGGTATGGGAGACGTGGCTCCGATTTCCGACGGGAGATCATGTGGTTCGGATTCCACGTTAATCAGTACGGTAGGTCCCGTCGCATATAGCCTCGCTGCTGAAAGTGACGTTTAACTCAAAATCAACTCAATTCAACTCTCTCTCTCTCTCTCTCTCTCTTGTTATCATTCTTATTTTTTATTTATTCACCCATATACTAGTATCGGTTACAATTCATTTTGGATCATTAGTCTAAATTATTTAATATACATTTTAACATATTTCAAACTGTTTAAAACTAATTTTTAATTACACATACGTAATAATGAAAACTGTCTTCTTTCTCTTTTTAGAAGTATCGGTATGTGCTTAAAAAGCTGTTTTCGCCAACCTCACCACATCACTGCCAACATCTCTCTCTCTCTCTCTCTCTCTGTGTGTGTGTGTGTGTGTGTGTCTAGGTGTGTGTTTGTGTGTGTGAAGTGGAGGGAACATACATCGAGTTCGTAGAGTACAAATATCATATTATATTATTTAAAATTTAAATTTATTACCAATGATGAATATTTTCCGATTCATAGAACCATACTCCACTTATTCCTACATCGTTCTTTAGCCGTAAAATGTATTGATAATAAATATTGCTTTAAAAAGTTTCATGATGTGAAACTTAACGATTCTTTATTTCTTCAAAAATGTCTCAAAAACTTCAATGCGTTCTTCCCTCAGAATCCACCTTTGATTTAACAAAATCATATTTCGTCATTTTAATACACGTAAGACGAAGTTTTCTCATACCTTTACTACTTTTCTAGATTTACATACTGTACTTGCAACATTTATAAATAAGTAGAGATAATACATAGTAAATTTTTCACTGTCGAAAAATCGAGTTTAAGTAACTCATGAAAACAAATACTAACCATTTTCTGGAAATAAACATTTATTTATTCATATATTCATTCAGAATAGAAAGTGAAATATAACTAATAAGGAAGCTGATTTGTGTAGTTGTTCTTCAAATAAAATAATAAAGGAAACGTGAAAAGCCGCACTATTAGCGCTGCGTTCTAAAAGCAAGTAAATTCATTTTAATTTACAAAATAAAAAAATATATTTCTTTTTTGTTATATACCTATGTACTTGTTCTATCGAATCATTATTATTTCTAATACATTTTTGTACATAATAATGGCAGTTTTACAATACAAAATTAATATCTGCTCTAAGATGTTGATTATATAAAATTCCAATGTTGAAATTATGATTTACGTGTGTTAAACACAATAAAATCAAAGCATTTCTTCTTATTTTCTGTTACAAAAATAATCTTCATAAGGAACTTTCATGTATTATTTCATTACATAGGCAGGCCTATATGGGAAGAAATAGTAGAATTTTCTGTTTTTGAAATAATTGATAAATTCACATAGGTTTCTTTTCGATTTTTTGTTACATTTTAAAAATTGGAAAGGGATATTTGTTTCCTATAGGGTGTTTCACCCAAAAAGCCGTGATTTCTAGCCGCTACAAAATTTATTTAAATAATACTATAGTAATATGTATATGTAAATTCAAAGCAAACAAGGTATTAATTTTGTTTTACAATGTTTCTCTTTGTTTCATTTTGTATGGAGGACCGTAGACTTATGTTGCAGCAGAAAATCTCATTGGTGACTTGGTTAATTGAATCACGCTTCCTTGTTGGTGTCCAACGACGATTCCGACTGGAAAATCATTGTTCATGGGCACCATCCGCCATATGGTGTTATGTTGATCAGTTCAATACGACTGGTAATGTTACAGTACTTAAAAGAGGGGGGATCCAGACCAACTGTGTGTACAGAACAGCGTATTGCAATAGTGATTCTGCAGCGGCATCTGTTATGAATAGCCCGAATAAAAAATCTCTGCAACGTTTGTAGGCAGAAACGCAATATCCGTAACATCATGTTGGCGTATTCTGCGAAAAGACCTGCAAATGTTCTCCTATAAAATGCAGATGCTTCAAAAATTAAGAGACATTGCGAAAAGAAGGCGTCTGCATTTTGCAAATCATTTAGTGCGTTAATTGCTGATGATCCAGACATTATTAAAAACTTGTGGTGTACAGACGAAGCTTACTTGTATCTGTCAGTTGAAGTAAACAAACAAAATGTAAGATTTTGGGCAACAGAAAATCCACATGAAATGGTAGACTCACCTCTGCATTCGGAAAAGGTTTTTATTTAGTGTGCTGTATCCAAATGGGGTATAATTGGACCTTTCTTCTTTGAAGGCTATGTAATATCAAAAAATCATTTGGAAATGCTTGAGTATTACTTCTATCCTGGCCTTCGTCATAAAAGGTATCCACTTCGTCGGCAATGGTTCCAGCAGGATCGAAATAAACCGCATACAACAGAACCTGTCCTTAATTTCCTTCGCACAAAATTCCGCAATCGTGTGATCTCTAACCGCTATCCATTGTTTTTTGAAAAGGCTTAGAGTGGCCACCATGCAGCGCAGACAATAACCCTTGTAATTTTTTATGGGGTTACCTCAAGCAGGAGGTATTCAAGCAGAGAGAGAGACTGTGTAAATTTTTACTCCCCAACTTGAAATATTAAAACATTTTCTGGTTCCCGAAAGCTAATTGGAAAATTATAATTTGTTACTGTCTAACTTTCCTCTACAGGAATTAAATTTTATAGCTCAATGCACAGCTAAATATAGTGGAAAATTTTCCACCTAACATCACAATACATAATATTCAAAATTTTCCGCTTATGAAAAGTTTTTCCACTTCTTTCTACATCACAATGAACATTTTCCGATCCATGACAATTCCTTTCACTTGTTTCTACATAACAATAAAACTTTCCGATTAACAGAAAGTTGTTTTACGTTTTGCTTCAAAATGATGAAAATTTTCCGACTCATAAGAAAGTTTTTCAATTTTTCAATACAGGGCAGACAAATTTTCAATTCGTGACAAATTGTTTCACTTGTTTCTACATAGTCCTAGAAATTGTCTGAGCCATGGAAATTTTGAGACTCTTTAAACGATCTTTCACTTTTTAACGTTTCTATACATTTTTTCAACGAATTTTATTATTTATGAGGAATTGTTACTTGATCACTGATATTTGTTTAGAACGGAAATTTTTTCTGGAAAATATAGCAGAAAATTTTTCACCCCACATCACGGCTAAACAACGATGTAGGAATAAGTGGAGTATGTTTTTTATGAATCGGAAAACTTTCCGGATTTCAAAGTTTTCATCACTGGTTGTACTCAATATCGTTGTTTCAAAATATTTCAAAAATTTAATACTGGTCATTCACGTAGACAGGGATTGATGAAGGAATGCTTGAAGTTCATCACTAACGGCCTTGAGGAAAAAGTTAGAAATTACACATTTTTACAAAACTCAACGCATCCACTTTTTCATGCACGTTTCTTCTTTATTTTTTAAGCTAAGTTTTATAAATGTACATTCTAAGAGTTTAAATTTAATGGGTTCTTAAGTATATTTTATTTTGTAGATAATATCAGAATAAGAAGTTAACAATGTATTAGTAAATTTATATTTTTCTTTTAAGTTAACACGTGCACAGCTCTGCGTCTTTTAGGCAAGTTCACTCTCATGTATCATAGCAAGAAATTAATCTGTTCAACTTTTGTATCATTCATATACAGGCTATCCCTAAAATTAATAAGACCATTGAAACACAAACATCCTGCTAAGCATGTTGTTTCCTTTGTCAGCTCTTCATTTGAGGTGCGCCCTTCACTGTCTACTCTTTTGACGTTGATGAGTCCCGCTTTTTCTTCCACGTTTCACCTCCTGCACTGTTTCAGAACATTCAGAAACTTCTTACATCTTAATAATGATGTTCCAACAAGAACGTTCTACTACAGCTACCAATGTTATAATAAAATAGTGACTGAACATGAAAGAGAATTACGTGGGATAATATGAATTGCTGTCCAGCAATCGCTTAGCAACATGTGTGATTGACCGACAATGAACACATGCGAGTGTAAAAGCTATTACATTTCACTTTAAAATTATCTTCTTAGTTTCAACCATGCTGTAAAAAGAATGGATTAGTTTAGTTTTGTAGAATCTTGTGAAATGGAGATGTCGAGTTTTTTTTCTTTAACTATGTTTAGGTGCCTTTAAAACAGCAAATATTGTTTCGTCGTAATTTCTGTTAGCCATTGTGCGAGGCTCATACTAAAGTACAAAAAACCGTTAAAAAATCGCCTTTTGAAAAAATGGCGTTTTTTGAGTTTTGGTAAAACGGTCCTCAATTGGAAGAATGGTCACTCTAATACTAGTAACGATGCTGGAGCTGGTGATGTTTTTCATACCAAACGTGAGAACACTTACTATTAACCACAGTGGAGATTCAATAATAAAGATATGAGAAACTTAGTTTTCCTACCTAAATTCTCAGATAAAATATAAATCTACAAAAGTCTCAAGTCATTAGATTTGCTCTGCAGGATTTCATTAAAAATATATATATATATATATGAAAAAGGTTACCTGTAAAATCTAATATTCCGCAAGCAAAAATTTGATTTTGAGATATTGAAAAGAAGTATTTCCAATTTAAAGTGAATCTTTTGTTTAAGAAGAAAAAAACGATGTTAGTTGTATGAATATGAAGAACAATATCATAATATTGACAAAGATGTTAATAAAATGTTTGAAACAAAGAGTTTCTAGATCAAAACAGAAATATAGATGTTTTGAAGTAAATTAAAACAGAAAAAATATCATTTCAAAATAGCTATTGTAAAGGAAAATAAAAGAAAACACATAGCATATTTCACAGTAAATTAAAAGTAAAAAGAAAAATGAAAATAACTGCTTAAAGTATTGAACAATATCGTTTATATGTATAACAGCTCGTTTATTGACAAGAAGAAGAATCCTTGAAGGCATGGAAAGAGTAGCAAAAAGTTCAAAAGAAATGTTTTCTTCTTCAGCCTTAAGTTAAATATTAAGTCATTTGATGGACTCAAAGAAAATTACAAAAAGAAATATCTAATTTTAACTGAAAAAGATACGTTAAAATAGCTGAAAGCTTAGCGCTGTGTGGCAGGTAAGAAATAATATTCAGTATATGACTCGGCGCCAATGCATCTCTTTAATTACATAGATTCGATTTTCCTTGGAGTTAGGAGTTAGAATTTAGATTTCTGAGCTGTCGGTATCTATGGACATTTAGGCCGTCACGTTTGAAGGATGACGTCCCTTGACGATCACACTATCCGGGAAAAGGGAAGGAAGAAAGAGTTGGGGAAAAGGAAGCGACCTGGGACCTATAAGTTAAGTACCACCCCAGCATTTGCCTAGTGTCATTGAGGAAAACCCAGGAAAACCTCATTTAGGATGCCTGGCCTGAGAAAAGCTTCTTACACTTTTCGACCTAGTGCCCCCACCGGGAATCGAACCTGGGATCGCTCGCACCGAAGGCGAAAGCGTTAGAGGCTATGCTATGCGAGGCCACGCGTTTTTCATTGGAGTTGGAATTATGTTTGATGTCACAGAGGGTAAAAAAGGGTACTAAACATCATAAAACTAACATTTAGAACAATATCTTCTTTGTTTACTCGACGATTTCAAGGTTCAATCCTACAAATCAAAACCTGTAAATTTGCACTTTTGAATGAGTATAAAATAGTTATACAATAAGAAAGAGAATGTTTATTAAAAGCAAGTCATCATGTTGCAATATATTACGTTTCGATGGATAGTTTGTCACGGTGAAAGGATCAATTTGTCAGAGAAATATTAAAACTTTTTAAAAATATAATTACGAAAACATGGAAAATATTTTTGTAGCAAATGGCAACGCACGAATAACCTAAAACCTCTTGAATTTTTTCCTAGTACCTACATTATAAGCATAATAAAGAAGTATAAAAACGTGAAAAACCAAAAAAAATTTCATTTCTCATCAGTATCAATGACACAATTAATGCAAATGTGTTTTGCTTCCACAGTTTACACAGTTGGGAAAACTTATTTCTTAAGAAAGTTTCTCCCTTTAATTTGTAACTATACAATTCTAATTTTTACTAATGCCAACACTATCATACGCCAGCGTTAACGCTGAATGTCTTTTGATTTCTTTTACAACTTCTGTCATTTTAAAATTAGATGTCTAATAAAATGTAAACTTGTGTTAAACGTATACGTGTAAGAGCCGATCAACTGAAACCTGTTCGTTCCATGTATTATTGGTATAGTGTGTAGGAGGATATTGTTTGTTTAATAGTGTCTAATGGCTAATGTCCCTGTATGTTGGATGTAGGAATGTTGTTGATACGTGTTTCCGTTTTACAGGTATAACGAGTGAAAGATGGCGTTCAAGATCCCCAATCTGTCCAAACAGGACCAGCGTGCCGTTATCCAGTTTCTGAGTACCGAAGGTTTTCAACTAGCTGAAGTGTTCCGGCGTATGAAAAATGTGTATGGTGATGCATGTGTCCCCAAAACTACTGGGCCCAGAACGTTACGGAAGGACGTGAGCAAACCACTGATTATCCCCGTCTTGGTCAAGTCCATGTTGTTGTCACAGAAGACACGCGTGAAAAGGTAAATGCGGCTATAGCTGCGAATAGACGCATTAGTATTCAATCCATAGCTTGTGACTTTCACATCTTTGGGCCTCTAAAAAAAGGCATTAAAACGTCAGAGATTTCAGTCTGATGCTGAGGTTCAGGACGCTGTGCGTGATTGGTTTGATAGTCAGCCGTCCAAATTTTACATCGACGGCATTGGTAAATTAGTGACACAGTGGGACAAGTGTTTCAACGTTCATGGTGACTTCTTCTGAACAATATTTTTACTCCACGTTAACCATAGACGCCTCTAAATATTGTACAAGTTTCCGCACGAAATAAAATTTATTTCATGAATTATGACCACTGAACGGGTTTCAATTGATCGACCCTTATATATTATAATCTGAAATTATGAAAGACTCCTTAAGCACCTGAAAACGAGATTATTCGTAATTAAAGCACGATTTTTTTTTATTTTTCGTAAAACCAATGTTAATGACATAATGCAGAAATGCAATATTAATCTAAGGAAACATACTAAAAATCATTTCACATCATCATTACTCTCACAGTTATTATAACGAGCTTTAACACATTTTTCTTCATATTTGTCCACTTTCTGTAACAAATGCATTGGTTCCACATTTCATTGGGTTTCCTCTTGTTTCCCGAGTACCAATACATTAAACAAAATCACTCTTCTTTGAGATGTTGTGTAATTTGGTTGTTTAGAAGAGATATTTATACACCTTTAAACCTTTGAAGGATTAGATTTAGTAAAATATTTTGTAAAAATTTTAGTCAGGTTCGTTTTAATTGACACAACTATATAATAATAATAATAATAATAATAATAATAATAATTATTATTATTATTATTATTATTATTATTATTATTATTATTATTATTATTATTATTATTATTATTATTATTATTATTATTATTATTATTATTATTATTATTCGGGAGACTGTCAAAATTACAGTATGTATTTCTCTTGGTGATGTATTTCTTTTTCGAGGATTGACTCTCAGTAACATTCAAGATTCTTCTGATTGTTCTGATGTTCATAGAGATATAGATGTCCTGCAAAGTGAGACTCGTCTTCATGCTTCATACAGAGCTTATTTCAAGTTACACTGATTTTTCTTGTAAAATTTGATTTGACTATTCAACAGTTGATGATATTTGGTCAACCTATAACAAAACACTACCTGTAACCATAATTAAAAATATGTTTCGGTTCATTGGATACACCCCATAGAAGTTCGGTTATTATATCTACTGGAACCACTGCTTGTGGATCTGCAATATTTACCATTGTTTGGATATCATTATTTTATTTGCATGAGATTGCAGCTTCCCAGAACATGCAACATTAAGTAATGTTTCATGGAACAATAGACGCTTGTGAAATCGGGTAAGTTTTCACATGTGGCAGCCATCCCCAACTTAGGAGTGTTTACATATCCCTCAGAGCAATACATAATAAACATCGTGCCTGCTTGTACATACCCAAAATGTAGTTCAAAAATGAAGCCTTCTAGTATATACAAGGGTTCTTCAACATTTATCCCTGATACAGACGGGAAATTATTTTTCTACAAAACGCACTTCGTAAACTTATGTTCTAGAACTATTAAACCTTGTTAAAAATGGCGGTTGGTCAATAACCCATTATTACACAGCATGTGGAATAGTCTCGTCATTTTCAAACTTCTTACCGCGACCAGTTTTTTTATCACTTGGTAGAAAGGGCAGTATCACGTAATGCACTAACTATATCCGTGTGCTTCTAATCAGCGTTAGGCATTTCATCTGAAAGTGTTTTTAATCATTGTTTGCGCAATTCAGTTTTCTCAATTTTCACAATTCGAAAGTACTTGCTACCTGCAAAGCACAAGAGAACACCACCAAATGAAATTGTTCTGTACTTTTTGCATTTATTTTCTTCCTTTGATTAAAATAAATTTTCATTTCTATACCACAGACCAAACAACACAGTGGTCTAGTGACGACTACTATTTCACCATGAACTAAGTAATATCGCGGCCCGGAAATACGAATTCAGTCAGTCACAGTGAGATTATGAGAACTAAAACTAGTGACCTTTATCCCCCGCTTTCCCGCTAACTAATAGGTGTTATATTTGTTTGAACAAACAGCAAGTACCTCACATTTTATTGGTTTCAATAAATTGAAAGTGGGGTGGTTATGTCAGTATTTTCTAGTGACACATCATTGTGGTCCTAGGATCGAATTTAACCTTTCTTGCCCCTAGGCTCAAAAGGTCTGCCTTTATGAGGTTTTCTCTAATATCAAATTACTTCAAATAGCAATACTTTTTAAATGGAGGTGCTGCTCTATAAAATGTCTATGAAACCAATTAGAAAATATAGATTTTACACTTAGAAACTAAGATTAGGCCCTATAAACCAGTGAAGTGTCTCACGATTTTAAGACATCGTAAGTCGACATAGTGTATCATAAATTCTCAATGAAATTCAAATTCTGTCGAGTAAGATTGCCCCAGGCACAAATTTACTTCCATTGCTTAGCGTTAATATTGCTTTTAGACCGAACCTAAGCTAAGAGTGACATTTTTGTGCGAAAATTGTCACCTCAAATCAGAAGAAAGGGTTGATCAGAAGAAAGGGCACATATTTCTGCTAGTGCTTCCGGAATTTATTTTCATTGGGTTTTAAAGAAATATGCTACTTATGGAACTTAAAATGGTTATGTTTTGTGGTTATGTATAAATATTATAGCTGCACAGAGAATTTCGATTTTTTGCTCAATTTTTCTCAAGAGAAGAAACTTTAAAGAAAAAACTTCATGGAACAGTGAAAAGGATAACAGTGCTTTCTTATAATTTTTATTATAGGCAATCAACATTTCTTTGCTACTGTCCAGGTGCAACGATAATAATCAAAATATGATAAATATATCGTTGTATAGCCTTGGTTCCCAAACCTTTTAAATTAAATAAGAGCCACATTAAATTAATACACACTTCGTTCCTTTTCGAGATATCCTATTTTGTTTATATTGTGTTTATCTATAGTTGTCCTGCCAACGGCGTGCCACAAACCTTATTATTTTAAACATTCGAATATCTTATTTATTTATATATTCACATTATATCTATTTTCTTCTTTTTCTTCTGAATATAAAGATCAGCAAGCCTAGTATTAATATACAATGTACAGTAAGGGACACTTCTGGATGGTACACTTTTGCCGTAAATTTCCATATGGGTGTACCATCCAGAAGTGTCCCTTACTGTACCATTGTACCGTTGTACAGGTTGCATAGAAGCTACGGAAATTTATAGATTTTAAAACGGAATCCAATCACTGTTACTCGTCAAGATGTTAGCGGAATCATTCATTCCATTAACGAATTCAGCCACGATGATCTTTCTACCTTTCCATTGAAAAATAAAATAAAATAAAATAAAATAAATAAAATAAAATAAAAAAATTCGCGTTAAAGAGTTATCATATGGAGGTGGATCAAAAATATAATCCTCTAAGACCAACTGTGTGATTCTAATAAATAAATGATAGATAATAAAGTGAAGAAACATACCTGTAGGAATATAAGAAGGTATATACATCAAGTTATGCTCTATTTGCCTACCAGAAGTATTGTTTGAAACGAAAAATTAGAAATTTGGAAACTTACACATTCGTTGACAAGTTGAAGTCATTAAATATTTGGAAACTTTCAATATGATAAGCATTCCAAAACTCCCTGGATTACTGGATAACTTTTGATGCAAGCCCTGTTAACTATAAAATTCCTCCATTACAACTTGCTGTGGTGGTGCAAAACCCACAATTTTAGAGTACTTTCATTATTCAAGCGTTTGCTGTTACATTGGGACTTGATATTAAGCGTATCTTAGAAAATGAAATAAAATCTTTAATGTCCCACAGAAATACTCTTAGGCTAAAATATCAGATAACTGTTGGATTCGGGCTTTACTGTCCCTTTCCAGCACAAGGCTATATGAAATTGGTATCGATTGTTTATTAAAGTGAAATCCGAAACACTATTCGAGGTAGTATTCGAAGCAAATACTCCTCACCGGAAATCGAATGCAATTGAAAGCAATGAGGTCTAGGATTGTAATGTATAAGGTCACAGATTTGCAGAGGAAATGTCTACGGACATAATCACTCTGCACTGAGAGAAAAAAATTGTATCTGGTGTACTCAAAAAGATAGGTTACATGCGTAATTCCTGTAGTTTTTGGACTTAACGTACAGCAGACGTATAACTGAAAACGCATGTTTTATAATACTTTATGTATAAGTGTTCCACCTATATGTACTTTCCGTATGAAACAAGTAGGCGGTCAGGATGTCACATAGAAATGGACATATATAACATATAGCTGAGGAATGTAACATAAGTATATGCATGTGATATATGGAAAACTTAGATGTCAGACATCCTGCAACAGCATGATGTAACATCTAAGGGCAGTGCCTATGTAGCATACGGATAACGTATGCTCTGCACTGATTTCTATAGTAAGCAAGAGGATACTGTATGTTTGTACAATATACCGCTGTCCGGAGAACGGATTTTTCTTTATGCTGGAACCATATATTGAACATGGGAGAATATTGGTGTTGCCTATCTTGGCACAGATGGCAACAAAAGGAAAGAAGCCTAAGGCTGCGCTTGTTCTACTAAATCTTCAACTGCGGATGACGATAATCTCGCAATTACCGGTTGAGCACAGGGAAAGAGGTACAGAGGTACTGAGTCCACAAATGTCAATAATAATAGTGTGCAAGTACTCCAGTTTCATCCATTCCATTGAAGTCATATATATATATATATAGAGAGAGAGAGTACAACAAATAATGGAGGTATTTTTCAGCTGGCAGGTTGTCATCATATGTGACTTCAGTGCCAAATCTCCCCTCTGGTACTTCCGAGTACTGGATGCAAGTTAAAAACGAGTGAAAAAATAATAGCTGAACATAGGTTGATAAGTCCCAACCAACCAAAGCATATCCCCACTTAATCCAAAAAAGTAGGAGCGAAACCGTTTTTTGACATAACTTTGATAAATGATTAAGCCTAGCGTAATACCGAACTATCTAGCTAACGGTGCTATAATATATAACGACAACAATGTGGCTACTTTCGAACTGACAACTGGCTTCGAGAGGAGGAAGCCCAGAAGAGACCAAACTACAACTCTAAATACATGAACTGGACGTCATTGACGGATGTTATGGACATCATCCAAGTTACACTGCCTAATGTGGATTAACCGACAACTAGACTACAGGAAACTAATGTTCGTGCCAGTAATCGAAACCAGCAGCCACCTCACCAAGAAGCCAGCAGTCACTTTGCCTATGTCCAAGATGCCTTACTGGAAGCACCGGCTGTCAAGGCTATGTTTGCACAGTACGAGCTGGAGGAAGGTATGTCAGAAAGAACTAGAGTTGAGAATTCAGAGAGAAAAGCTAGAAAGATGACGAAAGAGACTACGAGAGCATTTGAATGTCCCCTCAATGGCGCCAAAGGTGCCTCATGAGAAACTTATGTCCCGAGCAATCTGGACCTCAATCCCTGAGGCATACCCATTATGATTATCAGGAAGAATGTCGCAGTGACATTTAAAGTGCCAACGCACGGAGGAATGGTAGAAAATAGCAGAGCTCTTGACGCATGTTTTCCAAGGAATCTGGGCAACATTTTCCTATCCAATTGAAAGGGAAGGACGGACTTGTGGGATAAGTGGTCAGTCTCAAGCCCAAAGGATGATGTGACATGTACCATTGGATCCGGAACGAGAGATGGGAATGTCCCGAAGTGTTCGATGTATCTCTACGCAAAAGGTGGCTGCCATAGAAGGATAAAAGTTGGCAGGGTTATTACTCAACGTCACATGTTTTCGCTAGTGGCTCTTAGGTTGGGTTGCATCCTGCAGGTGTGTGTTCAAACTGTGGGATTCGGTAGCTGCTGCTTGCACTGTCGGGATGTAAGCTTGCCTTATAACGCTTAGGAGTCATGCCTGCAAAGCATGGTAGGCCTTGTCTTGGTAGCAAGGCTGCCTCAACCAGTAGCTTAACTAATAGTCAATACAGAATTAGGTCTGACCGTGTAGTGGGCGTATCCCAGTCCCTCTGGTAATCGAGTCACAAGCTTTAAAACTCATAAGATCGAGGGATAACCTTGAACGTACACCTTGTGCACGGAGATTTGAACAGTCCAATGGTTGAAGAAATGCGAAACTAAACGGCACCAATGCATCAAAACAGGCCGAAGCTCGTCGTCAGCGACGCGGAAAATACCTAGTGGCAGACCACACAATCTCTAATGTAAATAAACTTTCTTACACTTTTTTTATGACTAATACACTGGATAGGAACATAAACACAGTAATATCGAGTCCAGTTATAAATTCTCTTCACAGAGAGTAGAATCACTGATGGATTGCGTCTTGCGACGCGAATACCACTCAGTTAGTGACATTGGCACTATTCGGCAACCGTGCCTCCTTCCCCTCATCAAGAGTGGGCGAAACAACTCTTCAACTTTTATACATTGTTAAGCTTGGAATTAAGGAAACTGAAATCTAAACGATTAGGATTGGAAATTAGATTTCTGGGCTTTAGGGTCTTTAATCATGTTAGCGCGTCACATGTGAGAGATGACGTCTCTTAGTGATTACAGTACGCGGGAACCGGGGAGGAAGAAAGAAATGGGGAAGAATGGAAGCGACCTGGGACTATTATATTAGGCAAAAAGCTCAGTATTTGCCTGGCATGAAGGAGAAAAATCCCAATCAAGATGGCTGGTATGAAAAAGCTTTTACAATTTTTCGACCGACTATCCCTACTGAAAATCGACCAAGAACCGCTCGCACCAAAGGTGATCTAGAAAGTTTGCATAATCTTCATTTACATACAGTATACATTTGGAACAAGTTAAAAATTAGCACTTGGCTAAGCTAGAAGAAAAGTCAGTCAAATTCATAAGTATCATTTTGCAGCCATTCTCCTTCCAAAACTTTGTAAATACACTTCCATTCCCAGCATTTTTCTCAGGATTCGTTAATGCTCTTCGCGTGATGTTAAGCAGAGAACCCTTGTTAAGAAAAGAGGGTAATTAAATATTGAAAAGCTTAGATATACAGATGTATAAAATCCATCCACTCTTGCCGTAAGGGAGAAATACATTTGTTTCATTTCTATTACCATTATTCTCAGTATCCAAGCATTGTTCCATAAACTTTAAAACATAAAATTTTCTCATTACGGGTACTCGAAGAATGCGAACGTTTCGCATCTATTTGATAAAATTAGGGTAGCTCGAGCATGTGAGGGTACGAACCAAAGAGGATTTTTTTCTTTAATTTTATTTCTCGGAAAGTCTTAATGCTTCCTCTGGTCCCCCTTCCCTAACTTCCTACCAAAAAGAAAAACTATCAAATTAGGTCTGTGACGCAAGCCGTGACGAAAGAGGTTCCCCTTTCCTCTTTGGTTCGAAGTCTATTCAGATCGATTGTGGAATGGGAGAAAAAAAAGGAGAATTCGGAAGGAAGAGCATGGAAACTTCATGTGGCTTGCTACATCTACTTCTAAATCCTGCTGCAAGATGGCAGCACATATCAGATTTGATGGTGGGGAAAAGGTAGTAATCGGTCTTTTCTATAGGACATCTGGTAGACTTGTTCCAGAAAACAAAATACCATTATTAAATAGAAAGACGTATAACTTTTTAATATGTTTCCTTGTTAAAGATCCTAGTGATTAAACTTCAACTTTCAACTTGAACTAAACTTTCAACTAAACTTCAACTTCAACTAAAAAGAAAGACATTATTAGCAGCATCTGTTTCCATCAATTCTAGTTTTTCAACCAAACAAAGTTGACATTTAAATACAGCGCCGTATCTTAGATTTTTCTGGGGGGCAAGCATTAATACGCGTAATAGGGGCCGTAGAAAAGGTTGTTTTCCTAATTCTTAGGACCCCTTTTCCAACTTTATCTAACTCTTTATGGGCCCCCGGAGCCTGTGGACCCTCCCACACAACAAGGTGTGCGGGGCCGTTAGTTACACCCCTGGGCCCGTTCCAAACATGGCAAATTAATTAAGGGGGACAATATTGACATATCACAAATCCATACGAATAAATATTACTTCTAGGGCCCCTAATATTAGACATTTTTTACTGAAATGAGCCCACGACTCATTATTGTTTTATTTACCTTTTGTATACTGTTTTATTTTTGTAATGTAGCGATTCTGTTTAATGCTTCATTTATACTGCAATTTCATGTTCGTATCGTATATGGAGTAAGAAAATTTTGTCTTAAAGTGGGCCCCCCTTGAACGGCGGGGAGCTTCACTCTCCCTACCCCCTCCACAAGTTACGGCCCTATTTAAATAAGAACTACTATTCTTAGGGATTTATGAAGAACTTCTGTTGTCAATAATTTCTAAGTGCGTCTTATGTTATAACACTATTTGAAGTGGGATTTCAGAAAGTTAACACTACAATACAGGATTTAGTGCTTCTATTTAAACTTTTATGCATCCACATTTAACTATTCTTTTATAGAATATATTTTAGGGAACTTCAATTAAATAAACATCTTTCTTTTAGTAATTAAACTTTTAGTATTTTCGAGTTATAGTAAATGTTTTGAGAAACTCTTAAATGACTAAATGTGAAATGAAGTGAAAGTAAGAAGTGTCGTTATATTTTAATCACATTTACCGTCCTCGTTTATATGTTCTCTCATATGTTATTAATTAGTTGTCCACAAGACGAGATTTATGTGACCTAGCAAAGGCTTTTGACCGCATGAACTTGGAATTGCTCTTGAGAGTTCTAAAGAAGGTTGGGTTGGAGTAGGAAGATGGAGGTCTCATAAGAAACTTATTTATCAACCAAAAAGCAAGTGTCAGAATAAGGGAAGAAACGACAGAAGAGGCCCTGCAATTAAAAGAAGAATTTCAACATGGATGTCAGTCATCAAAATTATTTTAAATTTGACTAGAAATGAAATGAAAACTTTCATTTTAACTTCCCGTGATTACACCCGTTAAATTAAGGAATGCGGATGATTTAAGGGAGTGAATGATGATGGAATGGAATGAGACTGTGAAAGGAATCACAACTACGCTGAGAAACCGCACGGACACGATGTCGTTTACCCAAGCAAGAACCTCAAAATGTATGTTGGGGGTGACCGAAAGTTTGAGGGGGATCCACCAAGAGTATGTAGGTGATATTGAACTTGTATTACTCTAAATTCGATAAAACGGTAAGTAGTACAACCTACGTATATTCTCAGTAAACGTAAACAAAAAAAAAACTAAGTTGTTTTTTTTTATAAGAAAAGAAAGAGAATGGATGTAGTGTAAAATCACATTTTAAGGTACACTCAGGTCCAAAATGATTGTCGCATATCTATAACTGTTTTCTTGTAAGAATATAATTTGATAATGATTTTAGAGGATACTTTTTATACTGGTACTATGTGTATAATCGACAAATGTATATTTGTGGTAAATTTCATAGGAAAAGAATTATAAATACTTAGAATGAGCAAAACAAAATGTTACTAAATGGACAAGGAAGTTTAATTTTCGTAAAATTGTTCTTATTTACTGCTCTTTTGACATGAAATTTGCCACATACATGTCTTTGCCGATTATACACATACTAACATTATAAGTAATATCGGGCAAATTCGTTGTCAAATTATATTCCTACAACAACATATTTATATACATGCGACAATAATTTTGGACATGAGTGTACATCAACCATTTCTCTTCTAGAGCAACCATAGTTTTCTTAAGAAAGTGTAAAAATGTAAGTCGAGTTATGTAGTTTGGGTTTCTTCCTGATCCTGTGGACCACCTCCGTGGGTGCACCCATGCGTCTACCAGTAACTTAATTAGCCAGAGATCGAACTAGGGACCCCACACACTGGAGGCAACAGCTCCACCACTGAGTCACAGTGGCCCCCCTCCCATATCTATCTAGAGCAGAACATGAAATGGGTGTATTGTTTAATGAAAGCGGTAGGAGATAGGATGATTAGGTGTATAAGGTTCGAGATAATACAGAATGGCGTTTGTTGCGGAATCTTAAAAATAAATAAATAAGATGTCGAAATCATCAGGTAGGATGGTAAAGAATTGGGATGAAGATAAATTCTATTGATGGCTGTAGAAAAGAAATGCAAGTATGGGATGCGGATAGTCACAGTTAAAGGTATAATTACTTGTAAACATATTAACGATTTGACTCCATTAACAACCATGGTCAAGATAATCGCTTGATAATTAAAAAAAATAGAATTTAAAATTCCGTATCAGTTCCAAAGTTATCGTACAGAGTAACGAGCCGACGGGCGTACTAATAACATAATCCTATAACTATTCCGTGTGATCCTAATAAATGTTAGAAAGATGAAAGTCATGGTAATTGGAACGAAGCGATTGATGTCAAATATAGAAGTAGGAGAGGAGAAAATAGAGCAGATGACTAATCTTCCATACGTAGGGTAGTATTATTAGTGATGATATGAAGTGCAAATGTGAAATAAAAGCAAGGATAAGAATGACGGAAGAAGAATATCAGAAAAAGTATATTTTGTGGATCCTTGAAAAAACAATTTAGAAAAAGGACTCATAAAATACACGTACTTCATGTGGAGTATTATACTGTATCGGAAAGAAAGACACATTACGCAAAAACGATGAAAAAAGAAAGGAAGCAACCGAAATGTGGGTGTGAAGAAGAATGAAGAGAATCAGATGGATTGAGCGGAAAACGAACGAGAGGGTGGTAGAACTATAGGAAAGAGGAAAACAATCTTACGTGTAATTGAAAAGAGGGATAGAAACTGGTGCTACATCGGCTGAGAAGGAACTGCAACATAAGGAACATGGTAGAGAGGATGAAGGCAGCAAAGAGAGGGAGGGATTGCAGTTGATGAACGGTGTCAAAATAGAAAACTCACGTGTTAAGACGAAAAGGTTAGGTGTGGAAGTGGTGATTGGAAGCTTTTCAGTTGCAGAAAGTAATATCTATATGAGTCATAGCATAAAAAATTTAAATATATAAACCGATTGTACGAGCACAAAGAAGAGTATTTATCAACGTTTAAAGATATGGTGTATCGCATCCTTCGTTGATCTCTCGTGACGAAGAATGATCCTGATAACTTCTAGATGAAAACAAAGAAAAAAATGGGACCCATTTTGTATAAAGCTCGATTCCGATAACTTCTAGATGAAACAAAAAATCAAGACAAATTTTGTACATATATTTAAAAATGCAACGATTAAATTTTCAAGACGAGACGATACCTTCCTTTGAAAATCAAGATGAGGTGAGAAAGAATTCTTCCAGAACCGAAACAAGACTTATACAAAATTTACGAAAAAATAACTTTATTTCTAGTCTGATCACGGGGACAACGTTAATTTTAATATATCTTTCTATTCTACACCTATACTAACACAAAACAGTAACTAGGTAAATAGCTATTTCCTGTATCTAGAATTCCTGTTACACACCTCTCTCAGTTGCAGCTTTATATTTTCCATTACTGATTTTATTTAACCTATTCCTCATCATTTCTCTTCCATTGACCTTCGAATTCAGAATACTGTCAATAAAAGCTCTTAAACAGTACATTCCGTTGGTTGAATATGTACCGATAGCAGAGCTGACGTAAATGAGGAAGGATTGTACTCATGCTGGTACAACGATAAACCTTCCATATAGGCGGTCATTGTGGTAGAGAATAAGCAAACTGGAGTGTACAGCATTGTAGTGTTTGTAGTCGTGCAATTTTGAATAGCTTCTCCGATGAATATTTTGTACATAGAAAGGATAAGTTTGGTGTTCAATCCCTATGTAATGTTTTTAAGACGTCGAAGTAAGTTTATGCGACGACGGATGTTTAGTTCTAAGGTCCGAAGTAGGCGTTCCATGTAAGGTGTTTGCGGACCGTAACTCCCAGAATATTTTAAGATATCTTGAAGCCTAAGACGTCATACCAAAAGAGATACATTGGTACGTTATGGATTTCGTGTCGGACGGAATTTATACTTCTTCGGACCAAATAAGGTCATCTGAGTCTTTGTAGTATTTAGTTTATGTTTCCACTTAAGACGCCACCTTATAAGCATGTTTAAGGTAGGTTGAAGGACGAGATTGATTTTGTTATAGTGCGAGATAAGCCGTGTCATCGGCAAATTGGGCCACATGAACTGGAGGTTTTGGTTGCGACATCTCAGTCACTTAGAGAGTGTATAGGATGGGAGACAGAACTGAGCCTTGAGGAACACCTGCACATAGAAGAAAGGTTGGTTATTGGGTTCCATTACTCTGGATATAAGCAGGTCTACGATGAAGAAAATTGGCAATGTCTTGTGCATAAGTGAGCTGTAAAAGAGATGAAAGCTTGTAAATGAGACCAGCTTGCCAAAGTGTCAAAAGCTCATTCGATGTCAAACGAAATGTAAATGACAACAGATGGAAGTCGTTTGTTAAAGTGGTTTATCAATGGAGACGAAAATTTCAGCAGTTGATCATTGGTGTCATATGCAGGCTGTCACCGCCTTTTTTTTTTTTTTTTTTTTTTTTTTTTTTTAGAAAGTAATATGGCATTTACTGCAAGATATTGGTGTAGTCGTTTCAATAGAATTCGTTCAAACGTTTTATCGAAAGCGTCAGTGAGACTAAATAGACCAGTAAAATGCCACTGGCGACGGATCTTTCTTAGTTTTATGCAATATACTATTTCTGCAAGTTTCCACTGTGTGAGAAAGTAGCCAGTTGATGAGATCGTGAAGTAAAGCAATGTAAGCAGTACTAGAAAGATTGAAAAGTGTGCAGAAGTTGACGGTAAGAAACATTATCGGCACCTGGAACTGTATTTCGACGATGTTTGAGGACACCCAAGATGCCATCCTGTGTGATGGGAGCAAGAAGTGAATAATGGGGATGAATCTGGTTGTTAAATACATGTTAAAACCGTGGGTGTGAATGGCCGTTAATAGCAGACACGTAACGATGCGATGAATAAAGAGTAAAGACGTCTCAAAGTATTTGACAAAGGTATTGACCTTGTTACTGTCTATTGTCTGTAACTAATGCGATGCCTTCAACCAGAAGTAGATATTACGGTTCATGTTTCTAAAACGTAAGACGCTTAAAAAGATTCCAGTACCTAGTTTTAGTTCTCTCATCATGTAATTTGTAATTTGTTACAGGAGAGTTTGGAGTTCAATCATTTCTTTGCAATAATATATTTCGCAATACTTTGGAATTTGGTGGTGAAGATGAAGGAAATGGCAATCATTAATTCGGTAACATTCAGACAAGTACGTCTGTGATTGCTATATGATGTTCAATGCGTGAGAAGGTAAGTTGGAGTAGCTCTTAGGTTCAGTATATTTAGGAACGGCAAGTTCAGTACTGGTGGTGATTTCATTTGCTAGTGCTATGCATAGCTGATAGATATTGTTGATTGACGCCAATATGGCAGAGTTTGTACTGAAGCTTTTGATAGATTAGCACTCCTAATATCTTCATCAGATGTTGCGTTACTGCGTGACCTAATGTGTTGAGGGAGAGGAATGTAAATCTCGTGATTACTAGTAAATCTTGTAAGTGCTGATGTTAAGCGGAAGTGCGAGAGTGATATCCGCGAGAAAAATAAACTACGGAAGTTTAAATCGAGATATGGGATGAATGCACATAGAGTGGCTGCTGTGAGAGTGAGAAATGGAAAATAGTCCAAATGATATGCTCAGGATATTGTTGAAAATGTGGTGGTATAAATGTGCGGCGTGAAAGAGAGTATTTAAGTGCTATAGCGGCATTTCCTGGAGAAATATTTGAAAGTAGGTCTGTTCGGATGAGATGGTAATGTACGAAATAAAAGCGCTAAGTAGACTTGAAGAAAGTCTAATTAAGCATGATACAATCGATGTTGCGAGCAGTAGAAATTCTTTACAAGAGTACTCGATTAGTAGGTAGTGAGCGGATATTAGGAGAAATAAGCTTAATTGGCCTTATTGTCTGAGGGTACGTACCCGTGTTAGAGCATCGGAATGAAAGTGAAAACATGCTGATAGACTAAAATAGAGAATAGCCATATAGACACAGGTGGAATATATATGCAGCCTTGGTAGCATGAGTGAGAATCAGTTGTTCTTTATAACGACTCTATAGAAAAGCGTCGTCAACCTGGTTCGTCTCGTAATATATAAGTTACGAAGCGATAATTACTTTTCTTTATGCAAAAATCAACTCAGATATTCAAAGATTATTAGTCTCACCTTTATTGCTTGATATGTCTTAAATATTCTTTTTAAGACCGTAAAATACATAAATTCACTTGACTAGGTCAACACATAACATGTACATAGCCACAACTATCCCATAATAATCTCTTACATATATTAAAAACATTCTTCTTTTCTGTTAATTTAAAATGAACATTCTACTAAGTATATTACATATTTATGAACACTTTTTGCCCAAGGTACAGGTTAATATTATACAAACTAAAGTATTTCGTTATAGAAAATGTCGCCCGAAAAAGGGACTGAATATAAAAGTCATGAGTGGGCTTGGCTTTTATATTCAAGAACCACTGGTCTGATTAGATTAATGTACGTACATTACATATGTTCTTTATATTTTGATCACACCTCGTATATATCTTCATTACTTTTTTTGGTTAACCCTCATATATATAAAATATTAGTTATTATCATTCACATAAATACATTTACAATAAATCTTTGATTTCATTAATATTTCTCTTTTATTACCTTATTATTTATTCTTTATCATTGAAAACATCGTCGCTTAGAAATATAATTAACGAGGGTGAAACACAAATTATCAAGATTACTAGTTTCGATCATTATTACAAACAATGATGTGACAAATAATATTTGTTCTTTTCGGGCGCATTGTATAACAAATAAGTTAGATGTTGCAATTGTAATGTATACATAGTAGCACTAAGATGTCCAAAATAAAGAAGAATTTCACTCAAGGTAGTCATTGAATAATTGATTTTATAGAATGGATCTTATTCTTAACATAATCTTTGATAATTAAACACAAATCAATCTGATATAAAAATAATTTTTGCCTTTAACTAATTATAAATTGAATTATGATTCTTCACATTAATAAGAAAGAATAAAAATTAAACATAACCTACGTTTGAATAATCAAATGGAAGTAAATAAATTTATTTTACAGAAACAAAAGACACCTTTTTGTTATTAAATAAACACATTTTTCATTATTATTGTTATTTTTCATTCTTATTTATTTGATCAAGAATGTTGGGTGCTACTAACTCTTTAACTAGATGCATCCATTTTTCCTTTGTATACGGAGTAGGCTTCCAAACCTTTAACTCATCTATGTTGCGAAGTCCAATTGACATCCCCGTTTTAGCGTTTAACAATTCGAAGACTTTAGGATTTATCTCCTTAAAACATAAATAAGGGCCTGAAAAAATGTCACAAAATTTATAGATTTTCTTTAACAACATATTACTCTGCGGATGTTGTTTAACGAAAACTAAATCGTTGACCTTGATCCGATATTTTCCTTCTTGTAAAGACTCTACTTGCGAATTACGTTTCAAAAACTTGTTGTGTCTTCGGATCTTAACCATGTTCACTAAATTGGATGAGTCTATAATTGTCGAATCTTCTAATTTGACATCAAAATGTTGTTCCACGGGAAAAATTACATCAGAGCCATTATGCACCTTGGCCGGAGACACACCTAAAGTGTCTGATATAGAATGGTTCAAAAGGTACGTAATTTGGTTGACATGCTTAATCCATTCAGCATGTTTATCCTTACAAAAGTGCCGAAACAACATACCGAAATTGCGATGTACATTTTCTACTACGGAGCTACTTGGGTGGTACGGAGTCACAAAATGAATTTTAATGTTGGCCTTATTCATGGCTTTGAGAAACACATCACTTTTGAATTGTGAACCGTTATCGCATAATATATGCTCGATAGGGCCACAATGTGGAATATATACATTTAGAATTTTATTCACTATAGCAGCGGAGGTTGCTTTGCGCAAGGGGTAGGCTACCACATATCGTGAAAAGATATCCATTGTTGTTAACAAATAAACTTCTCCAGTAGCTGCTCTGGGTAACGGTCCATATAAATCAATCGATAGGAATGAATGTGGTCTCTCCGGTGTTATTGAAAGCATTGGTTTTTGTATAGCCTGATAATTATGCTTAATTTGCATACACTCGATACAGTCATTGATATAATTTTTGACCTGAGCTCGCATTCCTTTCCAGTAAAAAGATTTATTAATCAAGGCACATACCTTTACATACCCAAAATGTCCAAAATCGTCATGGTAGGCCTTTAAGATGCGTGCTGTTAACGTAGGTGGAATACAAATTTTGTTCCTAGATTTGAACTTAAAATCCTTAATGAGTAAAATTCCGTTATTTAATTTAAATCTGGAATTCCAGTGCTTGGGACAACTACATCCATCGCCACATGAAGATAAATGTTCCATGATTTGTTGGTATTCATGATACTTCATTTGATGTTCTCTTAAATCTTCTATTGAAATGGTAGCTATTTCATCTTGTAAGATCTTAAATTCATTAATAGACAAAATATGTTGCTCTTCTCCAGGAAACAGGCGTGATAAAGTATCTACGGGTCCATTATCCACTCCTTTAATGTGTTGCACTTCGAAATCATAAGCTTGCAGATCTAACGACCAGCGAAGTAATCTGTTATTATACCCCTGTACGCTATTAAGATATCGCAATGAATTATGGTCTGTAAGTACTATGAAATGACATCCGCTCAGATAGGGAGCGAATTTTTGTATAGCAAAACGTACAGCCAAAAGTTCAATTTCTGTTGTAGTGTATCCCTTCTCAGCTTTCTTTAAAGTACGGCTAGCGCAATGTATAACAGCTGGTTCCTGCATAGTTGGGTTAGGCTGCCAGAGTACTGCAGAGATTCCAAGTTGGGAACCATCACATTGTACGTAAAAAGGAACGTCGTATCTGGGGTGATTCAAATGGATATTTCGTTTTACGCACTCCTTCAATTTATTAAAACTGTGTTCCTGGATCGGACCCCATTGCCATGGTATACCCTTCTTTATGATCATAAATAAAGGCTGGGCTATCTCAGCAAATCGCGGGATGGCTTTGCGAAACCAATTGAAGAGTCCTAATATTTGTCGTGTCTGTTTCACATTTACTGGAGCAGGCAGATCTTCTATGGCTTGAACTTTAGATTGACTGAATTGCAAACCAGAGGCATCAATTTGGTACCCAAGAAATTCTATAGAATTCTGCAAAAACTTGGATTTCTGTAAATTGATAGTAAGGCCTGAACTTTCCAATCTGTCTAAAACTATATCTAAATACTTCAAATATTCATGTGGATTTTTCCCCATGATTAAGATATCATCAGCATACGTTATCACGTTGCTACGCAAGTCTTGACCTAGAACTTTGTTCAAGCAGGATGCTAATGCTGCACTACCATTGATAAGCCCAAAGACTACACGATTGTATTCGTACAAGTGACCTTCAAAACTAAATGCTGTAAATGGTTTTGAATCTTCGTGTAACTCGACCTGATTATACGCCATTACTAGGTCTAAATTTCCGAATACGGTGTTCCCTTGTAAAGAAGCTAGTATTTCTTCTACTGGAGGATACCTCACTTGTTCCAGATCAATGTGACCGTTAGTTCGCCTCAAATCTAATACCACACGTAGAGAACCATTTTTCTTTGGAACAACATGTAATGGATTAAGGTGGACGCTCCTCGAAGGCCTAATGATCCCATCTCTTAACATATCTGCTATTTGTTGACGTACGTTCTCTCTGTATCTATATGGAATTATATAGGGCTTGGTTACTATAGGTTTATCAGTTTTAACTTTAAAAGAATAAACAAAATCCTTACAGCATCCAGGACGTTCTGAAAAGACCTTTCTATGTTTATATAAAATGTTCTTAAAGTCTGCTATTACGGTATTATCAGCAAAATCAAGGCTGCCTTCGAGAGATTTAACATGTTCAGAAAATACTACATCATCCTTTACATTCATCAAATTTTGTGTCTTTTCCAATCGTTGATCATTTAATTTATCACCTTTTTCACTAATAGAAACATTATTCACTATTGGAGACAGATCATTATATTGGCAAGCGCTATTATCTAATTTTGGAAGCAGTTTCTGAACAATTTTCTGAGGTATACCCGGTATCGTCAAAGTTTGGTTTTTAAAATCAAGCATGACTCGTAATTGGGATAGTAAATCTAAGCCCATAATTAAGTTCTCGTTAAGATCTTTTATAACCAGAATAGGGATTGATATTTCGAAATCTTGAATAGATATTGACACACGGGTAATTCCTGCTACTCTCTTTTTATGTTTACCGGTAAAATCAACTATAATAAGGTTCTCAGCCTTTTGTAGCTTAGGATTCGAATAATTACTAGTGATTACTTTCCACCATGCATACGATAATAGAGAGGCGTTTGCTCCCGTATCGAGTAAAGCTTCGGTACTTAATCCATTGACTTTAATAGGTATTTTAGCAGTACTATATGATTTTAAAAATACAAAATTTTCTTCGATATTAAAACCATCATTGACAGTATCGTCTTCAAACCAACAACGATTTACAACAGGTATAAATTGATATTGACACCTGTTAATTGCTATTTCCGAATAGTTATTCACGGAAACGTCATAGGAAAGATCATTTTCATAATTAGCATGAACCGATAAATTGGAAGATAAATGTTCATAGAAATTATCGCTTAAATTTTTAGATAAATGCTCATGAGAATCTACAGCTGACATGGGTTTAACCCCTACCATATCAGCCGCAATTAGTTTAAATTCATACTCGAGTAGGGTTCCAATAGGGTACACTGTACAGCACAATCATGATTATGTCCTGTATTATTGTTTTGTACAGAAATTACTTCAATACCTGGATCTTGATGTGAAGTGCCATCTCTTATCCTTCCATTACTTCTATCCACGTAGTTTGCTGCGTTTGTGGAATTTCTCCATACATTTCGTCTATTTTTAAACCTATTTTGACTATATGGTCTAACATAGGAATTATTACGATTAATTAGGTTAGGCGGATTCCCTACATAACCTTGTCTATTTTGTTCATTTTGATTGCTAGAGTATACTCGTCTTAGGTTCGGTTCATTATTATTCACACTTCGGATATTCAAATTCCGAACAGGGACCAAATGATCTGAATTATTCTTATTTTTACTCATTCCTGATTGTGTTAGATTCATAGCATGGTATTGAGTTTCGTAGCATTGTACAAGCATTAATAAATGACTGAAACTCATACACTGTGTGGAAAATAAGATCTGCTGTAATTTAAATGGAAGCAAATTGCGAATCGATGCAATTATTCTTGATTCCGATTGCAAGGGATTAACAACCTTTAATTCATTATAGACATTTACAACAAACTCTACAATAGATTTGTGCAATCGAGGATTGAAATGTTGATTTCTAAGAGTGGCATCTCTGTTTGCCAGCAAAAAGTCATTTTCGTAATTCGCGATCAATGCCGCTTTAAATTCCTCATATGTACTAATGTGATCACGTATTGCCTTAAACCATAAGGAACAAGGTGGGAGTAATACATGGGGTATTAATTTCATGTATTGTGATCGGTCGATAGACATTATATTACATTCATCTTGGAATTTCTCTAAGAAAGAACTAGCATTTTCATTGCACTTACCACTAAATTTACTCATGGCTTTGATTTCGCTCATCTTGACACTTAACTTTACCTTTCTTTTCTCACTCCTTGTTCTTGTGGTGTGATTGTTCCGGTCCGTGGCGTGTTGTGTCATGATACCATTTATATTTCGTTCATCAGTGATCTTCGGACAATTTTCCTCTAATATAATATCCTCCTCAGATTCCGGCGAAGGCGTATTTATATCCGGTGATTGGGGAAACTCGAAGCGATCACTGCCCAGATTATTGCGATAAATGGTGTCTCTAGCCTGTAACGTTTTAATTTCTTCCTGCATAGTAGCCAACTGGATCTTTTGATGTTTAACGGAAGATTCTATTAACGTTAAATCCTTTTTTACAGCACAGATTTCATGATTTTGATGATCGTGCTTTTCTTGACACTCATCGGCTATCCTTTTTAACTTCTCTTCAAACTGCGAGGATATGTCGTTCATCACCTGGACGATTGTTTGTTTCGTATCGTCAGATTTCAGTTCTATCCGTTCTATTCGTTTACTTAATTCTTCATACTGCTTGCTAGCTTCGTTAAATTTCAGTTCTATCTTCTTTTCCATGGTCTGGTTAGCTTCATAGAACTTCAGTTCTATCTTCTGTTCCATGGTCTGGTTAGCTTCATAGAACTTCTGTTCCATGGTCTGGTTAGCTTCATTGAATTTCAATTCTATCTTCTGTTCCATGGTCTGGTTAGCTTCATAGAACTTCTGTTCCATGGTCTGGTTAGCTTCATAGAACTTCTGTTCCATGTTTGTGTTAGATTCATTGAGCTTCTGTTCCATGGTTTGTTTTATTTCAGTCGTCATTTGCATAATTTGTCGCTGCACAGCTAACAAAAGTCGATCCTCAGATGACAAACTTGGTGTTGCACTAATTTCACCTGGATTACTGGTATTAGATTCCTGTTGCACTATTTCACTATCCATTTTTCTTTTGATGACCTTACCGCTTCGTAATACGGTTAAGTTCGTATTCATAAATGGTAATATCCAAGTAAATTCAGCCCTACTTTCCTTCTTCGGGAACTGAATTTTCAAAAGTCCCGGGTTTGGTAAACCAAATTTTTATAACGACTCTATAGAAAAGCGTCGTCAACCTGGTTCGTCTCGTAATATATAAGTTACGAAGCGATAATTACTTTTCTTTATGCAAAAATCAACTCAGATATTCAAAGATTATTAGTCTCACCTTTATTGCTTGATATGTCTTAAATATTCTTTTTAAGACCGTAAAATACATAAATTCACTTGACTAGGTCAACACATAACATGTACATAGCCACAACTATCCCATAATAATCTCTTACATATATTAAAAACATTCTTCTTTTCTGTTAATTTAAAATGAACATTCTACTAAGTATATTACATATTTATGAACACTTTTTACCCAAGGTACAGGTTAATATTATACAAACTAAAGTATTTCGTTATATCTTTCAGAAAAAGTGTTCCGGGGGGCACACTTAGTATGCCGGGGGCCCACTGTTGGAACTATTCTATTTATTATTATATTATGGATGTATTATTTTGGTCTCCTCCGGGGACACTCTCAGAGATCAGGGGGGCAGTGTCCCCCTCCAAAAACATGTTTGGAAGAAACACTGGTGAGAATAGTTTTCCAAAGATAGAGAAACGTATACCGAAGCACAAGAGAAATGATCTGTAGCACTTCTTGACTATCTGTGATGGAAAATGTATTGTTTGTGGACCAGTTTATACACGAGAACAGGCTTCTCTAGCAATGGTTTATGTTTTCTTGTACATGGATAGGAGTAAGTAGATGCTAGCCACCACATATTTTACATGTAGAAGGCTGAATGAAATTAAGGCAATTCTTGATCTTATGCGCACCTTTGCAATGTGGCCACACCGTGGATAAAGTACACTTGTTGGTCAGATATATGTTGTACGAGAGAGATTTAGCAACGCAATGAAAAAGGTGCTGGTGTGCGAGATGGTTCTACTCGATGATGGCAACGATAGATGTAGACACCATTTTGAAGATGATCGTTGATGAGAGTACGTGCCAGAATGTTATCTTTAAACATTTTGTAGGCCATTTTCTATTACTGTTGTGGTTGTTAGTAATTGTTATGATTTTAATGTGAATTGGAATTTCAAGTTGCATCCGGAAGTTCGTTATTACGTTAAATATTAAATGTGAACTTCTTTTCAAATCACAAAAGCATGTATCATGAAACTGACGATGTTCAACATAATAGCAGAAAATGCCTCATTTCTTTAATAAAAATAAAGGCATTACTGCTGTATCGCCGGACCAATTTGAAAATCGAAAAAAAAAGTACCAAAATGTACTGCATTCGGTTATATTTGGTTCGATTATGTTACGTTAGATTACGTTATTATTCATGTAGTTTTACTATACGGATCCATAATATAAGTAGTAGTAGTAGTAGGAGTAGAAGTAGTAATAGGAGTAGTAGGAGGAGGAGGAGGAGGAAGAGGAGTGATGGGTTAGAAGCCGCTCAGGGTTTCGTTGGGTCCTGTTCTCGACATGAAATGTGGAAATTAAAGACTTGCCTAAATTTTTCTGTGCATTTTACAGTGTCCATAATAAAACATAATAAAACAAGTGTACCTCTCCGCGAAATAGTCCATCCGCTTCTACATACAGTGCCGCTTACAACATCAAAAACAGTTAGCAAATACAGTGCCGCTTACAACATCAAAAACAATCAACAAATACAACCACTTTCTTAACTTTTACTATTCTCCTTACCTGCCTTGCACTCATTCTTTCTCACAAACTTAAATAAATTTCTCCAATTGACCCGGTAAATTTCCTAAAACTGGTTCGGCGATACAGCGATTAACCCAAAATAAACTCAAATTATAATTAACAGAAATAAGGTTATAATTTACATTAGTCTACATTGTTGTCAATTTTTTTTAAGTTGAATTTGTTAGTAATTGCACGTTTTAGCCTAAAAGTGAAATTATGCATTTTTACAATTTGTTTTATAAAACATATTTAATATCTGATCATACGATTTTAGTTTTCTCCTCTTCTTGTTGAAAAAATATGAGTAAGCCGTTGAGCCGTTAAAATAAACCAACTCCTTTTAGTTAGTAAAACCGTTGAGTGGCGTTCTGAACGGTGAATCTTGTACATGTACTATACTACTATACGCAGATTACTAGCAGAAATTTATAGTATAGCACATGATACTTATTCAGCAACTACAAATAAATTTGATTGGAGTAAAATAAAGTTGAAGTCGATACTACGCTATTCATTCGGACGTCAAATACATATATCTGCTTAATTTGATATCGATAAATGTATAGCGTTTCTATAACGATTTGATTCATGTGTTTCATTCAGATTTCTTATTCTATATTATACAATTTGATTAATGATGGAAAATATAAATTATTTTTATATAAAATAGAAGAATGGCAATAACAGCCTGTGGACAAGGTTAGACAGGACTTGTGGACAAGGTTAGAACCAGGTGTAAAAGTAAGGGGGAACGCAGGGAGACGTCGTCTCCCCACTTCAAGAAAATATCTGTGGCGTCCCCATTTTCTAAAAAGTGACAATGGGCAAAGATAAGCATGGGGGACGGCATGACGTCATGCGTCCTCCTACCTTTCTAGATCCACTTTTACCTCCGGTTAGAACAATCGAATTGACCGGTCACGGAATATAATAATAATAATAATAATAATAATAATAATAATAATAATAATAATAATAATAATAATAATAATAATAATAATAATAATAATAATAATAATAATGACAAACAGATACAAAAGTAAAAGGAAACGAGAATCTGAACGTACAAATAGATGGAATCAATCAGAGATGCCACAATACTGTGTTAAAACTCTCGCTACAACTACAAATTTCCACGTAGAGTTGAAGCTTATGAAAATCCTGTAATAATATTGAAAAAAAAAATGTCACAATTTTCTCCATATTGAAAAGGTAAGTGTAGTGAAATACCTAAATGATTTAGTAACCGGAACGATTAGTTGAAATTCCTAAAAGTGAAACGGAAAAGCTGCGAATATTCACGAAGAGGAATGCCATTTCGGTCAGTTCCGGTCCATTTCGAGCCCTGAATATCAACTTAAAACTGAATAATGTAAACCTGCTCCAATCAACAATAGATGGGAGGACATATTCTTTGTTTATCTTCTTGTTTTAAGAAGTTATAACATTATTAATAATTCAATAATGTAATAAAAATGATAGATAATATAACATTGGCCAAAGAAATTCAGTTAGTAATCAGAAGATTGCTCATGCATTTAAAAAATACTTGATTGATTTTATTGTTCAAAGAATCTATTTTATCTCTCGGTAATAAGTATTTAAAACAAACTCCGTGAAATTGAACATTTTTTTATAATTCGTTATTTCATAAGATCATAATGACTAAGTGGATACCATCATTCCGTAATATAATGAAATAAAGATGAAATATAATAAAGTGATATAATGTTCCAGTTTTTCTACATATCCCTTAGACCAGCTCCAATATCCTTTCTGACCCAATCATTTCACCTCTCAACCCGGATAGAGGGCGTAACCCTGCAAGGGAGCTAGCCTTCGGCTAGCACAAATATATATAAAATTCGTATATAAGTTCTATATAATTTAAATATTTATTAATGTAACTCTCTTGTAGACAGGTTTGTCAGTCCACATGATCCATTATCAGTGTACAATAGTAGATTCCAATCATGTTTAACTAGTGCTCCTTCATAAAACTTCCATACTTTATCCCCCATACTTCGTACCCCTTTTTGCTCTTTGGTCATAAGTGTTTTTTGACTGACCCCTTTGCAACTTCAGATACAGTTTTGGGTAAGGGTTCGGCTCTTGTGTCTAGCCTAGAAGGGATTGAGCGATTAAAACGAAACTTGCAGGATTCATAGCTCTTTAGCCTACAATACAAATGCAAAAAATAAAAGTTTCCATTTGCACATACAAAGGGGGTCACGGGGGGCATGACCCTAAAAAATTGTCCAAATGGAACAAAACTCATAAATTTTAATCCAACTAAGAGTATTTATATATCTTATTCTCACGAGTTTATATTTGTTTCCAACAAACTTTCTGCCTAACATTGTAGTTCATTATTATTATTATTACCAAATTGGATCTTTATGAAACCATAGCCATTTTGCGTTTGTACGATATTTAATTTAACGCCTCTGTGTTACAACGTTTGAAATATATATAAGTTAAACAACCATAAGGAAAATCGTAATTTAGTATACATTGTTAGTTCCTTGTAAATCCTTTGTGAATTGCTTAGATGTTGCTTTTAATTTTTTTTACTACTTTCAAATACATTGACAACACTTTCGACAATTGAAAAGATATAATGTAATGGTAGCAAACAGCTTTATAAACGAAGAGCTGTTGGTAATGCTGAAGGAGAGTAGAGCAGTATTTATTTTCGACACAATTGGTAACAATTAATATACAAACGTCTACATTACTTAGTTTGAACCTGATTATTGATCGATTGATAATGGGCTCTTTCTTTCTTGTTCCAACAGTGTCACTATTGTGTTTCTGAATAGTAAACATAACGCAGACTGTCTAGATCTGCCGTATTGGAACCATTCACAGGCTTATTTCATTAATTTTCAGAACTATGTTTTGATCTGACGTGAAGGGTGTATTTTGTGGTATTGTGAATATTGTATTGACTTGGTAATTCAATGTGGATTTTATTAGGATTTTAGCAGTACTACTTTCATCTCTCTGTACTTGAATTCTTCCCCGGATTCGGATGGAAATATTTTCCACCAAATATAAGAAAAAACTCCATTTTTTCAGGGTACGAGAAAGAGAGATAGAGGGACGGACAGAAGCCGACGTGGTGATATTTCTTTTCATAATGATTGATGTTTCTCCAGGTCAACCATGACGACCTCGCATTGACTCCGTCAAATCCTGTTACACAAGGGAAAATATTTTACTAATAAAAAAAAGTTGTAAACAATCTCTTTGCCAATACTGGCAAATATGTATTTCTGAGCGAAAAGTGAAATTCACCTAAAATATGATCAAAACTAAAGCATGCTTTTATATCACTTCAGCCCGAAATATGACTCCAAAGCTAATATATGGGTCAAATATGCATTTGTGTAACAAAAAGTCGAATTTTTGTGTTCTCAAGTGTAACAAATATGTTTATACCTAATTAGATATGTTTAAAATGTCAGTACACAATCATACCTCATAGAAATCTTCGTTTCTCAGTGTCTTAAATGTCATCAATTATCCAAAATATGTGACTTATCGTGGATGAATTGAGTTCTATAGGGTTTTTTGCTACATTTACAGTTACTGTTGCTTAATATTTCGTTTATTCATATATACTGTTCCTGCTTGTAGGCCAGCCGAATTAAGTATCGATCGAGACATTAATAATAAAATACTTTTACGTAGGATTATTTTCATTGCTTTCCTCATCAACACACCAAAATCTCCCTCTCATCTTAATTTTGCTAACATTGCCATCTTGGAACAAATGATAAATAAGGAGGGACCTACCTGTGAAGTAATTGTGAAGTGACTATTAGATGATTGTGTGAACTCTTCATTTAATTTGCTAAATTAAATTTTATTATTTTATTAAACTACGTTTATCTAAAACAGAATCATGAACTCTTAAATTTCACGAAACAAAACTTTTATTTATGATGTATATTTGTGGACGGCTTGGGATAAGCATGTATTTTTCAATGGTGATTACTGAAATTGCTAATAAACACGACTGGTTTCCTTTTTGCTTTTTCCGCATTCCCTTCCGCCTAGCCTAATGCTTCCTAGTTCACTGAACGCTAGGCTCATCGCTTTTCTGCTAAACAAAACTACAGAGGACACATCGACAAGGGATATTCGCCACAAGGTTTGGAAAGGTCCAGGATCGTCGTGAGGAGCACATCGCACTATTGGAGAACAACCAACTCCGTCTTGGAAATACCTTTTCTATAGGTTCATCGCCACAGATTCACTTGAGTTTAATATCTGACTAGTAAAATGGAGATGAAGAAGAACATCGTTGAAGACACACCGTGAAGAGAGAACTCGACGCCCCTAGCAGTTCAACAGGATTGGGATTCAATTGTTGGTTGACCCCAGCGCTTCCAGGTTCTTCCAGGGAAAGCCATTCGTGTCAACCCAGATGACCTGGACGATACCAGTCTCATCGGAACTATCAGGCTAATGCTCATCCTTTGTTTCATAGTTTAAACCTTTCTCTTTCACACACCTTTTCCTCCAACTAGTCATTCTCGAAATGAAAACGTTTCAATTTTATTTAAATTCAAAAATAATTTTTACAGTTAAGTACCGTGTTGCGCATCAGTTTCATCCCCAATTTTCACATTCATTTTATGAGAATTTTAGAGATTGTTTTGAGCTACAAACTGATGGCACATCACGGCACATCTGCTTTTGGTTTTTTGACTAATTTCTTGAAAACAGCCAACTTTACAACGAAAATGAACTGTATCAATTGGGAAAAATCAGATAAATTTCCCATCAAATAAAGCTTTTAGATTTTTACCAAGATTCACCATTCTCCACATGTGATGGCCACTTTCCGGAATATTGTATTAAAAATAGCTGAGAATTGTCAATTTTATTTGATATTTTGAAATGATTTTACGATTAATGGCCATCGTTCATCTAGAAATGATGTTCTATTATGAAAAGTGAATTTTAGGATGTTCCTTGACGGTAAGAGAAATGCTCTCTCCCTCTCGCATTACCTATATTACTACTTTGTTTCGCCATTTTTAAACATTTAAACGCGAATGTTATTTATGTCGTTCTTTACAATGTTCGCGCAGTTCTGTCATTAACATCAGCGCTGTACCCAGAAGGACTCAAGGGGCTAAGGGGCTGAACCCTATAATAAATAGTTTTAAAAAAAAGAAAAGAAAAGAAAGAAAATATAGTTACATAGCTTGAAAATGCCACCAAGGTGACATACAATAATTACCACATTTAAATTAATATCAAAATATGCATTTAGCATACTCCATTTAAGATTCAGGTACTCCTATCGAAAATATCCTGAGAACTACACTGCCTCCGCCCGCTTAAGATTTTCCTGAGTACGGCTTAGTTCCAATTAGTTTCTCTCTCGTGTAACCATCTCTGTCTACAAGAAAATTTGAGATTGATTTGAGGTATAGAAATTTCTCTTGTATAATTGACGTTGATATTACATTTGGAAGGCAGTGAATAGTCACTCTAAATTAAAATTTGAATACAAATTCATTCAAAGTATAGAATTGATAAACGCCTGATGTGAGTCATTGCATTTTGGATAATACGGATGAAACATATTGGAATGAAGCTATGAAGACGTGACATCTTGTGATTTACTGTAGTTGTTATAACTGAAAAAGATAAGTAATTGACAGACCTGTTGGGTATCTTTAAAAGGCACATTGGTTTAACTATGGGATCATTTATTCTCCAATCTTCGCAGTGTTATGTAAGCACTAATGGATTTTATTTTCTACCATCTCTAAGAGTTCGTTAATTGTGAATTGAAAATCATCACTTTTCTAAAGCTGCATATTCCCTAGAATGCAATCAATATGTCAGAGTAATTTATAGATCTACATATAATTTGGCCACGCACTTTTCGTGTCATCATCATTCTTCAACTACTAAGCACAAAATCCTCCAAATACGATTTCTGGTTTTCCTCAAAGCTTTTTGTCTCTAAGCAGCTTTCTGTTGCACTTTTTCTTTAAATGTTATGGTGATCATTTTCGAATTTTTCCTTCATCTTCTTATAGAAACCTATTCACGAATTTTTCCGTTACATTTTTCCCATATAGAACAGGCACAGGTTTTCGAAATCAAAACAGGATTCAGTTTATCTTAATTTCTTCTTTACATGACATCTGCTAATACTTGCTACACTTTCCTTAACACTAGCTCGAAAGGGATCTATACTCGAAATAGATTTTTTAAACATATATAGCGCATAGAAAAACTGTTTCAACAGATTAAAAACTATTTATTGTTGTTCGCAAGGAGTTACATGCTTTTCTAGCTTCTTAAAAAACATTAAATTAAGTTCTCGTAAACTAACCATAAAAACTTACCCTAAAGTGTATAATTTCGGCCAGTTCGTTGTGATGGATCGATTTGTATTTGGCTTATCTTTGTACCTACAATACCATAGAGTTTAATAACAAAAATTAAAGTTTGATAATTAATATTTGGGGCTATATCTCATTAACCGTACAGTGATCTTCCTAGCATCATAATCAAAAACTTGATTAAAGTATACTTCAGTATGAATTTCATCTTATTGCGTGGTATCGTTATCGTATAGCACCACTTTATTTTTAGGTTTTCAAAAAATCGCTTCTCTTGTTCCGGAAAATCGCAGGATTTTCACTTACACAAATTGTTGTGTTCAGCTCAATGAGATCTATTGATTGGAATGTGCCTAATCTTTGAACATTCCCCCTCCCCCTTTTAACACTAATAATATTCTATAATTTTATCTACGTACTTTCTTTTAACTTCTTTGATGTTCAATTTAATTTGTTTCATGAATGTGAGCGTGGTGCCGCGATTTCTCAGTGGTAGAGCGTTCACCTCTGGTGCATGGGGTTCTTGGTTCAATTCCAGCTCGTGCCAAGTGAGTTTTCTGGTGGACAAACACCGTGTGCATGAGTTTTCTCGGGGTTCTCCGGTTTCCTCCTACTTTCTTCATTCCACAATTTCATTCATCATCACGGTCTTCTTTAGCCTATCCGGCATAATCGTGGGACTCAAAGATTTCATTTCATTTTGAATGTAATTGTTAATTTTTCAGATTTTCGAACACATAATGAGCAGTTTTGTTTGCTGCCGTTCATATTTTTAATATTTCTCCGTATAAGTTCCTTCAGTTACAACGTTTGAAGAAAAATGTATGGTTTCTAAAATACACCCAGGAGAGGAAAGAGCCACACTATTATTTATTTATTGCTAGACTAAATGTGCTACATACAAGATAGCGTAGTTTAAAAAGTGTATTCTCTGTGCTTAATTGCAGAGAATGTGAGACCCGTAGGGTTTAAGAAGCTTTAGTATCCCCAAATATTCACATCACATAAGGCTACATCACACCACCTGTTGAGTCTTATGTGCTCACCACTACAGACACACTGCACTGGAATTCTTGCTGTAACAGGCTCCTGGAGAACAAGAACGGGGACTTCTAGAGTCGTCGGCATGTTCTTTCCCTTGTTTCATGTTTTTCTGACATGAAAAATTTAACAACAGTGCCACAAAGAATTTCTACATACATACTTCTCATATGCAATATATTTTCAGAGATATTATTTAATGTTTCCTTGGAGTTCGTGCTTTTCCCTTATCATAACGATTTAAACACAAATGCTGGAATTCTTTAAATTCCTAATTTCACCGCATAGTAGTGCTAGCGTAGTTAGGTTCTAAATAAACGGCAAGGAAGACTAGGTGCGCCTGAATTATGACGATATTTATTTTGTAAATATACTACATTATTTTTCTCCCCGGTTTTGTGGACAATCTTGGCTTCCTTTCCTCATAATTTGCTGGGATCGAAGAATTAAGTAATACTTGATATGATGAAATATTAATACTAATAAATACCTTAACACTTGTTTCTCAGCAGAAGTCCTTTCGAAGCACTGGAAGTGCATGTATTATCTCGACGCAGTCTCAACAAAATATATAATTGACATTTAGCCTTTGTCCATTACGGAGTCACCATATTTGAATAATTCGTAAAAAAACCAAAGAGAGGTACTTGCTAAACGTAATTGTAAGAAATCGACTGATGACGAATGGTCGTCACAACTTATACCGTGAATGATACCAATGTGTCTTTTGATGTAAAACCCTGGTTAAATTTCTCAGTAAGAATGTGTATGTAGCCTGAAGCCCGAAGTCATTTAGGCAAGTCCAGCGTGTTTCTTGTTGCCCGCAGAGGTTCTAAAGTTTCTTCTGAGGTAAAAGTACATCATCCTGGCGTTAAGGAATGCCATTGAAGATCTTCAAAATAATATATTATTTACTACCACTTTCACTTTATTTTGAACATTTTGGTCATTTTGGACGTAATGGTCAACACTTTGAACACGTGATGTACAAGCTCGATTCCTCTTAAATTGACAATTTGTGTTGAGTAACAATTGGTTGATATCCTTTTGACATTTCTTATGTTTCATTACGTTATACAAAAAATAAATAAATAAATGTCAACGATATGATTTCAGTACTGTTTGTTTTGCCACATATTGTATATATACAAATGTATATATACAGGGTATTTCAAAACAACATTGACAACGTTTGGGAGGTGATTCCTTACACCAAGACAAGACAAAAAGTATAGACCAACCTGGGTTTACAAATGCTTCCTTTCGGAGTTATAGGTTGCCAAAAACATGAAAACATAAAAAAAAAGGTCTTTGCTCCAAAACTATGGGACCTATCGTAGTCGAGTCAAGACTTTATTTAGGAACTAGTATGTGTCCTATCCAAATATCCAAGTTTTAGAATCCTGCGGTACTTCTGTAATAATTTTTATGGAGGTAATTGGTGAGTACTTCAGATTAGATGCCAGTAGAAAAACTACCTCTATAAAAATTATTGCGCAAGTACCTTAGGATTCTGAAGCATGTGTTTTTGAATAGCGCACATATTAGTTCCTCAGTGAAGTCTTGATTCGACTACGGTAGGTCCCATAGTTTTGGAGTTATTGATCTTTAAAGTTCATTTTTTCATGTTTTTGGCAGCCTATAACTCCAAAGGAAAGCATTTGTGCGCCCAGGTTGGTCTATACTTTTTATCTTATCTTGATGCAAGGAATCACCTCGCAAACGTTGTCGGTGTTGTTTTGAAACACCCTGTATACAGGGTGTTAATGAACTATACCGACAAGCTGTAAGAGGTGACTCCTTACATCAAAATAAGAGAAAAAGTTCATATGGCCCTGTGAGGAAAAGTGCTTGGTTTCAGAGCTACGACTGTCCAAAATCGCGAGAAAGCCAATTTTCAACAGGCCCTATTTCGAATTCCAGAAGCTGTGGATGTTGGTCCTTATCACCGTGAGGGAAGTCACGCATACGCAATTCAAAAATGCATATTCCATTAATGTTCAATGGGTATTTAGAGTATTCCATGCAGGGTGAAATTCCCAGATATGCCATCAACCGAATTTTGAGATATGCTCTGACTTTATGATTGGTCCAAAGTATGGAAACGATAAGCTTTGATAGCAATGAACAAAGAATCGTTTTGTGCAATGTCGGAAGTGTTAAGGATCGTCAGCAGCACGGTTTCTCGTACTCGGGAAAACGCATTCTGCAATGTTTACTTTCACGCTTATAAATGAAGAAAACGTGAAATATACCTTGATGAAATACATCGTATCACACATTATTCCGTACGCAAATAAAACATGGAGCTGCCGGTTCCTAACAGTTCCGACTTCCCTCCGAAGCACTGGATGTCCATTGTTACCAAGGCTTATCTCATGCCTACTTTGGACCCTCCTTGAAATCAGGGTATATCTGAAAACTCTACTGAGGGCATATCTGAGAATTACACTTTGTAGGGAATAGCCTGTATACCAGGCCCGTATCCAGGGGGTTCTAGGCGGGCCCCCTCTAAAATTTTCACGGTAGGCTTGCAAATCAATTATAATATAGTGATGAACTATAATATGGTTGGATCGCCCCCCCCCCCCTACACTTTTGGGCTGGCTACCGGCCTGCTGTATACCTATTGAAAATCAACGAACTATGCATTTTTAGCTCCTTATAGAAAATGATACAATTATGAACGCAGTCTATAATCTCTATGAGTTAGGCTAATGATAATATTAATTCAGCCGTTACTGCTAATGCTACAACAATTCTACTTCTACTGTAGACATAAATAATAGTACAAGTAATGTTATTCATTGTACTTATTATTGTAGAAAAAGAATGACTGTAATACTTAAAAGTTAATTTAAGGGGCGTAAATAACTACCGTTTAAGGTTGTTGAAATAATGAGCCATCTTTGATCTTTTAGCTAGTTGATTTAAATGTGGTTTTCTTTCTTTGGAATTAGGATTATAATTAGGAATTAAATTTCCGGACTCTCTGCATCTATGATCATATTAACCCTTCACGTATGAGGAGGGATGACGTTCCTCGGCGAATTGGGAAATTGGGGAGGACGCGGCCTCGTACCATCCCAGCATTTGCCTTGTGAATGAGAGAAACCTCACTCAGGATGGCTAGATTGGAAAAGCTACAGTAGCCTTTGGTCACAAACGGTCAACCCATCCTGTGGATGTCATTGGCCAAGATCCCCTCGAACCTCCAAGATTGCTGCCTGGTTACACTCATATCTGTGATCGCTAATGTGCTTGCTTCCTATGTACGCATACCTGCGCCCACCAACTTAACCCCCGCTCTGAACCGGAATAGATATAATTCTCGACCGTAAGGACCACCTAGAAAACATCGGTGCGTGTTTTCCGCAAGAATAATCATTTTTGTCGTATATTATAGTATGGAAGGTATAACGTCGTTGGCTTCCCGCGAAAAGTTGTAGTGACGTTTATAGGGAGTGGTCAACTTGGTTACTATTGGCTCGCTGAGCGTACTAGACGATTAGTGGTGATTGGCCATACCCTCTTATCACACTCCCAGTGATGAGTAGAACCAAGCGCAGTGCGTTGGGGTATTATTTTGAAAGTATAAAAGGTGATGCATGAAATTGTATATAATGGTATAGCCTACTGACGCCCACAGTATAAAGCAAGCACAAGTTTATGACTTCCTTTGTTTTTTCGAAGTGCCTGTGACATACTGAAAGCAAAATAAAGGGATTCGCTCGGATTCATCAACACGCATGAGCATAACGGTATGTAGAGTATTCTCTACATTGGGCATTCGTGATATAAAATGTATTAGTAATTTTGAAAACTTTAATAATATTTAGATATACATATTTTGCCATATATTTTGTTTACATTTGTGTTGTCCTTTACAATTTTGCTACAAATAATGTTATTAAACTTGCTTGTATTAGTAAAATGAATATGACTATATTGGCTTCAACAACGAAAAAGTATACTAAAATATTAACCGGCTGCAATTAATAAAATTCGCAGATTTTACAATTTGGATTATGTTTAGAAATAACATTATATAGTGCTTTCTACAACTTAACATCGCTACAATTTTGTGCGAAACGTTAAGAAAGAATTTCGATCAGTTTGCAGGTACAGAAATAGCATGCGTTTTACGCATCTGACTCTGGAAAATTGGTTACAAAATGGCCTTCTGAATCTGGCATAGTTCTTCATTTTGATTGCTTCTGAAAGATAATCTGCACCCTCAAACCTTGCATCTGAATATGGGATAGGAAGCCATCCTTGTTTCGCCTTGTTCGTTTGATTTCCAGTTTCTTGGAGATAATCGTAATTCATATCACCTACGTCAGTGCTCCTTCCACAATAAAACAGTCTTTCCGCAATAGATAGTTTGATATCTAAGATTTTTTGCACATTCTTTCTAGGAATTCCAGCATTCGTACGCTCTCTTTGGTACGCAGGCCATACATTTACGACTGGCAAGTCCATGAAATTAAGTATGGCTCTAATTGTCCACTTTTGCGTTCGTTCATTCATGCTATAGAATGATATGCGACCACAGACATCGAATCCATCCATCTTTCTATTGTACTCTCCGACAACTGCTGGGTCTAGAAATTTCAATATGTTTGTTATCTTATTTGCTCCATCTAATACATTTCTCGTCCAGTTCATTGCCTGTTTCAGTAGATGCCAAAACAACTTATCTTCTGCTCATCCATTTTACAAAAATTTTGTCATCTGATCAGACTATTTGGTCGCTGCTTCCTTTACCTCTCTTCAATAATTCCTTTTCAGTCATGCATAATCGTGAGACGTAAAACTCAAAGATTTCATTTCATTTGTTCTTTTCCAGTCATCAATTTGGGTTTTACAGCTGCTGGAAGCTTACTATTTATGATGGACCCTGTGCCGAGAATTCCAATATCACGAAGTCTTTACACAAGGGGCATTGTAGTGAAGCTCTTGCTGTTCCTCCTACACCCTGATCCTTTTCTAGTCCGGGGAAAGATCCTTTTTCTCGGTACAATAAAATATCTAGAACTTCTCTTCCGGAACTCGCAAGACCTTCTCCAAAACAATTGACAATCAGGACATGGGTGGGGAGATTGTGGCACTGTATCATCGATTCCACTAGGATTATCGTCAAAAACAATGTCAACTTCAGTACTGTTGTATTCATCCCAGCAGGGATCAAAAGAATCTTCACTAACATCGAAGAGTTCCATATTAGATTCTCCAAAAAGTTCCATAATCCTATCCTACGTTAGGGACTTTTGGAAATGACCTGAAAGCAGAAATAAATTTATACCAAGAAAACTAGAAACAGATCAAATATAGAAAGCATTATATCGTTTGCTTGATCATTTTTTTAAACTTCCACGCAGAATGGAGGAAATTCTTAGCATAATTTCGCGGAGTGATTTAACTTTTGTGAAGGTCTTGATGACGATTTTTCTTCTCAAATCAACAAATTATGTAGTTAAATGGACGTTAAAATTACATTAGATTTAGAGAAAATTTGCAATTTTAGCTAAGTGCAACCCTCCTACACTCTACGCCTACATACAATCTAGTTTAGAAAATAAACAGACAAAAAGATGTTAAGTCCCAATGTAGAAGACTTTCTACTCCGCGGAAAGCACAAAAATAACAATACAGATAAAACAACAATTGTCACAACTTTCTTAGTCCTTCCTGAGTTAAGGTGCAAGGATTCAGCATAAAAATGTAAAATATTTAGAGCAGTGGTTTTCAAAGTGGACACGGACCTTTGGGGATCCGCAGGACCTAGCCAGGAGTCCGCGAAGCCTAAAACTTGAAATGTGTTGTAGTAAAATGGAATTCACAGCTGTTATGCAAGAAGTACTTTTAAGATTAATAAACTGCATCTGTGTGCAATATGATTACAAAACAATAACTATTCACCATTTCCAATGCTCAAGGATTTCACTGATTCTTCAGGTGAAAAACTTTCTGCTGAAATCCACAAAACACTTGTAGGACACTTGAAAGCATTAGGTGCAAGTTTTCGAGAATATTTCTCTGCTTCACAACCTAGTAACAGATGAAATGAAAATCTTTTCACTAATGTAGAAATCAATAATCAACAAGATATAAATCTCTCTAACACAGAGCAAGAACAGCTATTGGAACTATCCTGCAATACTTCATAGTAAAACGTTTTCAAAGAAAATGAACTTTGCAGCTTTCGGTGCATGTGCGCTATGGGTATGAAGTGTTATCTCAAAAGGTATTGTAACATTTGATGCATTTCCCTATCACTTACTTATGTGCGTAGATCTTTCTGCTCTTTGCAGTATTAAAAGTTTAAAGCGAAATCGCCTTAATGTGAAATCGGACCTAAGAATAATGATGATAAATCTTATTCCAGATTTCAATGTAATTATAAAAAAAAAAATTCTTCACATTAGTGATTTCATCACACTTGGAATCACATTTGGAATCATGAAATCACATTTGGAACATTGTTTATCAAATGTTCTTCCTTTCCTGATCAAATTATTTTCTTTAAACAAAAAAAAAAAAAAAAAAAAAAAAGACATTGATTTTCAGTCTTGAAAGTTACTGCATAGCATTGCAAGGGGCCCGCAGATCACTTTTCGAATGAACAGGGGGTCCGCGTACCGGAAAGTTTGAAAACCACTGGTTTAGAGGATAGAGCATAATTACCTACAATAGTTGAAGCATGGCCGCCTCCGCTAACAGACGCCATGTTGTTACGCCAGGAACACAAACGCAACCAAGTACAGCGACTTCCCACTTGGGCTCATTTGAAAATTAGTAATGTAAAGAATGTACTACAGCGGGCATTTGAACATTCGCAACACGGAACCCCAAGCAAAAGCTTTATAGAGTCTTTTCTAGGCGGGGCGTCTGGAGGAAAGTAAATCATATTTTCACTAATAGATATAATAGATGGTAGGTCTACTTATTAATTAAATTGAAGCTATTAAGATACATAATTTTCATTATGTTAATGCATGCTAAGTAACTTATCCATTTCCGCTATAACAGGATACCAATATGCTACTACAAACAGCTGTTTTGCTATAAGTAATTAATGTTGCTAGAACAGAACAAACATAAATACCATCTTGGCTGCAGTCTTCGTAGCTTATCGAATCTTGCCTTCCTCTTGCAGCAGCCTCCTCTATCGGGAAGAAGTGGAATTAACTTGAACAATCAATCAAATCAGATAAAACGAAGTGACAGTTACGTCGACGGAACATGTCTTCCATGTAATTTCATTGTACACAATTACCAAGGAACACGGGTTTCTAAGTAATTACTAAAGCCGACCGTCGTCAACTCTTGAACAGTTTAAGCTTTGAAATCCTATTCAGTGTTTACTCCAATAAGCAAGGTAACTTGTTATGCTCTATTGGTTTATTCTACAGGGTGTTCGAAAACAATATAGACAAACTTTGAGAAATCATTCCTCACGTGAGCACAAAAACAAAATAATACGAATTGGAAGTTTAATATTTTGTTTCCAATATTGGTGTACAAATGCATAGTTTCTCAGCAACAGCCCATTAAAAGTTGTCAGAACGTAAAGAATAAATAAATCGAGTGCACAATGTGGACTCAGTGTTGGGTAAATTCAGAATTTCTTTATTTCAATAATAGATATGATTTATATTTTAAAAAATCCAATACTTTTTACCAAAAATATTGTTACCTGTACAGAACGCTGTAACCTGTATACCTAGGTCATTAAAGAGACACTTTATTGTTAGAACTTTTGTAAACACAAAAGACTCAATTTTATAATAAAATTGGTGGAGATGCTGGGTAACCCCTTAGCTTCATAGCAGCCTCCGGGATTTTCAAGGATTTGGTTCTAGGTAACCTCCGCTCATAGCAGCCCTCACGAGGTATGGTATTTAAGGTGATCCCCATTAGCTTCATAGCAGCCTCCAGGGTTTAGGATAGGTTACGATCAGTTGGTCGACTGATCCTGGGTCCCTCGGTGGTGGGGCTTTTATCTGTCCTCTTCGGTTCCTTCCGTGAGGTCCGTCTTCCTCGGTGTCTTTCGTGGCGGCTTCACTTCTGCTACGCTGTTTACAATTAATAGACGTGTTGTGTTTACATGTGCTTTTGTCGTGGTATGAGAATCCTTACAATATTCAATCTGGAAGCAATACGGCATATATATTTCTATCAGGATTTGCCATTAGGCTTTTATTAAACCTTTGAAGTCTATGAAAAATGCAAGACTGAAATAAAACCATCCCACTCTAATTAGAAAGAGGATGCATGATAAGCTTCCTAATGTAATATGACATATATTTTCTTATTTTCTTCGATACATCTCAGTCAACCTCACTGTATGGAGTTAAAATATTACGAGAATGAGAAGCGGATTCCGATTACACTTTTTTAGCCGAGTGAGATTTTGTCCCGCGAGGGTTTGGCCCACGGAATTTGGGGCAGCGATATTTGGACAGCGAAATCAAGTCAATCGTATACCTTCTGTTCAACTGTCCGTAGTATAACGTAAAATCATGCTTTTATGATCTCAGAAACGACAATGAGAAATGAGTAGATACCACAAGAGTGAGGGGTTGAGATAGCTGGATGAAATGAAATAAATGTTCACTGTGTGCATGAGTAGTGTACCTGCGTGAATTCATGAGTAGTGTACCTGCGAAAACACTGATTACGCCTTATTTAGAGTAATTCGAGGGGAAGTGAACATAGTAAGCATAAAAGTGAAAAATCTTACACAGAAATGGTAGCACGGAAGATTGTCAATTATATGTGAATAGAACAGACCTGCATTCTGATAATGCAAGTAGGGTTCATATCGTGTCTCAAGTAACATGCACAGAAAGAAAGAAATCATACAAGGGAGTGGGAGTGAAGTGTATACACATATGGGGTGAAGTGGTGAGAAGAAGTGTCCATGACATAATGCAAATAACAAGATATAAACTGCTGCATAATGAGTATACAGCTAACGAAGAATACGTACATGATGTAAAGGTACATAACCTATTGTTGTAGAAATGCTTAAGAAACACCCGAGATCGTGTCCAAAGTGTCGTTTCGGGAACAATGAGTTGTTTGGCCTTACAAGAAAGAGCACAATTTTTGAGTTCCCAATAGGTCTTGAACCCAGGTTTCTCCTATACGAAACTGTGGTTTTGGGGGACAGACAGCAAATACTTAGATGTAGATGTCTCCTTTGGTCCATTTTTGTATACAGAATGATTAATAATATCTGAAATGATTAATAGGACTCTTCACATCACCCTAAAATATGTTAGTCACTTCACCCCATCTCGTCTTTTTTTTTATTTATTTTTTTTTTTTTAGCTTTATGTTCGCAATATATTGAGACACATCTATATACATGCGTATCTAATAATCGCCTCATGCTGTTGTGGAAGTACTGGATACAACACGATTACTTCAGGAAAGAATTGCCCTAGTTTCTTATTGTTCCATACTACAATAGCAACAAACGCGGCTACAAATCTACTCAACTTCCCTGCTGTCCGTTCTAGCGGCATTCAAGAGTTCGCTTCTTTCCTCTGTACACTACATTCTTCGTCAGCTCCAGACTCAATACTGAACATACAGGGGCTTTGCAAGGTCAGTGCCGATCATGCTTTGTTCCCACATATCATTAACCTTAACTCTATTCACTTCACCCTTATGGTCACTTCCCCCGAATTACTCTATGTGTCAACTGTGTCTTTAAGAAGTCTCTTTTCCTTCTGCTCCTTGTTCTCTCTGTGTGGTTTTACTGTAAATAGGAGCAACAACCTTTGACATCATACAGCATCAACTTCCAAAAGATTGCCATAGAATTAGTTACTTGAACCCATTTCTACGTCAAATAAAGTGACATGGTTTGAAATTTCAATTCAGTAAGGAATTTTTAAGGAAACACTATTCCGAACAAAAGCAATCCTCTTAAGTTTTCTGGTAAGTTTTGGCTACAATATCATCAGAAACCGCATTTCTTGTTTAACAACTATATCTAGTGCTCCCTGATGTAAGAAGAATGTTCGAACATTTCGTAACATATAAATGGCATCTTGAAATTTCATCTCTAAAGAATATAACCTTCGATATTCCTATGTGTGATAAGTTTTGGAGCTCTCTGTATGATAACAGAGAAAAAACATTTAATTAACATAAGTTGAGGAAAATGTATTTTCAAATGTTATGTTGTCTATACGTCATCAACACAAAAAAGTATTGCCATTTAATTAATTTATAATATTTCATTATAGACAGCTGTTGCTGCGTTTGTAGGAATGCATAGCACAATTATGTAATTAGCTCGATAATTAAATGTTAAACTATTTGTATTGATATAATGAACGGTACATATTATGAACCACGATATGTAATAATTTCAAGTTTCCCTATTGTGAAGCACATACATCGGATTAGTATGGTACATCTTCAATTAACACAATTCACTTCATTTGGTTCGTATTCATGCTGCTGCATATGCATAATGTTTCAGTATAATAACAAAATTGAGCATAAGTAACTATATTATGCACGTTCTGTTGCTCGAATCAATATCAGAGCATTCTTTTTCTACTTTATAAAAGCAACAGATACTTGTAAATACAACACTATTTTCGAAATTAAATTCCAGAACGCAATCTTAATAAAACGATGCTAAATATGTTACGGTAATGTAGCTTCCTTTTACACACTGACAAAGGTAGTTCTATACACGTTCATTTTTTTTAAATATTTATGAAACATCACAAAGCTATTGTCATAACTCATAAAATATTAGGAAGCTAAAACATTGAAATATACCTAGGTATTTGTGGTAAAAATTATTTGTAAATTTCATTTGTTATTTCTATATTCGTTATTTTATGATGAATATAATAGTAAACAAATGATGTAGTATTATTTACGATTTCAGTTGGAGTATACTAGTAATCTGAAGAAGGAAGTGATATACTTCCGAAACTGTAACATTTCTAGTTAATTTATAATAAAGATTATAGACAGCCTTGTAAGAAAGTTGTATTTAGTTTGTGAATATAATTCTAAAAAGTATTTCAGCTGTACTAGATTACAAAATTAGAATTCCTTTGAAATAGGTGCAAGAGTTTCCAGGCATAACCTGGAATAGAATTCAGGCCACCCAGTCGACAGGTGAACAAGAAAAAGCATTTTTAATCATTAAAATTGTTGTTTGAAATTTTTGACTTTTCTAGTGATACAATGTACATTGGATGAAATCAATCCTGGACCAGTTTCTCTGGGCATCCTTAGTTTGCGTGTGAAACTATTGGACTATGTTATTCATATAGCAAAACAAAACTTCAAACAGCATAGTATAAGTTATCTAGAAATCTTGAGAGTTGCGTTGATAGAAATACCTTAAGGATTATAAATTTTTATATGTTAAGTATCATCCTGAGCAACTAAAATTATGTTATATACAATAAATGACAGAATACGAAATAAATTTCAGTACAAGAAAATTTAGTTCTCTATCAATCAAATATACAAGTGCCTAGATTACTTTCTAAACAACTATTTAGAATTCAATTATCTACCAAATTATATTTATGAATTTATAATTTATTCCCATACTTAAATGTAAATATTTCTTTCCGTGTAGGCCAGCGTTTCCCAACTGGTGTGCCGCGGCACACTGGTGTGTCGCGAATGGGTAGCTGGTGTGCCGCGACGAAATCGAGGTGGTTGTCTCGTAGTCGTGTGTTGTCAAGATTTTATGCACTTAAAGAACAACTTCTATTCTTTATGTTAGAAGAAAGTGAAAATGTCGATTTCCTTAGTGATGATTCCTGGTGCAATAAAGTTACTTTTCTTACCGACATATTCCGAACATTGAATACGCTGAACAAATGCATGCAGGGAAAAAAGGAAAATATCTTAACCTTAAGTGCCAAAATTTTCTCATTTAGGGAGAAACTCTCATTTTGGGAGGTCAGAATTAGAAAACAAAACAAATGCGACATTTGAGATTACAAAGTGCTGTGAAATTGACACAAACCTCTCAACACTCATTTCTAGAGGTCTGCGCGGATATAAAATATCGCATCCGCAGCCGCAATCTTCTATTCGCACCCGCATCCGCAGATAATGAGGTAGAAAATATATTAACTTGCATATTCTATAATAGTCATGATTCCGAAAAACATTTTAAAACACATTTTAAATAGCTATCGAAAAGAGCAATAAAAGGACAACTCTCTCGTGTCATTTCTTGTCCTTTTGCTGTCACTGAGTCAGAAGCTTCAAACACACTTATTTTGATTTTAATTGTTTTTCAACCTGTTTTTAAACTTCTAATTCAAAACAAATGTTTCTTAGTGCTCTTTCAACCATCATTACAAATTTCATAGCGCTTTTTTTAGGTAGGGAAAAGAAGTAGGAAACCATATCCGCAACTTTATTTGCTATCCGCACAGAAACATATCCGCAGATACCCGTTTTGATGCAGATATCCGCGGGTATCCGCATCCGCGCAGATCTCTACTCATTTGCGGCACATTGTCTTTGTTGTGTACCAATGTTGAGAAGTATTTTCCTACGTTTCAGTTTAATTCATTTGAATGGGTGAGGGGCTCCTTTGCGCCTTCTGTCCCACAGTCAGCAGAAATAAAAGTTCAGGAAAAAAGTGAATTGGTCGATGTGATGAATGACCGAGGTTTGAAGCTTTAGCCCTTACAAGAAGACAAGGCATCATTCTGGATTTCTCTCCGGAGAGAATATCCAGCTATTTCTTCAAAGTTCATATTCCCTTTTCTACATCCTACTTAAGTAAAGCAGGATTTTCTGCAATGAACATAATCAAATGTAAGAACGGGTCACAACTGTTAACTCCGGAACACGACATGAGGGTGCGTTTAACAACTATCAGTCCAAAATTGAAGATTATGAAAGAAGATCAAGCTCAAGTTGCACATTCATTTTGCTTCGTGCAGCAACTTGTTTCACTTATTTTTGAAAAATTTTAACCTTCATATATTATTATTATTAAACAATTTTCAACCTTCAATAGATATCATTGAAATAATGTTACATTACTAATATTATTGAACAATTCTAACCTTCATAAAATATTTAAAAATTGTAACGCAGATCAACGATGTTAATAAATTATAAGTTTCATACTGTGTTACTTTTCTGTACATTTTTAACGTTGAAAAAAAGTATTTGTTATCATTTTTATGACCATTATTGCTTCTTTATTGTTGCAGAATATTTTGTAACTTGAAATATCAAAATATCATTCATTCCTTTCGGTAAAGCAAACACGGATACAAATTACCTACATTTGTGTTATTCAAGTACAAGAGATTAGTTTGTTCGTTCGTTATTTAGTGATCTTCCTTCTTAGTGAAAGGTTGGATACATTTTTCGAAAAAGAAAGTGTATTTTTAAAAACCTGAGTCCTATATTTCAGTTCAATTGTTCTCTATTTTTAAATTAAAATGAAAAATATGATAATGATTTACCACGGGGGGGAGGGGGAACCAGCGAATGAGCTTTCTTCCCTGTGAGAAGATCAGCAATCACAGAAAAAAATACCACTGTATTTTATATTTACAAATATAATAATAATAATAATAATAATAATAATAATAATAATAATAATAATAATAATAATAATAATAATAATAATAATAATAATAATAATAATAATATCTATGAGTGTGCCGCGAGAATTCAAGTTACACCCGTAGTGTGCCGCAAGTTGAAAAAGGTTGGGAAACGCTGGTGTAGGCTATACTATCTTCTTATTTCCATCATGTAGCCTATGTCATAGATTAGAGAGTTAAATATTTTGGGTTGATTTTTATGTAAGATTGAAGTGCCGCTCCTCGAATTTCTTAGTTGTGTAGTTGTAAGATTATTATTATTATTATTATTATTATTATTATTATTATTATTATTAATAATAATAATAATAATAATAATAATAATAATAATAATAATAATAATAATAATAATAATAATAATAATAATAATAATAATAAGCTATTATTGTTTTTGTTTCAACTATCATAAAGGTATAAAGTAACTTTAAAGCATATTTTCTGAAACTTACAATTAATATTTTAAAACTAGTTTCTATGAGTTTATCTTTCCGTGATATTATTCTTCGCCGCTCACTTCTAGCTATATAGCAGTAACATTAAACCCTTTAATAATATCACGATGAAAATAAAAAAGAATGTAAACGTTTACTCCAATGAATGTAGCATTTTCAGAATTCTATCTTTGGCATTGATTATTTTGAATGAGATAAAATATTATTCAAATTATCCGTCTTCAGTATTGTCATAGCACTAATTCATTTTTTGATAGTTTCCTTCTGACTTACAGTATGAGGGCCACGTTAGTGAGCCTTATAAGATGGTCCGTCTTACCGTTTCTCCACACGACAACTCCTGAACGAAGGCGATTTTTTTTTTCAGAAGATACCCAGAACGATTATCTTGACCAAGTTCGTAAATACTTTCAATCTGTTAATCATCTTCACTAGTAACGGTGATTTTAACGGGGAACTATCAGTGATGCCAACCTGGGACACTACAATATTCCATATTGAAAGGCAAAAAGTCCCATTTTGACTGAATTTCCCACGTTATGCTAATTACAAATATAATGAGAAATAAAGCATCCATTTATTTATTTATTTATTTTGTTATCTTTTTTCATTTCTTAAATACTCGAATATCAAATTGTGTTCCTTGACGCTTGGTTTTTGAACACAGCGTATCATTAATTCACTTCATAAACCACTTCACACTATCATGCACTTTCGCCAACATCAAAGGAAATACTTCGACTTTGAAGATGAACATTGATTTAAAGCTTATTGGTAACTCAGTATGTCTATTTTCTGATCGTAGAGAATTCTGTAGAAGTGGATTAATTATGTGTCACATATATGAAAAATCCCACATAAGTTGCCCTTCATCCCTTTTTGAAAATATATCGTCAATGGGACTTTTCCCACAGGTTGGCATCACTGGGAAATATCCACACCTCTATACATGAATACTGACTGCTTCTATTAATAGTAGTAATGTATCGCTCGCGACTCTTCTGACAATTCTTTTGGATGAGTGAGTGAGTCGTTGTTCACTAGAAATGAGCAACGATTCTTCGAGAGCCGTTACTCTTCGAGAGTCGTTGTTCTTCGGGAGTCGTTGTTCTTCGGGAGTCGTGGTTCTTCGGGAATCATGATTCTTCGGGAATCATGATTCTTCGGGAGTCGTGGTCCGTCATTGTTCTTCGTTAGTCGTGGTTCTTCAGGTTCATGGTTCTTTTCGAACCACTGTTCTCTGGAAGGGACGATTCTCTACGAGTGACAATGTTTGGAGAACGTGAATCTTATACGTCGCCCACTCGCGAACCGCCCTCTTGCTTTTTAATCTTGTTGGTTGGTTCAGTCAGTTACTGATTTGGAGGAGTAATTTCGCTGGTTCTCACTATGGCGAGCACTCTTCAGTCGAGTTCGGCAAATGTGCGTTGCCTTAGAGTATTTGTGACTCTGCCGTGAATAAATTAGAAAGAGTACCAACAATGTAAATGTCTAGCACTTTGATGTGGCACTTGGACTCACATTGATATTTTACATGTAAAGCATAAACTTTTAACTATCAATTAAAATCGAATCTGAAGAATGGGGGAGTATGTCACGTACGTAAAAGCCCGAAAGAGCCGGTTCTTTCTGTTCCAGGATCCGCTCTTTAAATCGCACATAGACAATTGATTTAAAATTAATTTTTTGATATAGTTATTAACACCTACTTCGAATCCAGCTTTTATCATGTTACTTTGATTTGAGCAGGTCCGTATCCACGGGGGCATGAGGCCGGGCCACTTCTAAATTTTTACTGTCTCCTCTAAAATTTTCACGGTAGGCTTGCAAATGACCTATAATATGGTGATGAACTATAGTATGGTTGGATCGCCCTCCCTAGCATCCACCGGGATCCCCTTCATTTTTGTTCTGGCTACGGGTCTGATTCGATTTGGTTTTGTGTTTAGCTTTCTTTTCAGTGGCGACGCACTGTAGCTCAGTGTCAAACCGCTTAACTCTGGTGCGTGGGGTCCCTGGTTCTATCCCCAGCGAAGTAAGTTCGTGGTGGATAACATCATGTCCATAGGTTTTCTTGGGGTACTTCCGTTTCCTCCAGCTTTCTCATTTCACCAATTCTTCCATCATTATTCAGTTGATTTAATCATCGTCTTCGTTAGCCTACAGGGCTTAATCGTTTGCCATTAAACAAAAATATTTCATTTTATTTCAGCAGCGAGGCTATATAAGATGTGGACCTACTGATTAACGTGGAACACGAACCACATAAGCTCCCACCTGGAATCGAACGCCGGATCTCCCACGCCAAAGGCGCGTACGCTAACCGCTTAACCACGGGGAAACTCGTTACTTTGATTAAAATGTGTATTCTAAGGGGGATGTGGTGGCCAAAATTTTTTTTAGGAAAAAATTATTTTCTCACGATGTTGTAATAAAATTATAATATTTTTGGCATTGAATTTAAAGTTGTAACACTTTTACAGTAATTCTAAAATTGTATTGCTATAGCATTGAGACTGAAGTTGTAATAGTTTGCATTGCGTATTTTGATTCGTTTAGGCTGTAATTTGCATATAGCTTTTTTGCATTTGTGATGTATTTTCACACTTATTAATAGGAATTTTGTTTAGTCTAATTTGTATGTATATTTTGTATCTGAATTGCATTTTTGTGTGTTACATCTAAAAGTGTAATTTCCTGTGATTTTTTAAAGTTAAATTTGTTAGTAGCAGTATGCTTGTAATCTAAAATTGGAGTTATACCTTTTAAATTCATTTTATGTAATGCATTAGTCTGATAATACAATTTTAGTTTTTAACTTCCCCCTCTCCCCGTTGTAAAAATATGTGAGTCACTGAGTCGTTCAAATGAATCGATTCGTTTTAATGAGCGAACTATTGAGCGGCGACCTCACAGGTGAATCGGTTTGCCCATCACTAATTAATAGTGTCAATATTTCATTGATAAATGCAAAATTTTACGTTATTTTCATCATCCATGAACGAGCCAAATAAGATGACACTTCAGAATTCTGCGCTGAATTTGATATTTTTTAACATTTCGAAATATTAAATAGAAACGAATTTTAGGCCAAACCTTAAATATTATTCATTTTAGTCGAAGCAAATACTAGCTCAAATGATATTCGAAAGGACTTAAATATATTTCTATCTACTTAATCAAGGTTGGGGTTAACTACGAACGTAACAGTCAGCAATAAGGCACTTAAGTATTTTGTAGTAAGTAGTGTTCCCTTGTGACAAAATCTTGAACTGACTGATAATGGGTACCTCAAAGATTACAACATGAAACTTTTGTCGATTACATTCCTCAATGATTCAATCAGTTCTTAAAATATTGATGTGAGAACAATCTCATTATCGATCTTGCCTTAAGTTTAGAGTTGCCCCTCCCAGTTTCAAACCTACAAAAGAACCACTTAAAATATTAAAAATTGTTAGCTTAGCTTAGGTTAGGTTCAATTAAGTTAGTTTTGGTTAGGTTAGGTTAGGATTTTAGTTTAAGTTCAGTCCAGTTTGAAGGTGTCCCTCCAGTTTGCAACATACAAAAAACAGTGCTTAAAATATTAAAAATTGTTACATTTCATTGGGAAGATACTAGAGTGTAGGTCCCTTTCAGAACACCCAGTATTACCGAGCGAGCGACAAGGGCGCCGATCCTTGGGGGGGGCAAAGCTCATGTGGGCCCCATAGTGTATTTATCAATATACAATATTTGGCATAATTTGAATGCAATTTTTCTTAACATCCTCATATATATACCTTCTGCATCTGAGTGCCCCCCCCCCCCAATTTACAGAAAAATCGGCGCTCTTGACGAGCGATAGAAGGCGAATTAGAAGTCCCGGAGGGCACGTCATTTTTTACCTTTATTACAACTGAATGGGGAGGGAAACTAGTTTTCTAGAACCCTGTCTTTCACTTACCTTCACAACTTCGGCTTGTATAGGTGCTCTACTTCTATCATAAAATCATGCACGAGGTGATGATATCCTCTTCTGTCTTTGAACAAATATTCCGCTAAATAATCTTCAAAGTGTTCTGATTTTTTTCCCCATTACAGGTATGCAATAGCGTATGTTTCGCCAACGGCTCTCGATCCCCTGGGAATGGACAGATGGATGTTCCCATTGTAAAATCTCGTTAATTTTTTCATATACTTCACCAGCTTCCGTGCATACAAATTCCACACTATGATTAACTCGAAGATGCCTGAAACCTTCGTCATTCAGACAGTCGTACGACTTAAAACAGTCAGAGATTATGGTTGTTGCCGGTAATATTCGATTTCTTATTATGTTTAGTAAAGTTTCCTTGTCTCTTCTTGGTACTGGCAATACAAAGAACATTCCTTCAGGACCACGTTCCACGCCACCAAATGCCCACTGACCGTTCACTCGTCGCCCTTTGTTGAATTTCTTCTTTCCAAATTTTGCCCAATCTATTTCAACTACTTTACCAGGACCAGGCCCGCAACCAGCCATAGAGGTTTGGGGGGGCATGAATATGTTAGGGGGGGCCAAGTCATTAAACATTTTCTTACCACTAGCCAAATTGTGTTTTTGTATTAATAATAGCATTGTGTGTTAAGGTCTGGTTGCTGGCCTGACCAGAACCACCGATGTTTGTTGAATTTGTTATCGCCCAGTCAAGACACACTTCCCTACAATAATTACTCCAATCCACCACTGTCGCTGAGGACAAATTCAATTCATGCATTACAGATGCTTGTTTGTCTCTTTATAAAAGACACCACAGAACTACGAACAACAACACTTTGTTTAAAGGTAACATTGATCTTTCGAAAAATGTTCCCTTCGTTGCAGCCTTTTCCCACATACATTTCTCACCCCGTACTCTTGCATTACAGCGAAAACGATACATTCTCCGACGTTTGTTGATTCTCGCTTCTTTCCCACACTTTGGACATTGTGTTCTTAACTTCAGTACTCCGTCGGCTTCACAAAAATTTAAAAGATTTTCTTCATTATTTTTGTACGTTTCTACAAAATTGAGTGCAGAAATATCCCATCCTTTACACCTGTTCGCCATATTTTACGACTATCATGCTGCTAAAGTCATTCGCGAAAGCTTCCGCACCCTGCAAATAGTACTAATTTCCACACATCTTTTCTCGTATTAAACATAACTCTCCTGCCAAACTTACATTCCTAAACATGAAATAAAAACTTCAAACCATCATTTCTTACCTCATTTCTCCTGTAAATTTTCATAATTTTTAGAAAAAACGGAGAGATAACTCTAAACTTAACTCTCGGTCTTTAATACTCTCAACTCTTTTTTAAAAAAAATAACTGAGAAATTCCGGAAGAAGCTGCAATAAAAATCTTACTTTCAGTTGAATTTCCCACGATTAGCTATACCTCGTAGGCAAAAGGAGACGGATATTTGAGGCAAGTGAATGATGATGGAAGAAGTGATGGAATGCAAATGTGGGAGGAAACGGGAGTACCTCAAGAAAACACTCGGACACGATGTTGTCCACCATAAACTAACTTGACCGGGGATCGAACCAGGTACCCACGCACCAGAGGTAGGCACTCTACCATTGAGCCAACGTGTGGCCCAGCTTTGGGGATAAAGAACGCATAAATATACAATAAACAGCGACGCTCTCTGAGGTCATTAAATATGTAATTAAATATTAAAATGCAACACGGTTTTGAAAGCAATTATCATATTTTTTTGTTTATTTTTTGGCTGGGAAAAAGATTTCCAACGGAAGAACATCTACTGACGAGGTAGCCTGTGTTTCTATGCTTCCACAATTATTCTTAAGTTTTTTTTATTGTAAATGGCGCAGAATATCTTGGTGACTGCTGCCTGAAGAGCAAACATTTCACATTACCTTAAAAATTAGTGGAAGTGTGGGTGTATATATACAAATAAATAATGATATTCTTATGTTTGAGTGAATGAAAAATGAATATACGAGAAAATTTTTGTACGGAACAAAATGTTTGTATAGGCTACACGTCATAGCTTGAAAGAAAGTATAAATAATGAGAAAAATGCAAATGTCTAGTTTCATATCCGCTTGACTACTTACTTTTCTTCCTTTTGAGTGACATATGCTTTATGTCTAAAAGAAAAAATATAACAAATGTTACATAGAAACATTTGTATGCTCCGTACTGTCAAGAGTCACACTTGCTAGATAGTAAGTTTAGTATTCTGTTTTTGAAGAGTGTTTCTCTACAGCACGCCTTTACTCAAAAATTGCATCATCTGGTGAGATTCGTCATAGATACAAAATTGAATGAATTTCAGTTATTTGAGACAGTCAATTCTCACTTTTAATCTATATATAAAAATGCTAGGTTTATCTGTTTGTTGGAAGGAAAGTTTATGTTTGTGGATGTTTATATGTTTGTGGCCAATCCTTTCGACAGTGAGTTCTAGGGAACAATAGACTCTAGCAAAATGCCGTTTTCACTGTTTGTCTGCAAATTTTGTGTAGATTGTTCAATTCTAATTTAATATTTAAAAAAAACATGGATGTTATTTCTTTATTACATTTTTAGGAGTACACTGAGAGGGTTGCAATTTTAAAAAAGTAAAACATCATATCCTACAAGTTTTACATTCCAACTCCACATATTTGTATGCAGGTGTTGCATATCTTTCAGGCATTTGTTTCATGGCGAAGTGATAATAAAAAACTAAGGATAACCATTTTTCCAGTCTAACGTAAGATGAATCTTTATTGTTTGGAATGTTTTGCCCAATGAACACCATATATCATTGACGTTATAATTAATTGTGTATGTAATGTATTTTCTTATTACATACTGCATGCAAGAAGAAAGAAAACACTGATCATACATGAATTAGAAACTCCAACCGGAAGTAGGCTCAAATCTTGGAAACGGTGCGAGATATTGAAAAAAAAATAATCAAAAAATATCCCCTTCATGGTACCCCTTGCCGAATTTCATCAAGACATCTTTCACTGCATGTGTTTGTAAAGGGACATGCACAGATGTTGTGAGGAATGACAAGGAGATTCATGATCATACAAATGAGTGATGCGCTGTGTAGAGAGAGCAGGTTCAGCTAGTATTTCTTAAACTTCGCTTTAGCTTCCACAGTTAAATGCTGATTTTATTTTTTTATTGAAACAGAACACAACAGGTGTTAAACCCAATTACAGTCCTCATCTTTCTTGATATAACAGGTTCAAATTTCACGTTTAACCCACATAAGGAAGTCAGTCAGTTGTGGCTCTAGAGTTGTACAACAGGAAAGTCACATCGCCAATGACGTTAAAACTGACTTTGCACCTCTGTCACAAAGGCATCTCTTGGCTTTGGTGCCTCCAGTATGTTTTACTTTGAAAGCATCCTTTAAATTCTCATATTAGGTGCAAATATTACAGGAAATGTTTGCCCTTATATAATCACATATCCAATATATACGTCTTCCATATAAAATATTTCACTTTACTTCACATACTTTGTTCAATACAAAGACTTAAAATTGTTTAAGAGTCTTCATCCCGGCGAAATTAAAATACCGCTAATTTTAGAGTAATTATGTGATATCTTGAAATAGATAAAAGATAGTCGAAATGTGGAACAAGAGCGCCCTAGACAATATTGTTTTACATGAGAAACCGTTATGACGACTCACTTATCTGCTTTCGATTTCGAGCCATTTTGAAAATCGGCATTTATTTTCGCGTTTCTAAACAGCTGAAAACGGAAAGCCGCTAGGCGACTTGTGATAACGGTACCTCACGCAAAATAATATTGTCTAGGGCGCTCTTGTTTCATATTTCAATTATCTTTTATCTATTTGAAGATATCACATAATTACTGTAAAATTAGCGGTATTTTAATTTCGCCGGGATGAAGACTCTTAAGAAGTGAAAAAGAATTGAAGTTGCTAACACTCTTCGACCTATTTCTTCATTTGAATTTTCTGAATCGTTCAATAAATGAAATGAAATGTCTAACTGTACATCTCATGAAACTCCCATTTAAGCTAAGCGAGACATAGATATAATGAAAGTGAGTTACGAAATAATTAGTGGAATGAGAGTGTGGGAGGAATTGGGAGATCCCGTAGAAACCTCACGGACAGTGTTGTCCAACATAAACTCATGTGAGCGGGTATCAAACCAGGAACCTCTCTCATCATATATGACGACTATAAGATTGAATTACCATGTTTCTCTAAATTGATTCACTAAAATCCATTCGTTGACATACTCATTAATATACAGGGTATTTTAAAACAACACCGACAACGTTTGGGAGATGATTCCTGACAGCAAGATAAGGCAAAAATTGTATAAACCATCCTAGGTGCACAAATGCTTCGTTTTGGAGTTATAAGTTGCCGAAAACATGAAAAAATGAACTTAAAAGGTCCATAGCTCCAAAACTATGGGACCTACCGTAGTCGGGACAAGACTTCACTTAGGAACTAATATGTGTCATATCCAAATATCCATGATTCAGAATCCTGCGGTATTTCCGCAACAATGTTTATAGAGACAGTTGCAGAGTACTTAATATTACATGACCGTAGCCAAACTTCCTCTATAAAAAATGCTTCGTGAGTACCTTAGGATTCTGAAACATGTATTTTTGGATAGGGCACATACAAGTTCCTAAGTGAAGTCTTGACCCGACTACGGTAGGTCCCATAGTCTTCTAACTATGGACTTTTAAAGTTAATTTTTTCAAGCTTTCGGCAGCTTATAACTCCGAAAGGGAGCATTTGTGCACCCAGGATGGTCTATACTTTTTGTCTTATCTTGGTGTCAGGAATCACCTCCCAAACGTTGTCGGTGTTGTTTTGAAACACCCTGTATAATAGATAGTTAAGAGTGTAATTTGAAACGGATTGAAAAGCTAAGTAATAGTAAACAGTTAAGCTCCGTTTACCTTACATTTATTTACTTACTTCCAGTATAGAGATACGATTATATTTTTATGATGCATTGAAACAAGAATGCGTTCAATTTCGATTGTTACTCAAGCAAATGAATAATTCATTTGACCACTCATTTTCAGTACCAAGGTGTAGATCAACTGTTTAAGATATACTCTGAACCACACGTGTTCCTATCGAGACTCTGAACCACACGTGTTCCTATCGAGACTCTGAACCACACGTGTTCCTATCGAAAATCGAACCCTGATCTCTCATTCGAAAGACGCATTTACAAAAGATAGTCATATACGCGCAATGAAACTTTAAGATATGCATGAAGTTTCGCAAGTCTACGGGAGTCGAATTTACTGACCCCCTTGTTGTCCGCTTTAAACTTAACAATTGACTATTCTCTGCTTATTGTTATCTTATAATTTTGAATTACAAGTGTAAGACATATTTCTCAGTGGTTTCGTATCTTTGCTTTCGTAGTAACTTTCCAATGGAATATTACCTAGGTAGTTTAAAATTTACTTCAAAGGGTATTCAACCGTTCTCTAAATGAATGTAAAAAATGTAGACATACATCAGCTATTATTAAATGCCAAAGTTGTGAAGTACATTTAAAAAGTGTTCTCAATTTTTCGTAATAATGTGAACACTAGCGAAGGAAATAAACAATGATTCGAAATTCTATGTGGATTCTTCAAGTCTTTGATACAATACGAGTCATTTTTGTGTGTGTGTGTCCGAGAAGTGGAACAAATTCATCCCAGTTCCGTCGGCTTGAGTGCATAATCACAGCCACAGAGCTAGGTTATCCATATTTTCTCTTCTCCCGTAGTCCCGTTTGCCGACCGAAGTGGATTCTTTTCTTCAGTCACGAACAATGTGTGATTACATTGTACGTATGGGTAGTCGTTTAAAGGGCTACTGTGTGAAGCAGGCGATCGCTAGAAAGATACAAGACAGAAGACATAAAAATGAGTAACATCAAGTATCGCGACTTACACTATGTTGAAAAAAAAAACTTACATGGACATATTTCAGGTTGCAAAGTCCGTATTATGATAACTAGACTAATTTTTCTTCGGTCATTCCACATTCGTAATTTTTAAAATTATTATTTGGGAAGGCATGTGACTTTGTGGGTACATTACAGAGTCGCCCCTGCTTTCAATATAAATATTTGTATTACTTGACATTTTTATGAGTCTATTCTAGATTGCACTCATTTTTCATGTTGGTGACTCAGCATATTTGTCCTTGCTTTTCTACACTAAAAGAAATTATAGTTTTCTATGTGTATTTTTGTATTTCGTATGTTTATTTAAAAGCCGGAAGGCAACTCATTACAGTCTAAGTTCTTATTAAGCATTTTGTGCAAAAGTATCATGTTGTGTAATGTTCTTGTTTGCTTAGGGGTTACAGTTTCGAAATTACTATTTAGTACATAACAACCTTTAGTTCATGGGAAAATGATTTTTTTTTTTTTTTTTTTTTTTGCTTCTCAACAAGATAACTCAGAAATTTGAATTTGAATTTATCTATTTTTAGTGAATTTATTTCTATGTTGAAAATGTTTCACACAAACAGTAGGTATTCAAGCTTAGAGCGAACATAACTTTCATACTATTTTTGAAGAGTGGCAGGTTTTCCCAACTCCCTACTAATTTTTAAACTAACTCCAAGATTTCTGTTCGCTTCATTTATTATGCAATCAATGTGAGTTTCAAATATAAATTTCGTGTCGGATTCATATCGTACCAAGCTAGGCAATTCACAGAAGCGTGGATTATCAGGTATGTACGATTCAGATCGGTTTTGAGGAGCATGGGCTATCGAGTATGTTCGAACCAGACATTTTTTTTTTTTGAAAAGCATGGGCTATTGAGTATGTCCGAAGAAAGATCGGTTCTGATAAGCATGGGCTATCGTTTACTTCTGAGCCTAACTTCCGAATCCGAATGAGCCGGACAAAAACCACGATGCAGGTCACCTGTTATTCATGCCATCAATGGCGGTCACTATTACACATGCCATGTTATATGCAAGGGTAAAAGTGGATCTGAAAAGATAGGGGGAAGGTAGGTAGCGGCATGACGCCATACCGTCCCTCTGCCTATCTATGCCCATTGTAATTTTTAGGAACTAGAGGAACGCCCTGCATATTTTTGTAGGTGAGAGGACGGCTTCACCCCGAGTTCCCCCTCACTTTTACCCATGACTATATGGCAAGTTTAAACACGAAATCGACCAAATTTGGAGATGAGCAACAACTGTATGGTTGAAATGTCAAGGAACATATCAAAGAGAGTGGCTTTGAGTTGAAAGTAAGTGGAAATATTTTTATGCAATTCCACAATACTAACTAAAATACAATCAATCTAAAATTCAATAACTTTAGATTATGCTCTTAGGAATTTTGAGAACTAAGCCCTCAACGACAAATTCTAGAGACATCACAGAAAGCAGTAGGAAAGAAGAAGTTTCAATTTGGAATTCCATTATAAAGTTGAACAGTATCCGAAAATTCTTACTCTATAACTAAAGGACAAAAATCTGTTAGCTCATTTTTTTTCTTAAGAAACGCACCAAGTTCTTTGAGTAAGGGAAGCGTTTTATACGAGATAAGTTAGTAGGAAGAATGTTCATATCAAAAGTTTTGCTGTTAGCGCTTCATCATTTTTCATTTCCTGCGGTTGAAGTTTTTTTCTTATTGAATTACCAGAATTTAGTCCTTTTCACGTAGTCTTTGAAAGATGATTATAGAACTTTCCATCCCTCCTATAAGCAAAGAAAAGAGGTTGACGCTTTGATGTCAGAAACGACGCTAAGAAAAATCTTAGAAGAGTTATTTACTGCATCGGACAATAAAAGCTGTCTCTTCTGCTTCTACTAGCAGCATATAGTGTGTTTTAAGATAAAGCACAAAATCTGTAGACAAAGTTTGATTAAGGCACTTTAAAAAAAACTGCGTTCGTTAAACGAGAGAGGTGAGAATTAGAGTCAAATAATGTAACTTAATGTCACACACTTTTATATTAAATACAGATCTGAAATTTTGTACGGATATATGCACCCGATGACAACAGAATATTTGCAAATAATTTTTATTGTGACATACAGTTTTACTGTAAAATTAATGGAGTGTTAGTTTTAGTCCAATTTCGTATCTTTCCAATTCCTTTTCCGTTTTTTTCTTAATTCTGCAGATTATAGTGTTATCTCTTTGATGCCAAAGGCTTTGTTGTTTCATTTGGATGATCTATGAAGATATATGTTACTCCCTGGCAGAGTGATAGTTCTTAATCAAACAAGGAAAATAGTGGATAATAATGCGGTAATAAAACATATAGTATTAGGAAAAGATATAAAATATAGAAATGAGTATCAATTCACATTGTGATAATATGCTAGAGTGCCAAATTATGATACAATATTGAAACAGGAAATCGACGACCTGCCATCTTTGGTTACAGTAGAAGTATACCGATGGAAATGGGACCTGTTATAACCATGCTGAATCCATGCTTACAAACCACCTCTAGCAATGTGTTACTACTTGTCGTTATGGTGCCCAGTGTTGAAACCCATCATTGATTTCTAGCACTTTCGGCAAGAAGTAGAGAGAAAAAGGGTGGAAATGAACGTTATTCTTGATACGTTGTATCCATATTAAAATATATTTTTCCTTTACTGTTAACATTTTCAGGAGATTAAAATTGAATGCAGAAGTGAAAGTAGATTTCGACGGTAGAAATACACTAACTCAATTTTTAAAAAGATGTTTCTCGTCATATATTATCATTTTTACATTGTAATAATCAACATTGGAACTGGAAATGCTTGGGTTTTACTATTTCTGGTTTGAATATTAGGTTAGTGGGCAGGATATGTAACTTATTCTTAGAAATTTTGTCCTACCGTTTTTCGTTTAATACATGTCGACAGTCAGGCAGACAAACACGGTATGAGAAGTACACTGTGTAGGATGTCCGGGCTCACAGCAGTCTGGACAAGGCTCTTAGTTTGGCGACTGAGAAAGTATGAGTTTTGTCCTGTTCGTAGCAGCTGTAGACAGCTTAGGAATTTCTTCTGGCTGTAGCAGCTGCAGAAGAGAAGGTGAGGTTAACCAGTCAAAAGCCGACTAATGTAGAATTGTAGAGTGGTATGGAGCAACTCCTATTATATCGGTTGTTCAAGTAGAAAGATAGCCCTGATGCTTGTCTTCATTTCCCATGTTAATGCCATAGTAACGAGCCGTCTTCTTCTTCTGTTGTTGTTTATATCATGCATATGGAGTTAGTAACAACCAGGAGGAAACATTGCAATATTTTCTGCGCATGTAATGCTGGATTCGATTCTAGAAGGTGCAAATATTTATTTATTTATTACCTATTACTGAGTTATTGATCTCTTCACAATTGGTATTACAATTAAATTTATTCTATTCTCGTATATATTACAAGTAAAATTACAATGAAAAACGCCATAAAGTAAAAAAAAAGGACAAACCATTTGTATCCTAGTTATATACAATAAAAAAAATGATATATCATTTTATACGTGCATAATACATAAATAAAGTGCTATCCGTCACTTTACCTGTATATCACTACATCTTTATGTTAAACAGTATTCGTAAATTAAAAACTGCGTGGTGTACATATTTCATAACAAATCAATATCTCAACGATTTGTAAAAATTTGGTGTCAGTTATAATTATATATTTTTAATTATATATATGTTCATACGAATTTTGTGTACAACGTTCATTGCGAAGTCAACCTTCCCACCGTTTAACTAAAAGGCAGAGCCGTAATTAAGGGAAAGCGAGCGGGGTGGTTGCCCCGGGCGCTGATAGAAAGGAGGCGTCAAACGAGCATGAAGAAAGGAAAAGTGTTGGAAATGAGTAAAGGACACGTCGCTCCAAAAAAAAAAGTATTGGCCCGCTATTAAATCTATATTGGCCCGCTAACCACTAGACCATCAGGGACAGCGCAAAATATATAATATTGGTTCTAGAGACCTTGGTGGAAATTAATTGTAAACTTGGGGCCCCGCAAAATGTTCCCAATTGGGCCCCGCACTAACTAAGGCCGGCCCTGACTGTTAATATCTTATAAAGGAATTTCCATGCCTCATTCAGGTACTTAGAGGTAGGCCTACTTATTTCACCCCAACTAACCTCCTGCAGATCATGGTATCTACAAACTTAAAAAAAAAAAAAAAAATCTTCTTTAGAATAATTATCGACAGTAGTCCAGTTACACTTAACGCGGAATGGTCGTATATTTATTGTTTCTTGAATCAATAATGAGCAGGATGATAAAAATCTTCAGATACAAAAGGATCTATTTTCGTCGTTTATGTTTTTATTCACATTTGTTATTACTAAATGTAATGATTTTCATATCGACTTTTTAATGTCATTTATAGATGGAAGATTATTCAATGACACGGACTAGGCTAGAGGAAAACCTACTGTTTCCATCTTTTGAGCCTATTATTAATCCAGTAAAATAATATTATAATTCTGAGTTTAATAATTTTTCTCAAATTTTATTAATAAATTATGTTTCTGCCCTAGAATTCAATAAAAATAAACACCGACTACAAGATATGAACACTTTTCCATTCGTATTCTAAGATGGATAGCGCTTTTAATATTATTTATATTAAAATCAATCCTGGTTGTATGAAAGAGATTTGTTATGGCATTAAAACCCGCCCCCTGTCTTTTTTTGTTCTATCCTATCTAAATACATTATATGTGTCTCTAAAACTTCACTATTATATATTTCTGGCTTAACCAAGTCTCAGTTATCTATAACATCATAGTTGGCAGCAGGGGCGGACTGGCAACCATAGGGCCAACCCTGCTAAACTGAAATGAGGGCCCACTGTATAAAAATGTAAAAAATGTACTTGGTATTCTTCATATGTATTACATATAAAAGTCCATCTTCGAACCCATAAACAGTATCCCATATATTCATACAAAAGCAAAACATTAATTACAAAAAATCTGAAGTAGGAACATTTTAATAGTAACTCATACAGTGTATAATTGGCTTTATCATTTTTTATTGTAAACACACACAATACCGGAATTGGTGCTTTCAGTTATTTATATAGTGCTATTGTTTTTTATGTAATGAAATTAAACCATTTATTTAAACAAATGAATGTCATGTTTTAGAAAACCCAAAATATATTCATGTGCAATAAGTAAAAACTAATCTCAAGTCAACTTTGAAACACTAAATAATCAAAGCACTGACAAAAATAATGTAAGTTTCTTTCCTCATAAATCAGTTCTAATATCAAATTGGTTGAAATTTTCTACTGAATTGCATACTGTAACCTAATATAATATAATATTAATATGAATGACAGAAATGTATCCTAATATTAATATCTTCATTATGCCCCAGTTACACTCACAATTTCAAATATTTACCTAATTCTTTGGAGCTAGATACAAGATCGTCAATCACTTTGTCGTAATCAAACGTATGTGATCTTAAGCAATGAACGCAACTGATTTTTGATCACTTTCATAATCGAGAAAATTCTTTCAAATGATACTTGGGTACACGATAGAGTTAGAACATACTTATACGCTTTATACAACGATGGATATAATGGACCATAAAGATTTAATTCGTGAAGCAGGTGCAGTGCACAAACTAGACACACTTTACACTGTCTTGCAGGTTTGCATTTCCATTCATCTTCCTCCTCACTCTCAGTTTCATTATCTTCCTCTTCTTCATTTCCTCTTTTTCACTACTATGAGCATATTGCTCGCTGCCATGCTCATTTCTTAAAATATCTTGTTTTTTACATATTGGTGGATTATAGTCCCTATAATGACGAGCAAATTGGAGCAGTTCCTCTTGAATTTGTTCTCTTTTCACTTTGCAATAATGTGGTAGAGTACTGAGAGCTGAATCAGGTAGTTCTTCTCTACTTTGTTTCTTATATTTAAAAAAGTAGTAGTCAACGTGCTCGTTTTTAACAGCTGCTGTATCACAAATCACGCACTGTTTTAGGGCATCATTGTCTCATAGACGGAACCTTTTCAAGTCGATAAACGTGAAGAAGAATAAGGTCTGTTCATGAAAGTTTAACTTTACGTCTTTTTTATGCAAAACACAAGTTTGCGGGAGTTACCCTGCCATATTTTTGATGCTGGTAGGTTTAATTGAGCACATTTCTTAAAAAATTGGTGGAGGGGGCCCACCCTGCATTTGCAGGGTAGCAGGGTGGGCCAGTCCGCCCCTGGTTGGCAGCTATGACACTTCTGTACAAATCATTTAGTTTTCTATTTAATCCTCTGGAGCATAAAATACACTTACACTTTCTCTTGTCTCTTATTCTAGTTTCCTAACGCCTTCTAGTGTTCTTAGTGAATATAGAACTGAATCATTAGCATTTTCCTTAACCTTAACATTTCCTGACCAGTCTATCCACAAGAAAGCGAAATGTTGGTATCTTTTTTATTTCTTAGCTTCGTTAGACGAAATTCTTCTGTTTGCAGAAACACTCTGATTTATGTAAATAGCCTCCCATTAGTGTAACCTAAGTCATTACAGTTTAAATTTCCTTTTACCTTTCTTTCCTGAGAGCTCCTCCGTGGCTAAGCGGTTAGCGTACGCGCCCTTGTCGCGGGAGACCTGGGTTCGATTCCCAGTTGGAGCTCATGAGATTCGAATTCCACGTTAATCAGTAGGTCCACGTCTCCCATAGCCTCGCTGCTGAAAGGGACGCTAAATTCAACTCAACTTTCTTTCCTGAAACAAAAAAAAAACCTGTCTTTATCGAATCTTTTCGAAAACTTGAAAATTATACCAAGATTTATATGATTAGATCCTTTAATCTATGACATGTGTCAATCAAGCATTAACTGATAGGTCTAGTGCACGACCTACATTTTTCACAACTGAAATAACATTTTCATTAGGTAATTCCTGAATACTATACAATTTTACTGCGTTTCTTCTAACATGTTGATCAATGTCTTCTATTTTCAAATTCAGTTTAACAATTTCTTTCTCCGGCCTAATGTCCTCGTTTTGAAAATCATCAATCAGGTCCGTGCATTTTTCAGTGATTCTCCCTTATATTTTAACAGTTTCGAGATTTCATTAAGTTTCTCTGATAAGTAAAGGGTCCAAATGGATTATTCGAGTTGCGGGATGAGACACAGTGCGCGTGATAGAGGATGTGAAAATATGTGTATGTGCAAAGTTGTAGCTGCTGAGCGCAATAACAAACTACCACTGTTTGCATTGTCTATGTTTCACTATTTTCACAATTCAAAAGTTCATTTGATGTATTTCTATACCATAGCATAGCCCTTCTCCCATCAACTTTGACCCCCCTTCCCCTCCGTTTCTTATGGAGCTCAGTCGCTATTAACTTTGCACATACGCATATTTTCACATCCTCTATCAGGCGCACTATGTCTCATCCCGCAACTCGATTCATCTATTTGGACCCTTGTGAGCAAAGATCAACGATCTGTCGAAAGCTTTTTCTATTGGCTTCTCTAAATTTTAATCTATAAGGCTTCTCTAAATTTCAGTTTCCTCTTTAATTGATAATACAAGTTGAAACAGTTCACTAAAAGAAGAATACTTACTTGTAAGATTTATGGTTTTTTCACCACTCACATTTCTTTCCCACGATTTCTCATTGTTATTGCAGCGCTTCACTTGCTCATTAAATCGTAAAATTTGATGTCTTTATTCTAATTCACACACACGCATTATGAAATAAATTACTACAATTCTTACATTGGTATTTTTGATACACGTCCAGTCGAGTTACGGATCTTGAGTACCTACTACAAACTCAAATTAATAGAATACTTGCTCATCAAGTTTCTCTGACAAGTAAAGGGTCCAAATGGATGAATCGAGTTGCGGGATGAGACATAGTGCGCGTGATAGAAGATGTGAAAATATGTGTATGTACAAATGGTACTGAGTAAGCCCTCAGTTCGCTTATACTTGACAACTATTTCCATACTACACTGTTTAAAATACACAATATCAAACAGAACAGTATTTCTTTTTTAAACATCTTGAGCTGTTCCTGTTATTAAAGTTCCCTACGAAATTCTCAACAAGATTTTTTTTTTTTGGTAAAACGTCCCATGCATTATCCCGTGATTGCAATTCTGCCTTCATTTTGTTTATATTCGGGATTATTGTGGTAATAGTTTTTTTTGACACTTCCGCTAACTTTTGCATAACGGAACAACAAATGAATAAGTTTAGACTAATCTATATTATTTACATGTGTATTTGAAAATGAAATGAAAAGAAGTCTGAGTTTTACGTGCCACAGCTAGGTTAAAGGAGATGGTGATTATCAGAAATGAATGAACTGGTGGAATGAAGAAAGTGGGAGGAAACCGAAGAAACTCGATGAAAACCACGCACACGATATTTGTGAACCACAAAGTTCATTTGGCGCGAGCTGGGATCGAACCAGGGACCCCATGCACCAGAGGTGAAAATTCTACCACTGCGCCACTACGGCCCCACATTTGTATTTGATCATGTTCTATGTCCATAATTTCGAACAAATGAACTTAAAATTGAGCGAGCGTCCTCTCACCACACTACACCACTAACAGTATTTTCAATTAGGATTATACGATTCGGATCCAACGTTAAACAGTAGAATTATATCCGATATATCTCTTAGCGAAAAGAAATCTTAAACTCCAAGTAAATAAATTAAAGAAAAATATGAACACAATACTATGTTTTCAATATAAACTAATTTCTATCTTCTTCATCTCTCATTATCACCGTCTCCTTTAGCCTAACCGGCATAACCGTAGGACGTAAAACTTAAAGATTTCATTTCATTTATCTTTATGTTTGTGAATGAAAGAAATGTATATATATATATAAACAAGGGCAGATCCAAGGGGGAATAAGGGGCTATAGCCCCCTTGATCATATCCTGGATCCGCCGCTGGATACATATATATATAGGATAAAAGTGAGGTGCCTCCCACTTCCTAAAAAATTACAATGGGCAAAAATAGGCACAGAAGACGGTATGACGTCATGCGTTCCTCTACATTTTCAGATACATTTTTACTCCTGTGTATATCTTAAGGAAATATTTACTATTAACTAAAGAAACATTTTTATTACATATCACTGCAGCGTTCACATTTTATTTACGTATTTATAATGGAATACATTAATATAATAAGGATAATTATAACATGCGTTGACATAAAATAAAATGCTCAAAAGATTTCTCATTTCCCACAACAGACAACAAATATTTTTGATACATTATATCTTGTTTCCTCATCTGCAAACTTCACTAACGTAACGAAGGCAGTGAACAAAAATACTCTGGGATAGTATTCCCTCTGGGATGGGAACAGAAACGCATGCCTACTTTATTTTCTAAAGAAGAAGGAAACTCTATTTCCGAGGAGGCTTAATATCAAGTTCTTTGTGATCAAAACATGTTACCTAAGTATCTACGAGGATATAATAAACTGTTCTTATATATATATATAGACTTACGTTCTATACACATTGTCATTTACATGAAGAGGACATGCATTCTTTCTATATAGAATACCTGTACAAAAAATCCTGTTAACAAACAATATAATTGAGTACTAATCAGCTTCAGTATTAAAAAGAAAAATCCGGAATAACTCAGGAGGATAGGAATTTAACCCAAATATCGGCGCACTGTGATGTACACTAAACTAACTAACTAACTCTATGGCTTATGGAACCCGGAGGTTCAATGCCGCGTTCACAAAAGCTCTCCACTGACTTCTATCCTTAGCTAACTGCATCCAGTTTCTACTTTGTATTCCAATCTCTGCGAGATCCATCTTAATATTGTCCTCCCATCTGCGCCTAGGTCTTCCTAATGGTCGTTTTCCGATTGGTCCTCCGGTCAAGACTTTGAAAGCGTTTCTACTTTCTTCCATTCTAGCTACATGACCCGCCCACCTAAGCCTCCTAGACTTCACGACCCTAACAATGTTGGGTAAACCATATAAATTATGTAGTTCCTCGTTATGAAGTTTCCGCCATTCCCCATTCCCGTTCCTCTTGGGTCCGAATATTCGACTCAGGATCTTGTTCTCAAACTGTGATGTACACTGATGTCCAAAATAATTGTGGCATATCTATAATTGTCTTCTTGTCAGAATATAATTTCATAATGATTTTACAGGGTACTTTTAATATCTACTGTTACTATGTGTATAATCGGGAAATGTATATTTGTGGCCAATTTCATAGGAAAAGAATTATAAATACGAAAATCAGAATGAGTAAAACAAAATGTTGCTAAATGGGCAAGAAAGTTTTATTATCGTTTTATTGTTCTTATATAGGGCCTACTGCTCTTTTGACATGAAATTTGCCACATACATGTCTTTGCAGATTATACACATACTAGCATTATAAGAAATACCGGGCTAATTCGTTATCAATAGTTTTGGGCATGAGTGTACATATACATAATCTTTCTTTTTGCTAAATGGAATAGAATCAAGGAAGACCTTGGTTCGTTCCCAGATGTGATTATATGAGACGTTCCAATCGAACTTAACAAAGGTTTGTTGTCTGAAAATCCTTCTTACTAGTACACTCTAAATGAGAAATGATTGTCCATTTATCTTGAAACTGTATTTTATAAAGGAAAGACAAACGACTTCCACCAATTATACATACATGCATCGAGAACTGGCTGTAGAGCAGTTTGGTATTACTACTCGAACGTCTCAAATATAATTTCCGTATGCTCAGATTGCACTTAACTTTTATAGAGATCCTTACTACATGAGATATTTCATATGTAGATCGAATTCCACGTTAAGTAATAGACTCAAACTTTCTATAGACTTAAATACTAAAAACCCATAGAACATAACATGTGAAAGAAAAATCTTTCGGGTGTTTCACAGGCTGTATACTTATCACGGAACATTCAGGTTCACAATTGAAACTTTAAGGATAATAATATTATATACGGGATTTCGCTTGGATTTCAATTCAATGGGTGATATCAATAAAACGGAGAAGTTACTCATTACGCCCAATTTTGAAGTAGTTACTCGCATTGGTATCAATAAAAAGAGAACTGAGCACTAGTCGTCTCGGCTGACCTCGAAGAAGCCCCGCCCTTTTGAAGTAACCACACCTCTATTCTCGAGCCGAGTAACTACTCCGCGTTTGATATCAATAAAAATCAAAGACTCTTCTGTGGTGCTAGTAACTTCTCCAAATTTGTGGAGCAAGCTAAATAGGTGACTCCGTGCGAAATATGGCAGAGTATATGATTGTTTTACTACGTAGAAAAACTTATAAACTGCATAGAAATGTTGGAAATGGAGATTACAAAAAGCATTATAAGTTTATGAAAGAAAATGTAGAGTGGTTAGCACAACATTTTTTAAGGAGAATCAACCGAAATTCCGGGTGGTGGACTACGTAATGATGAAAAGATGCGGGTTTTCTTCAAGGGCGCCGATCCTGTGGGGGCCCGGGCCCCCCAAAGCTCATGTGGGCCCCCTATTGTATTTATGAATATACAATATTTGGCATAATTCGAGTGCAATTTGTCTTAAAATCCTGATATATATACCTTCTGCACCTGAATGCCCCCTCCCCCCCAATTTACAGAGAAATCGGTGCCCTTGGTTTTCTTGCGTTACGTGAGTGATCCGGGATTCCAGGTCGGAATGTCAGGGGATTCTGGTGTGGCTCAAAGTACTGTCTATGACTACCTGAAAATGGATTGTTTCCGGAAGTGTGCGTAATATGCAAACAGCAAAGGCAGAGTGGCAAGAACAATATACATTTCCGGGTGCTATCGGAGCACTTGACTACACACAAGTGGCATTAAAGAAACCTAGTATTTTGGAGAGTAATACGTTAATAGGAAGAGCTATTTCGTGGCTAAGCGGTTAGCGTACCTGCCTTTGGCATAGGAGACCCGCGTTCGATTCCCGGCAGGAGCTCATGTGGTTTGGATTCCACGTTAATCAGTGGGTTCTGTCTCATATAGGCACACTACTGAAAAGGACGTTAAACTAATAATCAACTCAACTCAACGTTGATAGAAAGGGTGTATATATGAGAATGTATTTTGTTTATGTCAAGGCGAAAGGGGACACGTATGGTGTGGCAAACGCAATCAGATGGACGTGATTTATGACGTGGGTGGCTGGACTTTTTTAAAAAGAAAACAAAGGAGCCAAGTGTCTGATTTCGTTCTTAAAGTCAAACAATCTACAAAGACCTTGGACAACACGTGATATGCGCTTGTCGCGTTAATCTTGATATTGCTGGATTCCAATCAACATCCATCAGCTCAAATAGGTTCATTCCCATCGTTTCAGTATTACTTTCTTCTTTCCCGTTTTTTTATTTTTTATTTTTCCTCCTTTTTTATTTTTGTTTTATTCTCGCTCGAATATTAAAGATTCTCTTTTGAATTTGTGTCTCAGTCGTAGATGTATTTGATATTTCGTTGCATTTCACTGTAATTACTTTCAAAGTTTCGGCTTTCCTTCGTTTACTTTCTGGTAGCTGTGACTTTGAAAGTACCTCTGGAAACTCTTTTAAAATATCCATAAATGCACTTTGATTGAAGCTGTCGTTGCTACTTGCCAGTTTCATGGCTTTTAAGATACTACGCCATAGGTTAAAAACAACGAAATGACTGCGCGATGAATGGGAGAAAAGAGTAATCACTTCTTTTATTGATACGACTCAGTGCTACGTGCAGAGGAAGCGCGAGTAAGCGTTCATAAATCTGGAGCAGACTAGACCTGGGTAGTGGCTTGTTTTATTGATACGAAATTGAGGGAGGAGATTACTCCAGCTGTAGTTACTCCGATTCTCGAGCAGGACTTCTCAGGAGTAGTTACTTATTTTTATTGATATCACCCAATGTCACAGTTTGGGGAAGATATTTTGAACGTAGACAATGCGTGATATTAATAAAAATAAGTAACTACTCCTGAGAAGTCCTGCTCGAGAATCGGAGTAACTACACCTGGAGTAATCTCCGCCCTCAATTTCGTATCAATAAAACAAGCCACTACTCAAGTCTAAGTCTGCTCCAGATTTATGAACGTTTACTCGCGCTTCCTCTACACATAGCACTGAGTCGTATCAATAAAAGAATTAGTCACTCATTTCTCCCATATGTTGGGCGGTCATTTCGTTGCGGGTAACTTATGGCGCAGTATCCTAAACGCCATGGAAGGGAAAAGTACAAGGTGACCAGAACTTTTACTTTCAAAAACGGGACGCATACGAATCTGCGAGGGGGGGGGGGAATTCCACATTGCATTTTGGAACAGCAGTGTTTTCAATTTACAAAATGCACAAGTAAAAATGATAACACAGCGTTTTTAACTTAAGTACTAGACCTACCCAACAATACTTTTAACTACTTGAACACTCAGAATTCCCACTTAAACCACAAAACACTCCATTCTCATTTGAATATTCAGAAATTCTAGGCACGCCTGAACCTAAACATTGAGTGTTGGTACGGGAGAGTAGAATTTGCATTGACCATTTATATTTTGAATAATAATTACGGGATATCTGGGTCATTTTTGCTTAAAACGGGACATTTAGGCGTCCCGTTTGAGAATCAGAAAAAAAAAACGGGACAACAGTTGAAAATAAGGGACTGTCCCGGCTAAAACGAGACGTCTGGTCAGCTTGGACAAGTAGCAACGCAGTTTCAATTAAAGTGCACTTGTGGATATTATAAGAGAGTTTCCAGTGGTACTTTCAAAGTCACAGTTACCAGAAAATAAACGAAGGAAAGCCGAAGCTTTGAAGGCAAGTACAGTGAAATGCAACGAAATATAAAATACATCTACAACTGAGACACAAATCCAAAAGAGAATCTTTAATATTCGAGCGAGAATAAAAGAAAAAGAAAAAAGGGAAACAAGAAAGTTCGAATCTAACAATATCAAGATTAACACGACAAGCCCATATCACGTGTTGTCCAGGGTCTTTGCAGACTGTTTGGCTTTAAGAGCGAAATCATACACTTAGCCCCTTTGTTTCCTTTTTTTTTTAAAAAAAAAAGTCCAGCCACTTACATCATAAAGCACGTTCATCCGATTTCGTTTTCCACACCGTACGTGTCCCCTTTCGCCTTGGCATAAAAAAAATACATTCTCATGTATACACCCTTCCTATCAACGTTGAATTTAGTTGATTTTGAGTTTAACGTCCTTTTCAGTAGCGAGGCTATATGAGACGGAACCCACTGATTAACATGGAATCCGAACAAAATGAGCTCCCGCCGGGAATCGAACAGGGTCTCTCATGCCAAAAGCATGTACGCTAACCGCTTAGCCACGTATGAGCTCTTCCTATTAGCGTATTCGTCTCCAAAGTACTAGGTTTCTTTATTGCTATGTGTGTATAGTCAAGTGCTCCGATAGCACCCGGAAATGTATATTGTTCTTGCCACTCTGCCTTTGCTGTTTGCATAGTACGCACACTTCCGGAAACAATCAATTTTCAGATATCGCAATAATCGCATCCATTACACTTGTAGTAGTCATAGACACAGTACTTTGACCCACACCAGAATCCCCTGACATTCCGACCTCGAATCCCGGATCACTCACGTAACGCAAGAAAACCCGCATCTTTTTCTCATTGCGTAGTACACCACCGCAAATTTAGGTTGATTCTCGTAAAAAATGTTGTGCGAACCACTCTACATTTTCTTTCATGAACTTGTAATGTTTTTTGTAATCTCCATTTACAACATTTCTATGCAGTTTGTAAGTTTTTCTACGTAGCAAAACAATCATATACTCTGCCATATTTAACACGGAGTCACCTATTTAGCTTGCTCTACAAATTTGGAGAAGTTACTAGCATCACAGAGGAGTCTTTGATTTTTATTGATATCAAACGCGGAGTAGTTACTCGGCTCGAGAATAGAGGTGTGGTTACTTAAAAGGGCGGGGCTTCTCCGAGGTCAGCCGAGACGAGTAGTGCTCAATTCTCTTTTTATTGATACCAATGCGAGTAACTACTACAAAATTGGGAATAATGAGTAACTTCTCCGTTTTATATATCACCCAATAGATTGTTGTTATCCATAAAGAACCTAGAAATATTCCACAGAAATCCCGCGGAAACTCCTGCTCTCGGGATATAAGAGCACTCTAAAATTCCACATGCCATCCATGGGACGTTGATGCGTTGATATCTAGGGACTAACGTTGAATCTATCGACCTCTTGACGTTCAAGAGGCATCTCTGTGATAAATGTGAAGTTACTTCAAGTCAGGAAAAAATAGAAGTTAATATTATATTAATTTTTATTTCTCTTTGTTGGCTGAGAAAATGATTCAATGGTTGAGCGCATACGTGCGGCAAAGAGCCTTGGTTTGATTCCAAATTATATGAGATTCTGGTGGTGTGCCTACGTTCTTTCCTTTTTTAGGAATTCTTACGTTTTTATTTTCAATATCTTCTCTGCACCAAATCTTCAGCTTTTATGCGTTATATTTTAATTTGCCTCGATTACCCAAAGGTAGTGATGTAACATTAAAAATTTCATTTATATATACTGTATTCTGATTTCATTTATATATATTATTTTCTATTATGGTTCAAGTTTCACCAAGTATATACCGATATGCACAACTTACAAATGAAAACAAGTTTCACATGCTGTGTCACTCCTAAATGACATAGTTAATGAAAATTGAACAATCATAGAAACTAGTGCCACTGTATGACACAGGAAACAACAGAAAGAAACATGGATTAGAGGAACAGAAATGGAATTTTAATACAGAGACAACACTTACACTGAACTCCCTACGAATCATGATACCCCTTGACATTACAAAAGGAGTGAAATGGTCCTTAAAAGGTTCTGAGATCACCATGGACATCGATACACGCTGTGCAGCTTGAATTCATACCGCTCTCAAAGTTGGTAATGAGTCGTTGTTGTTTAGAGTTCCATTACTCCACCAGAGCTGTTGACAATGATATACAGGGTGAGTCAAAAGTCCTTGGACACTTGCATAAGTTTGAAAATCGACGGGAAAAGTAAAAAGTTATGATGGGAACAGAGGTTTGATGAGAGGCCGCAACTTTTGGAGTGTATGTCATTCATAGCCGCCATCTTGAAATCAGCCATTTTGGATTCAAGTCATTTTTTTAAAAAAAGTGAAGGGGTGTATGACACATCAAATAACACTAGAATTAGGTCAGAAATTTAGTGGTGTGTTTTTTTTCTATCTTGTACAGTTTAGAAGTTAATCGCTAATTGTCGATACTGCTGTGACGTAAATCAGAACTGCGAAGGTGATGGTGTGGTGTGGCATATGGAACACCCACATCATTGGGCCATTTTCCATTTACAACACCTTAACTGCACCACAGTATCTGATGTTGCTGCAGGACCTTGTGCTCCCTGCCACACTGAACGCTGACGGCATTTTCCCATCTTATCTTCAGCACGATGGAGCCCCTCCACACTATGGACTTGGTGTTGTAGAACGTAGAACATGTGTTGTAGCATTCAGTATGAAGGTAATTTCACACATTTGAACATTAATAACTTCTAAACTGTACAAGATAAAAAAATAAATAACAACACCAAATTTCTGAGCTGAAGCTAGTGTTATTTAATGTGTCATACCTCCCCTTTCCTATTTAAAAAAATTGACTTGAATCCAAAATGGCGGATTTCAAGATGGCGGCCATGAATGACATACACTTCAAAAGTTGCGGCCCCTCATCAACCCTCTGTTCCCATCATCACTGTTTACTTTTCCCGTAGATTTTCAAACTTATGCAGATGTCCAAGGACTTTTGACTCACCCTGTATGATCCTTGGTGCATCTAGACGTGCTGATGCCTACCAAACGTGCTCGACGGGATTCAAATCGGGTGAACAGGCAGGCCAGTTCATTCGCTGAATAAACTTCACTACCTGTGCTGCTCGATGCATCGTGCATTATCATCCATAAAAAAAGAAGTTGTACTCAACAGTATCTCTGAAAAGACGCATTGGGGAAGAAGTACAGTGTCACAATAACGTTGACTGTAAATATTTCGGAAGTGATGTACATTTCTGTAGAATTTCAGAAGTTTTATATTATTTTCCTAGGAATTCGAAAGCTTTTCTATTTTCCGTAGAATTTCAGTAGCTATATATAATTTTTCTAGCATTTTATAAGTTTTCTATCTTTTAATTAGGATTTCAAATATTTACTATTTGAGTCAGAGTTTCAGAAGTCTTTACCTTTGTCCTGGAATTTAGGACCTAGGATTTCAAAACTTTTCCTAGGATTTCAAAAAAATTATATGCTTTCTCTAAGCCTTTTGTCCTCTTCTTTAGAGTTTCAGAAGGTCTTTATCATTATCTGTAGAATTTCAGAAAAAATATATATGCAACTTTTCCTAGAATTTCAGAATGATTATATTCATTTTCCTAGGATTCCAGAAGTTGTTTAGCCTTTTCTTTAGAATTTCAGAGCCTTGATATGATTTGCCCTAAGGTTTCAAAATCGTTTTATTTTTCTCTGTAGGAGTGTCTCCAATTAGCTAAGACATATTATATTCTTTATCTTCTTGAGTAATTTCTGCAAACCTAATACGAGGGGAGTCCCAGAAGTACCCGACCTGACGTATAGATGGCAGTTGCCGTTTGAAAAACATCACAATAGTCGCAAACACCAACCGTATAAAGCTTACATTCGAAGTTTGAAGACTCTAGATTGTTTAGTATTTATTTGGTAGCCATCAATAATGAACGCTCTCAATGAATTTGTAAACATGGAAAAGATGTGATACAATGATATCGATATGTGATACAATACTTTCATTTGAAAGGTCTCGCGCGAGTCTCCTTCTTCATTTATAATAGTAAAATATTGGGTGGCAGAGACTAAACGAGGCTATTTACTGTTAGACGAATATCGCAGTGCTAGATCAATTGAGGCAACCACGTCAAATATGGTGAAAAAATCCAGAAAATGGTTTTTGCATGACCTCGACTAAAAGTGCTTGAGCTAACAAACATGGTAGGCATTTCAAGAAGTGTTGTACCTCGGATATTGACTGAAAATTTGGACATGAAAAAGCTGTGCACGAGATGGGTGCCGTGTTTGTTCACAATGGAACAATGCAGCGTTGTAAGAATGTTTCAATCGTGTGTTTGACGACATTCCACAACAATAAAGCCTAGTTTTGCGTCGGTTCATAACCATGGATGAAATATAGGGGTTTCACTTTACACCTGAGACGAAGAAATAGTCAAAATAATGGACTGAAAGGGGAGAATTGGCTCCAAAGAAGGCGAAGACAGTTCGATCTACTGGCAAGTTCATGATGTCAATTTTTCGGGATACACATGAAATAATTTCCATTGATTATCTTCAAAAAGTAAAAAAAAAAAAAAAAAAAAAAAAATCAACAGCGAGTATTATACAAACTTAATTCAGCGTTTGTCTAATGAAAGTAAGGAAAAAACAACCACATTTGGTGAAGAGGAAGAAAGTGTTGTTTTATGGAGACAATGCACCAGTTGACACATCCACTTTCCTGATGGCCAATATCAATAAGTTCGAATTGATTCCTCACCTACCCTATTTTCCATATTTAGCTCCTCGGATTATTTTTCTTTCTCTTGTATATGTATATATATATATATATATATATATATATATATATATATATATATATATATATATATATATATATATATATATATATATATATATATATATATATATATATATATCTTTTTTTCCAATTTTTTGTGTGTTTTCTTTATTAGATCGGGTACTTTTCGGACTATTCTCGTACATCTTTTGTTTAGCTGCAAATACAGATCTTTTCAAGTATCAATGCGGAAATGGAAGATTTTTCAATATGAATGACACTTAAAAATGTACAGGGAAAATCGGTGTTATGCTCAAACAACACTATGTTTAAAGAAGAAAACAGAGCTTTCCTTTGTGTAGGTAAATAATCATGACAATTTCATTCAAAACAAAGAAAAAAACGTTTCTCTATATTAGTATTTCTTTGAGGCTGCATGAGCAACGCATATAAATCTGTAATCCGTGTGTGTAATCCCAAGTTTGAGTTTGATTGCTAGTATTTACCTTGAATAAGAAATCGGAGTAGAGTAACTTTAAATACTACTTTTCACCTTATATAGCCTCGGTGCTGAAAAGGCGTGTTAAACTTTAGTTTACCACCCCAATGGATGATAGACCATGGAACAGACTAAAGTTTTCTAAATATTTCTTTTCTAACTTCCGTATTTCATAACATATAGAGGCCTATTTATTTCAGTTTATTTGTGTCAGTTCTAATAATTTATTGCTTTCAATACTATTCACGCATTTATATTACATATTTTTCATATATGTATATATAATTTAAACTAATCAAAATGGTGGATGTTATGGATTTCTATCTACCCATGTTACGAAATTCCATGCTATTTATATGGGACACCTCTTACACCCTCAAATTATTGAGCACTTCCTGTAGAGCTGCAATGATTGTACGTTTTAGGGACAAACCCAAATGAAAATAGCCAAAAGTGAATATTTTTAATTTTTAGAGGGTCTAAAAAGGGAATGAAGAAATTCCCATGCTATTTAAATAGACGTTTTCTTGGGATAAAAAATCTTATCTTTTAGATAGTTGAAATAGGAAAAGAAACGATAGAATTGTGGGTTCAAGAGGTGTAAGGCCATAGGCCGAGCAAAGGCAGTATGTGAATACGAAGCCCCTTGATAGGCAAATATGAAGAGCATGGGGAAATATGAAGAGCAAGTTTACGAAATTCACTGTTGATTCAAAGGCCGATAGATAAGAAATAAGCAAACCCGGGGGTCTGGGAGCGGAGCCCCCATCTAGCCAAAGGCTAGCCGAATTAATATAACCAAATGTTGCAAGATATTAGAGTAGAAATAGAATATTTGTAAAGTTCGGAGCATATATGTCACTGCTAGGAGTGTTTGTGTCGCTGTTGGTAGAACATACTATTTGATATTTAACAGCGCATTATTTTTAAATTTACTGTACATAAATACAGTATAGTTTTAAATAATCTGTTCAAGAGAACTATTAAATATTGCTGGCAACCAACAATACACTTTTTAGTGCTATAACATTAGTCTTTGTCGATAATCTCGAAAACTACACATTAGAATTTAGCCTTAAGCATGCAGTTTTGTAAAGCTCAAAATCATATATCAACTGATGTATTTCTTTTCTTTTGACAGTATTTTAGTTGAAAAGGAAATGTAGTTTAAGAGTTAATCATAATTTTAGGTTATATCACATTAAGTCTGGTGCGTGGGGTCCCTGGTTCAATCCCCGACCAAGTAGGTTTATGGTGGACAACATCGGGTCTATGGGTCTTCTCACAGTAGTCTCGTTCTCTCCCACAACTTCACTCCATCAATTGGTCTATCATCATTCACTTGCCTTAATCATCCGTCTCCCTTAGCCTAACGCAGGGCCGGATTTCCCAATAGGCCCGGTAGGCCCGGGCCTATGGGCGCAAGCTCCCAAGGGGCGTAAGGCCGAGAGAAAAAATAAAAAAAATATCTAGAAATAAAAATAAATAGCCATAACTTAATACTTTTTGAATTGATTTTAAAAAATCAGGCTAATAAAGCATTCTGATTTTGAAGTTCATTGGAACTAAATAATTGTTGGTAAAGTTAAAGATAAAATTGCATCGTGGAGTGGTGTTTAAGCAATTAACATATAGGCCTGATATAATTTTTTAATAAAGGTTTTTAGGAATAACTTTAACCAGACTAGGGGGCGGAAAGAATTATTGGGCCTAGGGGCGCCAAAATGCTAAATCCGGCCCTGGCCTAACGGGTAAAATTATGAGACGTTAAATTGAAAGATTTAAAATATATAATATATTTCATTAACCATATCACGGACTGTTGTCTTACTAATGTCAGAATGAAGAACATCATGAGGGAATAATTCAGCGTCTGTGTGACCTTAATAATAGATGGTCTGGTTTTTGTTAAGCTTCAGTCTTTAGGTTTACAAAATAATGTTTCTCTAAATTTTGTCACGCTTACCTATGGTGCATGGGATTCCTGCCAAGTAAATTTGTGGGGACAAGATCGTGTCCGTAAAGTTTCTTGAAGTACTCCGTTTCCTCCCACACTCTCATTCCACAAATTATTCCATCACCATTTCAATTGACTTAATCACCCAAATTTCTTAGCCTAACGGGCAGAACATTAAACTGAAATATTTCATTTTCCATAGTACTATTTCGAATGTATTTGATTGCTATAGTACACTTTTGTGTTCCGGCAGTTCGAATATTACCTAAGGATGAACTCTTGCGATATCTTAATAGCCAGACTCCAGGAAAACGCAGAAATAACTCTGACCTACTTTATAATGTTGTTAATGAATATTTCAGATCGGAAACCGTACTTCAGAAACTATCCTTTCCGCATAACCCGGAATACCCACCTGTTCCATCTTGCCCGCCCTAGGTTAGCAATTATACTGATGTCTCTTCTTTACAGAATACCGAACTATTATAATCATCTAACAATTGATGTGGACCTTTTTCCGAGCTACCCGGTGTGTGACAAAGCAATTAAACGAGTTTTGGCCAAATAATATTACTTTTGCACTCTTTGTTGATACTGTTACTTTGTTATTTTTGTTTCTCTGTTTCCTGTTTGTTAACATTTTCCTGTGTAAAATGGGAAAGTTATGTTGTGGCTGGAAATTTGTTCAATAAATAAATAAATAAATAAATAAATAAATAAATAAAGTTTCTTTCAACTGACCCATGAGCTTTCAAAATGACTCGTATTAGTTGATTGTATTCGATGAGACCTATTGACCGTATATGTTTATCTTGGTACATTTTGTTTTCGTTAAACGCTAATAATATTTGTAGAATTTACAATATATGTAATACAAAATAACCAGTGGTTGACCCCCAAAGTACTTGTAGAATATGGTAACACATACCAGTATAGGACGCTGAGGATCTTTGGTTTCCCTTGCATTTTCTCAGGAGGTAATTTCTCCAGCGACAAAGCAGTATAACTTTTCTCAGGCGTCCCGTTCATTTAGTGTTGTAAGACATGAAGGTGACGTCTCCCACCACCTTCTTTTCTCTTCCTTCTCTCTCTCTCTCTCTCTCTCTCTCTCTCTCTCTCTCTCTCTCTCTCTCTCTCTCTCTCACCACATTGTCATCTACATCTCAGCTAAATGGTCCGCGCACACAGCTATTAACTAGTCTTCTCTCAGCGCTGTGAAGAGGATTTGTGCCGCTAGCTGCATGTTTGCAAGCGATAAGGAAGGACTCCGATCCGTACGCACAGAGAGTCATTTTGTCATCACAAACTTTCAGTCCTGGTTCTTGCTGTCTCCTGATTAGTGAGATTTATCGAAAAGACTGCCTCTTCTTGATTATATCCCTAAAGTCGCCATTACACTTCAAAAGACACACACACATATATGAGGATTTACGACGAAAACTTCCTTCGCTCAAAATTCGATTTATTAATTCAGTGAAACTTTTCTCCAATATATACCGTCGCTTGTTCAATTGGAAAGTGGCAAACGAAGATCCTGGCCAGCTTATTAAGTTTGTGCTGAAATGAATGGATTGTACTATACCTACAGTATTTTAAGGTACTAACTAGTTAACTTCTTCTCATTAGTTTGTATTTTATAAATTATTTATATCTGGAACGTAGCGTGGTTTCCTATAAGTGACATTTAAGTCAATCTGGGACTTTTTGTTAAAAACAAAACAATAGAACAAATTTCAAGGAGTGTAAACAACATTTACTTTTCCACACCACCCATTTCTACAGCTATTCATTTACTACAACATTTACCTAGCGCCTAAAGGGCTTTGGCTTGTCCCTTATACGTTTGACCCATTCTAGGACAACTTGATTCATCTTGTTGTCACTGTAGAAAAGTTAAACTTCGACAAATTCTTTTATGGATGCAAACAGCTGGAAAATACTTGGGGCTAAGTTCGGACTATAAGTAGTTTTTGTTAACAACTTTAAGCTGATTTGTTGTATTGTTTTGGAATCCAGCATGTCCTCACTTTTGGAAACAGCAAATGCTGATGAATTATCATGGTTACTGTTCCTAACGTCAAAGTACAAATCTTTTGAAATTCACAACACTTTATGCGACGGTTGCCAGTAGTAAGTTGTTAATTGCATTGAATGTTCTCTAGAAATCATTGATATAGGCTGGAATCCACCACGACCAGGATCTTCAGCAACAGACGTATGGCCAGCTTTGAAATACTTGCGTCATTTAAATATCTTACAGCGGTGAAGGTCTTATCATCGTATTGTGACTGAAGTCTTCTGTAAATTTCAAATGGTTTAATGCCCTACATCATTAAATACTTTATTACCACACGCCGTTCAATTTATACATTCACACTGTTGTACACCATCTTGAAAAACGGACTTCGGACTGGCGAGCGAAATGCAAGCTGCCTACAAGTAAAAAGATATAGTAGTTGCAAGTTCCTAGTACATCCTCTGTCTCCACCCTCGAATTCGATTTTAAACCTGTTTTTAATAAAGTCCGTCATTAACTTCAGTGTCCCTCGTACTTAGGAGGAGCTGTTATTTTTACCATCTGTATATCCTACATTTTTAAAAGGGAACGCTACATGTTTTACATTGTTCTTAAATCATTATTACATTACTTATTTCAATATATTCTTTCGTTTACTTCAGGAAAGCGACGCTTCCACAAGTTCCATGGACGCTACGCCCTGGTCCCGATGTCGGAAAAAAAAATCATTGATTTTAGAAAATCATTTTTGTCAGTATACTACAGCATTTACCTAACAGGTTAAACTTTTAATAACTTTGTTTTATGTATTTCGTCCCTGATTTTTGATTTGAATAGCAAATTAATGACTTTTTTTCGAACTTTGACTAAGTCCGATCCCCAAAATGTTGCTGGCCCACCTTAACAATGAAAAGATAAACGTTTGCACAAGAAAATGTATTTCATATACGTACTAAGTACGAGTCAATACGACTCATAAGTCAAAGCGTAACTCCATGCCAAGTTTAGTGAAGATCGTATGACTTTGTAGATCGTGTGCGATCTAGTACACTGTTCTTGTAATTGCTTTAATTGTTAAAAAGAAAAAGAAAAAAGAACGAAAGAAAAATCAAATGAAAGACAAAAATATTTTGTGTAACAAATACCCATCTTGAATACACAATATCATTATAATATATCGATTCGACATACGAATCCTAATTTTAAAAAAGACAAGAAATATCTCAACCTGTTCGTTACGCTAATTCCTAGTAGTAAATAGTAATGTTAATTCCAAATAGTTAAAGTAATTTCTAATATTACATAGTCATTCTAATTCCTAATAGTCATTCTAATTTCTAATAGTCAACAGCCATGCTAATAGATGTCGTCATCAATACTATCGCATGACTCCCTGACGTTACTACATGTCCCTAAATGCGGGTTTGGGTGTTAAATTTTGCAAAAGATAATCTGACGATTTAGTTGCAACTTGAAAACAATATTGTTTCAATTTATTTATTTATTTATTTCAAAGTAAATATTTTTTTATAAAATTTAATCAATTTATAGATTTTCATTAAAAACGATTTTAACCTACGGGCAAAACAATTACTTCATAAACACTAGTTCTGGCGCCGTAGCCTTCGGCGTGCTGTATAGTATAGGTTAAAATCCTGCCTAATTAGAAAACTTTATTTACATTTACATACATTTTTTTAGTTTGTTCACTACAACTCCCACGCAGTTTTTATGTCATAATTTAAGACTTCATTATGCATAACTATCTCGCTAGCAGCGACATCTATTAGCGTGACTGTTTATCATTAAGATTTAGTGAGATGCGCCAAGACGTTTATCCCTTATTATTAAAAGAAATTATCATTGTAATCCTTGTCTTTCCTTGCAACTAACAATACAAATCTTTTAAGTAAGTTGCATATCATTCGACGATAGCGTGACACTAACACGTTTCTTTTACTTTAGTTCGTTTATTCCTTTTTTCTATGGTTATAGACGTAGGTACAACTTGTGCAGCATGGAACTATAAAATACCTGGTAGATCTTTTTTCTGCAAGCGCTTCCCTAGACCAGCAGCAAAATGCCTTGCATAGCAATGGAGAACGAAATCCAAACATGGCTCAATAAAATTGTGCAGCTGTATGGTCTATCCAGTACCATTTGGGGAGGTAGTGTCTTGGGAGCTGTGGAGACACCGCCGAGTTATGCACCCTCACTTTCTGACAATAGATATGAAAAGCAAAATAAACATCACCACTGCCTCCTATATATATATATTGGATAAGTCACTACAATTCAAAACCTCTCTTTTTCTTCTTACTGCTTACCACGTCCGAAACATTGATCTTGGATTTATTGATCTGATGCAAAACAGATGTAAAGGACGTAGCTATTGAAAAAAAAAAAGATGTTTTCCTGGGAATAAAAAAAAGAATACCTAGATAGTCGATTGTCCAGTTCAGATGGCAAACAGGTTGAGGTGGCTTTGAAATTAGTCTCATTGGAATACAACTGCTGGCCAAGTTCCAAGCTACACACATGTCACTAACCAGAAAATAATAAATAATGTGTGCCATACGAAATTGCAGGTTCTACAAAAAAAAAAAAAAAAAAAAAAAAGTCCGCAAGAAAGAAAACTTTGAAATGGCTTTACTGCAATAAAACTTCCTTTTGCAATTTTTATTAAATACACATTCAATTCAACTATACTGATGGGTAATTCTCAAGATTTTTAGAGGAGACACTCGAAATTTCCTTTATGTTATGCTAGCAATAAGAGATCTTCAATCTTCCACATCCCAGAAAGAGAAAGTTTATTGTGTATTGACCACCAGCACACAGAGTGTCGAGCAATCTTTGTGCACTATATCACGCATTTCGAAACGCAGAAACATCATGTACAAGTACTAGTAATGTTATCAGATTACCTCCGTATTTGTAAGATGTTATCTTTATTATGACTACATTGTGAAAAAATAGCTGTTTGATTGTCCGATTTGTGTTAAATTTTGATCAAGTATGTTGCTACTTCAAGTCCAAGTGTAGAAATAGTATCTCTCGTTTAATCAATCATCTGACATGACAAGAAGTCATTTTACTAACATACTATTGGCGTTATTACTATACAGTTGCCAAATATCTGTTTACTTTTACAAATTCATATTCTTTCTTACTAAACGGATATGACATTTACAAGGGATAATAAAGTGTGGTATGGTTACGAGAAGCGATGTATAGTTGGCGACTAAGAGAAATATAATGTACATAGAAAATCAGATGGCAGAATTTCTACTTATGTAAAAGTTGTTTGAAAACTCATACGCTCTCAACATTATTTTCATGAAATATTGCAGAAAACATAACGTTGTTCATAAGCAATAATATATATGACATAAAATTGCTTATAGTAAAACAAAAGAACTAACATCAACTCTCATCATCAGTTACTCGCCATTGATGATATCTTTGGAAAGCAATTATACACATTTGAAATTATAACTTGTGCAAGTGTATGTTTGTCGCTGCATCTATTATACTTGGTTTTGCTAGCTATCATTTCGGAATTGCCACCTAAGTTTCAGAAATGCATAAATTAATTCTACACCAATATGGTAATTAAAACGTTCAACTCTTTGTGGGTCATGTCCCTCCCACCACTCCACCAGGCAAAATCTGGAATGGTGCTACTGGACATTGAGGCAGCTGTAATTCCATTGCTAAGACACCGTTATCAAGAAAAGAAAAGGTTTCGCTGACTACTAACGAATAATACGGTTCTTAATATTTGCATCTCCCGACCTGCGTTCACCATGCTAGTAACAAAACATGCTATATATATAGAAATATCAGCATCGCACGGTTCTTATTTCCATGTTCCTTCGTTTATTCCCCTAGTTCTGTAACTCTACCTCAATGTTATTTTCACCGTATACGTGTTAAATTTGAATATCAGGGCTATGTTACCCACAACATCGAACACTAGATGTTGAACTTTACACGTTAAGGGGACAGTTATGCTGGATACACTGGCTTGTATTAAAATTCAGTTGTTTCAAGACTTTTTTGCTGTGCACTGTCGTGTTAAGGCGTTAAAAGCACGGGTACAGTAAGTTGTTTATTGAACGAGAGCATAAAAGTAAAGATATTTTTTTAGATTTTCAGTCAAGCAGCTGCTGCATCGTCACCATTTATCCTAGGATCATGGTTCATACGTCATTCTCGTCAGAATAGAGATGATGTTCAAATGGTACAAACAACATGTCCATGCCATATACCAGGAGAGGGAAAACTTGAGGTGAAAGGGAAATTTCCGGGAAAAACTTTTTGTCAACACTTTGGCCCCCAATGGAACGGCTCTGTTTGAACATAGGGTTCCCAAAATTAGTTGGTAAATACTAAACGGTATACTGGATACTTGTACCAAAAATCACTAAGATACCTTGAAAATTAAGGACAGGAAAAATTATTTACCACAGTAAAATAAATATAAAATAATAAGCCTAACTGTTCCCCAAAGGACGTAATGTAAAAATTTCTTGACAAATTACCACTTATCCTAGGACAGTGGTTCTTCCTCATTATATTCATAATAGAGCAGCTTTTCAAATGATGAGACTAGCACGTCCATACCATACAATGAAAAGGGAAAATTTGAGGCGAAATGGGAAAATGTTCTGGAAAAAACCCCTTTGCAAAGTTTGGGCCCCTCTAGACCTGCTCTGGGTAAACGTAGAGATCCCCAAATCACTTGAAACATACTACAAGATGTGCTGGATACGTGTACAAAACATCAATCCGATATCTTGAAAATAAAGGACGGGGGGAAATACTTACCTCCGTAATACACATATAAGGAAATAAGCCTAAAATTTCCCCAAACTAAGGACATGATGTAAAAATTTCCTAACAAGTCACTATTTCACTTAAGATCACGGTTCATACCTCATTCTCTTCAGGATAGAGCAACATTCAAAATGGTGCCACTAACATATCCATACCATATACCAGAAAAGGGAAATTTGAAGCGGAATAGGAAATTTTCTGCAAAATATCCCTTTTGCAAAGTTTGGGCTCCTCTGGACCAGCCCTGTGTAAACGTATAGGTCCCGAAATCATTTGAAACATACAACGAGATGTACTGGATACTTGTACAAAAAATCAATCCGATATCTTGAAAATAAAATATAAGAAAATAAGCCTACGTGTCTGTTCATAGCGATTTCCTTGCCCCCCTCCCCCAAGGTCAAATTTACTACGTCACAACCCTTTACAACTGCACACAGAATTTCCTGTCACTGAAAGGCGAAACAGATCCGAGTTTTTACCGCAAAGCATCCGTGTACTAAAAAAGATACATATCATATTCTTGACGAATATGAAGTTACTACAACTACGGAGCGTACGCATTCGCTCTAAAACGTAAAGAAAGTTACTTTGCAATACTTGTGCGGCTGAAAAACACAAGAAACCCAGACAAAAAAGCTTAAATGGGAGAGTTATAACGCAAGGTACCATGACACACTTGTATACTAAAAACAATGTATATTATTGATGACCACATGACATCACTACACCTACGGGACGTACGCATTCGCTCTAAAACATAAAAAACAACTTATTTTTCAACACTTCTGCGGCTTAAAAACAAAAGAAACCCGGACAAAAAAGCTTAAATAGGAGAATTATAACACAATGTGTACTAAAAAAAAAATATATGACGATGTATATTACGTCACTACACCTATGGTGCAAACACATTTGCTCTAAAACGTAAAGAAACTTACTTTGCAACACTTCATTGGTTAAAAAAATAAAAGAAACCCAGACGAAAAAGCTTAAATAGAAGAACTATAATGCAAAGTACCATGGTGCACCTGTGTAGTAAAAGCAATATATCATATTGATGACGTATATGACGTCATTACTCCTACGGAGAATACGCATTTGCTCTAAAATGTAAAGAAACTTAGTCTGTGATCCTTCTGCAGCTGAAAAACAAAACCGGACGAAAAAGTTCAAATAGAAGAAGTATACGCAAAGTTTCTGAAACACTCGTATGGTACAAATTGTACCAAACATTTTAAACAAACTTTTCGAACATGCTGATATAAAATTCTCTTTTAGCAAGTAAGTTATCATGAAAAAAATTCAAGATGACCTACTGAGGATTTCTGGTAATCTTTGAGATAGAATGGCTCAGGAATAGGATTTCAAATTACAAACTTTACATAACTGAAGATGTGACAGTTCTACATCTTATGCTCAGTCAATGATCCATTACTCAAACGTTTACAAACTAATTAATTTAAGGGTAAGATTTAACACAGAGTTGAGTTCCCACACTATCTTTAATTGTAACCATTTGAATTACAGGGATACTTAATTTTTCTCTTTTCACAGAAATGAACTGGAATTCTAATTATGTGGTTTTACTGATTCCATCTTCAAACCTATTTAAATATCGCTTGCTTTTCCAAAATTAATAAATACATATAGGCCTATTAGTCTTACTACCTTAATTAAATTTTGGGGCCGCGGTGGCTCAGTGGTAGAGCATTCACCTCTGGTGCTTGGTGTCCCTGGTTCGATCCTAGCTCGCGCCAAGTGAACTTTGTGGTGGACAAAACCTGTGTGCGTGGTTTTCCTCTCTCGTTTCCTCCCACTTTCTTCATTCCACCATTTCATTCATTTCTCATCTTCACCATCTCTTTTAGCCTAGCCGGCATAATCGTCAGACGTAAAACTTAAACATTTCATTTTTCATGTTTTAATTAAATTTGAATCCTAAATATCAATATTGTTTATAACAAAACTTAGTATTATCAGAATAAAGAGCATTTCAATAGTTTTGAAAACATTTATCAATAAAATTAAACTACAAAAATGCATTTCAACTAAAAGAGAAAAATAATTCCCCATCCAAATAAGTGGAATAAAATAATAAAGATGGTATAGCTATTCAATGTCGTTAACCACTAAACACAAAATAATATTTTTTAAAGAAATAAACTTAAAAACATAATGCTTTATGATTAAGGAGGAAACTTATTTACATGCTAGAAAAATGGTGACAGATGGCAGAATGACTTTGTTACCTAAATATTGTTTAATGTGCTGTATAGCGTAATTGTATTACAGATACAAAATGTTTTCCTCTGACACATTATTAACACGGCAATAGCTTACTTAAATAATCATAAGTAATTTAAAACACACATTTTGAAAGTCCTGATATGGTGAGCATTCATTATAAATGGTACTCTGACATTCTAATATAAGTAATTTATATAGATTACTTAAATTGATTATTTTAACTGGTAAATTTGCATGTTAAAGCATTTACAAGGTGTTGATTTATACGCTATAGTTTTGAAATTGTATTGTTATCTCAACACGGAAATTACCCGTATAAATGTATCACAATGTTATTCACATCATTCCACATTATCTCATCTTATTTTCGTTTTGTTGTATCTTCTACCACGCTCTTCACACACGCAATACAAATCCTTGTAGTGTTGCCCACAATTGACATCTTTCTAACCTCGTTTCGAAACGAGCTTCTCGTGGGGAAACTAATTCAGCCAAGTTTTAGATTTCAAACATTGTTTTAAAATTACATGAGCCATATCATACAAACTATAGAGTGATAGAGTCAATGTACGAACACAATGTAATGCATTTATCAACATAGAAAGATACACAAGTAATTACATAATATACTTCAATAAGAAATATGATTTAAATTTTGTTATAATGAAATTGGGAATTCTAGATGAAATTAAGAACAAAACGGTATATATGATATTTGTACATAAATTTACAAATCGAGACGAGATGAGAAAAGCTTCTCGAAAATAGAGACGAGACGAGTCGAGATTTCTACAATATTTAGGGCACGAAACGAGAAATCTTTTGTTTTTCCTCTCGCTGGCAACCCTAATTCGTTGTCGTACAATGCGATGAACATTTTTTTTTACTCTTGTTGTAATTATATTCAATATAGTTCCTTTCTTCCTTTCTGTCCTCAATATTTTCTCATTTTCATTCTATCCATCTAACTTTCTTTATTCTCGTTCTATTTGATTTTCACATTCTAATCGTTTCTGGACACTTTTTAATAAGTTCCACGTTTCTACTCAACATCTAAAACGCCTTATCGGTCTCGTAAGGCTTTATTTCCCTTACCTAACTTCACATTCAAATTTTATATCTTCCCTAGTAAATACCGTAATCGTAACAATTTATTTCTTTCAATTTCTATAGTCGTATCAATCTTTTTCGATGCTTTCATCTTTTAGCTATTATTTAGCGCATTCTTAACACAATTGACACAACTAAAAGAAGTGACCACAGTACAAATCATAAGATTAGTCATATGCACGTTTTCTGCATATTGAAGTCTTACTATGTTTTCCACCATCAATTCTATTGAAAAGTAGCAACTGATTATTATCTATGTATTAATTCGTATTTTATAAATAATATCGTAAAAATCACTTGTACAACATAAAAAATAGCATGTAAAATATACATACTGAATATTTTAACATATTTGTTAATTATTTACCTATTAAACATCACGGCAAATTCTTTATTCTTTTCTGCTCTGATCGGTGCCGGGGTATCCTGCAATCTATCTCTCTTGTAGGCGATACAGTATGGTGCTTATCTATGCGATATAGGGGATAGCCTATGCACCCGTCATTGATGCCCAAGTCATGGTTTGGAACCAGGCCCACATCCAGGTGGTATAGGGGGCCGCCCCCTTTATTTTGCTGTCCCTCTAAAATTTTCACGGTAGGCTTGCAAATGAACTATAACATGGTGATTAACTATAATATGGTTGGATCGCCCCCCCCCCCTAAATTCAGCCGGGCTCCCCCTACATTTTTGGGTTGGCTACCGGCTTGTTTGGAACCTATATTAATGTTAGATTTCTCTTTCATAATCTTGGTATTACTCAAAGAAAATATTCAAAATATCTATGCTATTACATCTCTGTAAGAAGCAAAACACTAAAAGTGGTTCTTATTTGTGGATTTATAAACAGTTATATTTATCTTGATAATCAGCGTTAAGGGGCAACCTACTTTTATCTTATTGCTTTCCTACCTACACAGAGATGGCCTTAGGTGAGGCCTGGGGCGACGTAACTTGAAGGAGTCTTTAGTTGGTTGATTGACTCAATGTCAAAAACAAAAGTATCGACGAGAGAATACTATTCGTCAAAATATCAACAAACAAATATAATATTCTTCTCGATTTCAGCGGTGTCTTTGTTTATAAATCATAACACACAAGAGAGCTGCTTAGTATAAGTGATATACCTGTTATATCGTTCACACTGGGTATGAGAACAAGTAGATAACCAGCTCTTTGTTCATCATATGACGTAAAATAGCACTAATTTAGCAATTTATCTATTTCACTAAATCTTAGTAATCAGCGCATACATTTTCTCGATGACCTTTGAATGCTAAATTGTGTGAAGCTACAAATTGAACAATGACTAATAGCATCTCGACAATATAGCGCTGTTCTTCTACTCCATTCTTTTTCTGAAACAGGCAGTTGTTAAAGTTGGCCCACGTTTCATCTTTAAGGTTAAGGGAGATGGCAAGTGAATAATGATGAAACAAGTGGTGGAATGAGAATATGGGAGGAAATGGGAGTACCCCGAGAAAACCCACGGACATAATGTTGTCCAACACAAACTTAATTGGCCGGGGACAGAACACACCAGAAATAAGCGCCCTACCAGTGAGCTACTGTGCTCCCCAGCAGAAAAGTTAAAAACTGGGTACATTGGCGGATCCAGGGGGGCGATCGGGGCAATCGCCCCCCAAAGAGGAAACTTTCTTATTATATATATACAGTGGTGCCTACCCCCCTTATGTCCATGACGCACCCCCCGCAGTTGTCTATCCATAGGTGTTCTTCCATGAAAAAAAATCTTTTCGATTAATTTTTACACCCCCTCAAACATATTTATATAGATTTTTAACCCCCCCAAATATTTCAATGACGCAGTTTGCGTCATAGTCCCCCCTTGTGGGCACCCCTCATATATTATATATATATATATATATATATATATATATATAGAGAGAGAGAGAGAGAGAGAGAGAGAGAGAGATGCAAGGGCTCGGAAAAAATGGCTTTTTTTGGAAAAACACTCGGTTTTTTCTGCTTCGCTTTTTTGCTTGGCAAATTTTGGGCTTTTTTGAAAATTCTGCTTTCAATTGATAAACCAGATTTTGTTTCGCTTCTCTACAACACAAAAAGTCATTTAATTAGTGGTTGATGCCGATAATAATATAAAACCTCGAAAATAAACCATGAATTTCGAAAAGATATTTCAAACAGTTTTACTTCTCAACATATTTACATTATGAAGTCCAAAGGATTAACCAATGTATATAATAAGATTTTTTTAACCTCCTACATACAAAAGTAAGCAGGGTTGGCAAGAGCCATGGTTGTTTTTGAAAATGCCAAAAACACGTTTTTTGGGGGGTTTAAACTAGAATTTTTTGGTTTAAACCAGATTTTTTTGGGTTTAGATATTTTGCTTTATGTATTTATATTACATATTGACAAAAATAAGTTTGTTCCGTCTTGGTGTTATTATGCAACAACGGGGTTATGCTGGAAGAGGTCACATAAGCTTAAAGAAGTCCGGTCAGTAAATTTCTTAAATTGAGAAACTCCCGCCCTAGCCATCGGGAAAATCCCGTCATTACTCTAAATGTAAAACAATAACGGAAAAAATCCTGTTATTGCTTTGCATGTAAAATTTAAAGGTCAACGTATCATAATCAGTACGCTAAAACTGAGATATTAAATTACAAATTTAGTGCGTACATATCATTGAAAGTACAGTCCAAGCTAATGTTGGAAGCTACGTAGGCAATCGATAAATTTTGTCAATTTATATCAGTACATTTAAGCAATCTTGGCTTCTTTATAAAACAACAGGCATTCAGGCATGCAGAAATATACAATTTAGTTTCGTTTCGTATGTTCAGGTTTAACATCCTTACGTAATACCGAGGTTATCAAGGAGAAGACTTTCGCTTAAAGTGACATCCGAACCGCTACTTTGTTTACGCATGAAAGAAGGGTTGTGGTTCGACCGAGAATTGAACATGGGACACCTTGATTAAAAGGTGAAAAGGAAATAAAACTAATGCAGATGGTTTGATGTATGGAAACGTCACCATGAAGTTCACACGATTCGCATTTTTCGTACCTTTTATTTTTTTTTCTGTTTAAACCAGTTGTTTATTTTTAAAAAAAGAAGAAAACCAGCTGGTGTAAATCAGCCAACCCTAAAAGTAAATACTTCTTTTAAAAAAATACTCAAATAAGTAGCAAAATTCTATGTAGTATTTTTACTTCAAAATATTCCATACCCTCTTTTTGGAACAAAATGAAATTAAAATAAAACATAAGAAAAATACTTAGATTTATTGATACACTTAAAGGCTGCACACCTAGAGCTTTTGGTTTTGTATATTCTTGAAATTCTACAGTTTTATATAAGCACCATCACGGTTTATTCAGTCCTCAAGTTTTCTGTATTTTTAACAAGAGGGATTGAACATGAAGGGTATGAGATAAGAACACGGTAACCCATAATTTTACTATTTTAAGAAATTAGAAATTTTCTGCTGCACAATCCATTTTGAAAGTCGGAAAGCTGATTTTTCACATAAGTCTATACATGAGGGATTAAACGAAGCGGTATGCGTTGCTGCCTATCTGATGCTGCGTAACTCAGCAAATGAAAATTTGTTAGTTACCATGTTCTTGGCTCACACCCTTCATATCATTATGGAACTCTCCCCACCCCACCAACACACACAAAAAAAGGACTACGGAATATATTTAAGTTAAGATAAATACAACTGCACAACAAACATGATTGACCGGAGCTTTTGCGCTTCTATCGAGAAGTCCGGAATTCAACTCAGCATTCGACCATTCTGACAAAACTTTTCTTCATTCCATCTATGAAGTAGAAATAGTGCGTGTGCTGTGAGTTGGCTGACTTCATTTCTTATTGTTTTTAAATCGTTATTATTACTAATTACCAGCAGTGACGGTTTTGCGAGGGTTAGGGGGGGCGGTCTTTCGGACTGAAGCCTGTTCCCCAAAATTACGGAATGTCTAAAACAAACGAAATATCTATTAGTTATGCCTTTACTCATAAACTTTAAGCTGCCGTCAAATAAAAATTACGAATGTTTAGAAAAACTAAACATTAGTAAGAAAAAAACCCTCCCAAAATACTTTTCTATATCCGCCACTGATTCTCAGTATAAAATGATCTTTAAGGTTGTATCCGGAAGATTATCGCTAAATATATAAACGAAACGAAATACAGTATTAGTTATGCCTGTACTCATAAACTTCAAGCTCCTCCCAAATAAAATTAGGAGATTTTAGAAAATGAAACAATCAGGGAAACCCGTCCCAAAGTACGTTTCTAAATCCGCTACTGATGATTTGTATAAATTAGTATTCAAGGTTGTATCCGGAAAATTATTGCTAAATCGTTGCACAGCTACAGTATAACAGAAATGTGGAAGTACGGTTAGACGGATATATTGAAAAACGTACGCTTTGACGGATATATAGAAAAACGTAAGTTTAACTTCTGCGTTAGAAACTAGAGTACTAAGCTCTTAGAAATGAAACAGACGACAAACTGAAATGATATCGAGAAGAAAAAATATCGATAACTCAAAAGTTAAAATAAAGTTAAATAGCCTCTAAAATTGCCCTCAAATACTACATTCTTCATGTTAGCTTTAATTCGTAAAACATGTGCTCCATCCATCTTGATGGTGAATTTTAGAGCGAAATATGGCATTTAGGTCATGGAATTCTTACCTAAGTATAGAATATACTATAAGAAAGCTATTTAGATAGAACAATCATGAAAATGAAAAAAGCCAAAATTTCCAAAATTCTCGTTTTTTTCCCAAAAAAGCCGGCTTTTTTGCATCTCTCTCTCTCTCTCTCTCTCTCTCTCTCTCTCTATATATATATATATATATATATATATATATATATATATATATATATATATATATATATATATATATATATATATATATATATATATATATATATATATATATATATAACTGAAAACCCATCCCAGAGATTGAAGTTCTTAAAAGTAGCTCTAAGTGGGCAGTATGACAAGCACCCCCCCTTCGCCCGAAGTCGGTCCTGGATCCGCCCTTGGCTTAAAGGTTCAAAGCTCAGTAAAGATGTATGCTGTGTAAAGGAAGGAAACTCGGAAAGTTTCAGTTCTTTTATCTTCGGAAATTCCTGTTAAAATAAATCGGAAGATATAGCTTTAGGTTGAAAGTAAGAGAAACGTTTAGCAGGCATATTGAATTCATGCTAGTAGATTGAATGTTATGAGAGTAAAATAGACATATCACTTGCACATTTCTTAGTGAAATGTGAAACAAGTACCGAAATGTCTTTTGAATAATTCGTTCACTGAAAAACAAAGGTTTCCAAGTCATCGTTTCTCATTGGTAATAATTTTGTTATTTTTAAAAAATATCCAAAGAAAACATATTTATTCAAAAACAAGATTACATTTAGTCTCTAGCCACCATTTTGAATTGCTCAAAGGTGGCAAGAGAGCACCTGACGGATTCTCACTTAGAATCATTCCATGAGTAAGAACATAAGAAATATGGGAATCGTAAACTGAGACGAGATTCAATTTTGACTTTCTGTCACCGGGCTAATACCAACACTAATCAGGTGATTCATATTCATAATGAACAATTATAGGATTTGTTGCCTGTTGGGATAGATACTGTCCAACAGGTCAGCTATTGTGAAAATGCCAAAGAAATCATTCGAACACGTGACGAAACCAAAGCGGATCCTTAAATTAGCTCAATAAATTCGACTGCACTTGACTTCCAAATTTCTTAGAATATGAATGGGAAGGTTTAGAGTTTATAGTGCCGATGTGTTAATTCGTTTACTGACAATAGACATAAACAACAATAATTAATGCTATCTCCTCTTGTATTTTTGAAGAAGTTGCTTTCAATTCAATGAGTAGATCCTTCTTTCTCCTAGAGCTCCCTCGTCGCCACGCGATTAGCGTACGCACCTCTGACATGGAAGACGCGTGTCCGATTCCCAGCAGGGACTCATGTGGTACGGATCCCACCTTAGGCTACAGGTTCACGTCTCATATAGTCTTCTGCTGAAATTGACGCTAAACACAAAATCAAATCAAATCTTCTTTCTCCCTTGGGAATATTGACCTTCCGAAGAATAACAGCAGCAAATAATGCTCTGAAAGGGTTTGTAAGAAATCCTTTCTAATACCCAGGGAACTGCACACCTCCAGAGGGCGATTCTTGTTGGCTGGTGTATCCATTCACCTTATAGCACAGAGTCGCAGAACGAAAGTGGTACAATGTATTATGCCTAACTCATCTAGCACTGTACGAATACTTTAAAAAGATTGGATTCCATTATCTTCCTGAGAAGGTGTTGGTCCATGGTCCCGGAGCTCGTTGTACTACAATGTTATGCACCAACGGCGTATTATGTATTCATTTGTTACTATAAAGGTATTACATTTTTAAATCACACTCTTTATAATTTAATACATAAGAAATGAATACAACGAAGAAAATCATGAGCAGGAAGGGGAAAAATTGGTGTTGAGAAAGTGAAAAGATATTTTTGAACCAACCTCTGTATAATATGATTTATAAACGAAAACAAAAACAGAAATCAACTACAAAATTGGAAGAAATTACATTACGTAACTCGGAAAAGGAAAGAAAATCTCATATATTAATTACGAAATAAGCCCATATGAACAATCATAGCCTTTTCGTTAATTTTAATCCAGTTGTGTTATGTGTGTGTTTGCAAAGCTGAATCAACTAATATCGCCGTGGCTACCAATATATGCATGACAAAACTAATATATCCATGAATAAAAACACAGACAACACAGGCGTAAATCAGTATGCGTGCATCACTTTAACAAATAGGGCTATCATATGCTTAAACAATCAAAGTTCTGAAAATAGCCCAGAAGACTAAAGATCAATCAAAACCTTTTGCTTTATAGAAGCAATGCTACTCGATATTTGCCCCCACATTTCTTTGATGTTACAAAAATTCCAAAATCTAAAATCCAAAATTAAAAAAGAGCAAATTGTATATTCTCTCCATACGCCACGAGAATGGATTTTATGAAACATGAACATAGCAATACCATTCAATTCATATGAACTAAGAAAGGAAATTTCCTATTTGTATTGTTTCTACTAGCATGGATCAGCTTGTTACAGAGTGTTTTATAGTTTGTGTTACCACGGAGGGTGGGAGGTGATTCTGTTCAGGAAAATAATCCGAAAGATTTATATTATAAAAATTCGAACCCTGCTTTGTTCTGAAGAATATACTTTTTTTCGCACGTAGCACAAGATGTTACGGGACGTCATCTGGACGTTCCATAAGTCCTAAACCTGCTTTATATATATTTTGAAAAAACTCTTTAAGTATATAAACGCTTTTTACTTCTTATAAAAACATTACATAACGGTACCACATTCCTAATTATTTGAAAAATAATTCTACGAAATTTCATTTACTTCTGAATAAGGATTATATTATTATAGCTGAATACCATTCATTGTAGCTTTGGAACTTCTTGTATAAAGTAAAAAAAATATATGACGAAAGCGTATACTATTTAATAAATAAATAATATCGTTACACAGGGGTGCCCACAAGGGGGGGCTATGACGCAAACTGCGTCATTGAAATATTTGGGGGGGGGGGGTAAAAATCTATATAAATATGTTTGAGAGAGTGTAAAAATTAGTCGAAAAGTTATTTTTTTCATCGAAGAACACCTACGGATAGACAATTGAGGGGGGGTGCGTCATGAACATGAGGGGGGGTGGGCACCACTGCGTTACAATTTCGACAAAGTATCTTTACCTTCATCAGACACATTATCTCCGACATTCTGCAAGATAATGTATCTGAGGAAGGCAAAGACACTTTGCAGAAACTGTAACAATATTATTTATTTATTAAATAGTATACGCTTTGGCAGTGGCGTATTTACGATTTTGGCGGGAGGGCTTTGCTAACTTTCGGGGGGGGGGCTTTGCATGAAAATGTGAAAATTTTGCAAGATATTTCATATACTTTACAATAGTAAGTAAGATTTCGGGGGGCTTAAGCCCGGAAGCCCCCCTAAATACGCCGCTGCGCTTTGGTCAGAATTTGTCTTTTACTATTAGACCCTATAGCGCACAGAGCTGAAAAAGAATTTGCTCGCATATTGCTTTCACAATTTTAAGATTGCATCGTGTAATTAGATTAGGCCTGTATTCATTGATAAAGCACACAATAGATGATTCTTTTATTTTATTACATTTTTGTATCTTTTATTACGAAATGGTAGAGTAATTAATTTGAATTCAAAACATTCAATGAAGTGCTGAGTGCCTATTAGAAATCCCCAATGGATGCCTGAATCTCGGAAAACTAATAAAGTCGGTACCTATGATACGTACTGTAGGTTTCTCTTATTATATGTAAGTTGTAAGAAGGCTTTTGGAAGGATACTAATTTTTTACACATACATTAAAAATGGAAAGGAAAAAATTACTACCCAATTGATAAAAAGTATTCTTATGAATAATTTTTACCCTCTTGTAGAACAATCTGCCACAGTTTCAACAAAAACATGAAAATTTGATTCTATATTTAACATTAATTTTTCATATTTGTGATATAATATTACTATAATATGATTGTATGAAGCATTGTTCAATTTTAATGATGCAAAGCATTAAAAAACGACTGTTTGGAACGCACAAACATACTGAGTCAGTAACGCTTCAGCAATTTTAAAGATGCACACATGAGTATCTACAGCTGACAAAAAGCTTTACTTTAGTATGACTTGCTCGTTGAAACGCGAGGTGGATTTTCTTTCTTCGTATTCTATAGAAATGTGTTTGGAAGTCATTCACCAAGAACGTTTAATGGACGAGAAAAAAGAAAAAAACGAAAAAACCTTTATTGAAATGCCAGTCACTAGAGAAAATAAAAGACATCTATGTTAAAAAGAAGAATAATTCGTGAGCTACTGTGAAATTTTGCGGAATTCGTCTCGAGAAAATACTTATTTTAAAATTTTATTTTTTTTTAAAAAAAATCGAATGTGCAATATACCGGTTCCATCGATTCCATTTTCCACTTCAAACCACAACAGTGTCTTTAATAATATTATAACACAACAAAAACCAAGATGTAGACTGTTTATGTTCATTTTTATTGCTCTTATGTTCTGGGCAGCCTGTGAATTAAAAAAGAAAACTAGCCAATAACATCATGTAGTCACACCACCAATCCCACGAAACAAATGTAGTGACTCACCAGATAGCTAATACAAATGTATATAACTCAGCAAAGTCACCTGCAAGTCTCACTGAAGGAGTCGATATAGGCAGGACTTTTACACACTTAAACTGAAAGAAAAGTCTTGTTTCAGAATATAAGGTGCTCAGAACACAAGGGATTCAATGCAAATTACCAAAACTGTAAGAAAAATAGACAAAGTTTGTACGGGTCCATTTAGTTGTAGTGCGACATCTTCAAATTCGAATTTTAACTAGCTCAGAATTTTGTCCAATTTTTGTACATTTTTGTCCATCCAAGACAAAATTTTGTACCATTTAAATAAACGAGGGAGGGCCATTTCAAAATTTGGCCCAACCATTTAGTTGTAGTGCGACATCCTCAAATTCTAATTTTAACTAGCTCAGAATTTTGTCCAATTTTTGTACATTTTTGTCCACCCAAGAAAAAATTTTGTACCATTCAAATAAACGAGGGAGGGCCATTTCAAAATTTGGCCCAACCATTTAGTTGTAGTGCGACATCCTCAAATTCGAATTTTAACTAGCTCAGAATTTTGTCCAATTTTTGTACATTTTTTGTCTACCTAAGAAAAATTTGTACCATTACAATAAACGAGGGAGGGCCATTTCAAAATTTGGCCCAACCATTTAGTTGTAGTGCGACATTCTCAAATTCGAATTTTAACTAGCTCAGAATTTTGTCCAATTTTTGTATATTTTGGTTGACCCAAGTAAAAATTTTGCACCATTCAAATAAACGAGGGAGGGCCATTTCAAAATTTTGGGGCACTTCGATCACTTGTAGTGCGACATCTTCAAATTCGAATTTTAACTAGCTCAGTATTTTGTCCAATTTTTGTACATTTTTGTCCACCCAAGAAAAAAATTTGTACCATTGAAATAAACGAGGGAGGGCCATTTCAAAATTTGGCCCAACCATTTAGTTGTAGTGCGACGTCCTCAAATTCGAATTTTTAACTAGCTCAGAATTTTGTCCTTTTTTGTACATTTTTGTCCAACCAAGACAAAATTTGGACCATTAAAATAAACGAGGAAGGGCCATTTCAAAATTTGGCCCAACCATTTAGTTGTAGTGCGACATCCTCAAATTTGAATTTTAACTAGCTTAGAATTTTGTCCAATTTTTGTACATTTTGGCCACCCAAGAAAAAATTTTGTACCATTCAAATAAACGAGGTAGGGCCATTTCAAAATTTTGGGGCACTTCGATCACCTGTAGTGCGACATCTTCAAATTCGAATTTTAACTAGCTCAGTATTTTGTCCAATTTTTGTACATTTTTGTCCACGCAAGAAAAAAAATTGTACCATTCAAATAAACGAGGGAGGGCCATTTCAAAATTTGGCCCAACCATTTAGTTGTAGTGCGACATCCTCAAATTCGAATTTTATCTAGCTCAGAATTTTGGCCAATTTTTGTCCATTTTTGTCCATCCAAGAAAAAATTTTGTACCATTAAAATAAACGAGGGAGGGCCATTTCAAAATTAGGGGCACTTCGATCACGTGTAGTGCGACATCTTCAAATTCGAATTTTAACTAGCTCGAATATTGTTGCACTACAGGTAATCGAAGTGTCCCAAATTTTGAAATGGCCCTCCCTCGTTTATTTTAATGGCACAATTTTTTTTCTTTCATGGACAAGAATGTACAAAAATTGGACAAAATTCTAAATTCGTAATTTCATTAACTAATATTGTTTTCGATTTTTGTACATTTTTGCACCATTTAAATAAGCGAAGGTAGCCTATTTTAATTCTTAGCCACATCGATCATCTGTAGCGCGGCGTCTTCAAATTTGAATTCTAACAAGTTTAGAATTCTATAAATTTTTGTACATTCTTGTATCACCAGCAAAACATTTTATAGCATTCAAATAAACAGCGTGGAGTTATTTCAAAATTTGGCAACTTCGAACACCTGTAGTGCTACTTAATTAACAGAAAATTTTTCCGGTTTTGTACGTTTTTGTATCACGTAGTAAAAATTTTGTATATTTCAATTAAACCACGGACAGTTAAAATTAGGGATGGCATCGAAACGAGACGAGACGAGATTTTATACAGTCTCGTCTCGGTTGATAAGCAGCGGTCTCGGTCTCGTCTCAAGTCAAAAATCGCCGTCTCGGTCTTGTCTCGGTCAACAGATGCTTGTCCCGATCTCGATCGCGTCTCGAAAGTCTCGAAATAAATAGTGTGAAATTAAAATTGTGAAAGTATTATTATCGTACCCTCTGTCGTTTCCGCTTCTTATTTTTTGCCTTCATTCTTCACTTAGAATTATGGTGTAATGTACCTCTACGCAGCTAATTAGCTAATGTTTTCCATGTTTGTGTGTTCCAGCTTCAATCATCAGTGAGTGTAACATACCTGGGATAAAGCAATAATAGTAACCCATATTTCACTTTCAGCAATAGACTTTGTCTCAAATAGCGTCAGTGCTGCCTATACAATTAAATTCTATTAAATTAACTCCAGTACTATACAGTAGTTTATTTCCTTCCTTTGAATCAAAATTGTTCGATACCTCCTAACGGATAACGCAACACATAGGAGTACGTATGTATTTAACCGCGCCGAAATTGAAATTTATAATTTCTCATTTATTATCCAATACATTCTGCTTTGACTGTCATTTTAAAAACAGAATATAACGTTCATTATCTTAATAAATAGAGTAAATTATTACTACATTATATTTTGTTTCAAATTGACCAAATGCTTTATTACCGTTTCACATAGTGTTTAATTGACACTTTAAAACAGGAACTTCTTTAACCTTGTGGTGGGAGCTACGGCACTCATCTTTGCTATCTGTGGTCTCGGGTTGGATCACCAAACAAGTTAGATTCAAAGTCCGATGTTTCTTATAGCTCACGTCTCACTTTAAGTACATTCTGTTTCTTACACAAGTTCATAAGGTCGTAATGTATTACATAAGCATATGTCCAGTGCCTTAACATAGATTAAGCTTATTCTTGAGCTCTCAGCGGTGCATGTGATCTTTATTCGAGAAAACTAATCATACGTTCATTACGTTGAAATTTTATATTGATTGAAAATTACTTGCTAAACATGGACATACATATTATATAAGTATATAGGTAATTCGAGCTATATGTATCTATTTTCTCTGTCCCGGCAAAACAAGTGATTCTTAACTTTCTAGTTTTCTTTTCTATTAATTTTCGTAGTTTTGCTGCAATATGAAAAATCAAAAATATTTTTTTCGCTGTACGAATTTCATTAAATTTTGGATCCGTTTTTACCCTACCTTACCTAGTAAAAGTGACATATATACATATATATATATATATATATATATATATATATATATATATATATATATATGTGTGTGTGTGTGTGTGTGTGTGTGTGAACTTTAGAGAAGACTATGTATGCTAAGTCACTTTTTAGTTTAGTTTATCACTGAGGTCCAGATATAATAAAATCATGACCATAATTATAATCAACCATTATCAACCCACTGCTGGATGAAGATCCTTCCAAGTCTTCACTACAACTATCTATCTTGACCAATTCTTTTTCAGGTTACTTCCCAGTTGTCCTTGATTTCGCCAAACCTTCTTGTACAAGGACGTTTCCTAGGCTGTTTCTATCTCGTGGTATTCTGTCTAGAATTCTTTTTGTTCATCGATCATAATTTCTTGCAATATGTCCAGCATATTTTCTAGTCCATGTTAAAAATCATTTAATTAGTACCAGTCATTAGTTGCGACATAATTCATTTCTACTGTATATATTTGGCCTACAAATAGTTCAAATCCACTACTTTTGGTGCACAGACACGCTAGTTTTTGATCTTCGAATTTGACAACACTGACTCAATGATTTAAATCAACATAATGTGAGGACCTCCATTTGGCCTAGTGGCTAGCACGCTTGACTTCGGTTCGCGTGGTCCCGAATTCGATTTCCGGTGGGGGTACAGTTGAACGACCGAAATGGTTTGGATTCCATTATAATCATTAGCTCCACCTCTCCTTTAGACGCCCTAGCATAATCATGGGACGTAAAACTAAAACAAACCAAACCAAAAATCAACACAATGTGTATTACTAACTGTAAGTCCTTGAATAATTGCATATAGCTATATGGTATGAACCACGTTTGAGGTGGTTCGTAGTCTAACTAAAACAAGTGAAATGTAATTAGGGAGTAATTAGAACTTTTAATTAACCATGGTTTTGTGTACATCAGGATTAAGAGGTCCATTAACTTGGAATTCCGCCATCCCGAAATTCATTCTTTTATATCTCATCGTTTTGCGCCGATTTTGCACCGTTTTGCACCTTGATTGAAACATTTTGTACCCTCACTATTACTGAGAAATTCGAAATTCAAAATGGTCTTCCAAGTTAATGGTATTTCAGCCACTAACTCATTTTCAAAATTTAACATACAATCATCATCTCCTAGTTTTGCACCGTTTTGCACCCTCTTTCAAAAATTTTGTACCATCACCCAAACCGCGAAAATAACAATTGAAAAATTAAAATTCAAAATTCAAAATTTGCCACAAAAGCGAAATTTAAGTTTTAACCTGCCATAAGGTAGAGAACGTTTTGCACCCTCAGAAAATACCAATATTTTATTTTGTACTCTCACAGTTACCAAGAAATTTAAAATTCAAAATGTCGAATTACCATTAACTTGGATCGCCACCCACTCGTTTCGAAGAATTAACAATATCAACGTCCTCTACGAGTTTTGCACCCTCACAAAATGTCTATATTTCATTTTGTACCCTCACAGTTAATGAGAAATCTAAAATTCAAAATGTCGAATTACCATTAACTTGGAACGCCACCAATTCGTATTAAAGAATTAAGAACATCAGCATCTTCTACGAGGCTTGCACCCGCAGAAAATACCAATATTTCATTTTGTACCCTTACAATTAATGAGAAATTCCGAATTCAAAATGCCGAATTACCATTAACTTGGAACGCCACCAACTCGTTTCAAAGAACTAAGAACACCAGCGTCTTCTACAAGTTTTGCACCTGCAGAAAATGTCGATATTTCATTTTGTACCCTCACAGTTAATGAGAAATTACGAATTCAAAATGCCGAATTACCATTAACTTGGAACGCCACTATTTCGTACTGAACAATTAAAAACACCAGCTCCTTCCATGAGTTTTGCACCCTCCCAAAATGTCTATATTTCACTTTGAACCCTCCCAGTTAATGAGAAAATTAAAATTCAAAATGCCGAATTACCATTAACTTGGAACGCCACCAATTTGTATTGAAGAATAAAGAACACCAGTGTCTTCTACGAGTTTTGCATCCGCAGAAAATGTCGATATGTAGTTTTGTACCGGACAGTTAATGAGAAATTCCGAATTCAAAATGCCGAATTACCATTAACTTGGAATCCCACCAATTCGTATTAAAGAATTAAGAACAACAGCGTCCTCTACGAGTTTTTCACCCTCAGAAAATGTCGATATTTTGTTTTGTATCCCGACAGTTAATGAGAAATTGCGTATTCAAAATGCCGCATTACCATTATTTTGGAACGTCATTAATTTGTACTGAAAAATTAAAAACACCAGCGTCTTCTACAAGTTTTGCACCCTTAGAAAATGTCGATAATTCATTTTGTACTCTCACAGTTAATGAGAAATTCAAAATTCAAAATGCCGAATTACCATTAACTTGGAACGCCACCAACTCAGTTTGAAGAATTAAGAACACCAGCTTATTCTACGAGTTTTCCACATCGAAATAACTTCCAACAAACAATAGGGTGTAAAAGTGAGGGGGAACGCAAGTGGACACCGTTACCCCGCTGCCAAATACTATCTATGGCGTTAAAAGTTAATGACAATATCTATGGCATTCTCTACTTCCTTAAAAAAATACAATTGACAAAGATAGGCACAGCGAACAGCGAGACCTCATGCGTCCTCTTCCTTTTCAGATCCACTTTTACCTATGCTAATAATAAAATAATGTAATTCATTACTAAACTATCCTTTTGCTAAAATATGTTGTTTTACTGTAGACAAAATGTGATTTGTGGCATGTTGAATTTGAATTCCTCGTTAACTGACAAGACACAAAACGAATTATCGGCATTTTCTGACGGAGCAGGGCTCATAGAAAACGCTTATCTTATTTCTTCAAAATGAGTTCGTGCTGTTTCAAGTTAATGATAATTAGGCACTTTAAATTGAAATTTTCTCATTAACTGTAAGGGTATAAATGAAATATCGACAATTTCAGAGAATATAAAACTCGTAGAAGACGTAGAAGTGTTCTTAGTTCTGCAATACGAATTGGTGGCATTCCAAATTAATGATTATTCGGCATTTTGAACTTTAAATTTCTCATTATCCACATTTTTTGGAAATGCTAAAACGGCAGAAGTCTCTAATGTTGTTATTTCTTCGAAATGTGTTGTTGGCTTTCCAGGTTAATGTTATTTCGGCATTTTGAATTCGGAATTTCTCATTAACTGTGAGATTACAAAACGAAATATTGACATTTTCTGTGCGTGCAAAATTGTAGAAAACGTCGGTATTCTTGGTTCTTCAATACGAATATGTAGTGTTCCAAGCTAATGGAAATTCGGCATTTTGAATTAGAAATTTATCATTAGCAGTGAGGGTATAAAATAAAATATCGTTATTTTCTGAGGGTGCGAAACTCGTAGAGGACGCTGTTGTTCTTAATTCTTTAATACAAATTGGTGGCATTCCAAGTTAATGGAAATTCGGCATTTTGAATTCGGAACTTGAAGATGGTCACACTACAGGTGATCTAATTGGCCAAATTTGAAATGACTCTTCCTCGTTTATTTCAATTTTACAAAAGTTTTGTTGATAGAAAAATTCACTAAGTTCTGACCTACACAAAATTCGAATATGATAGTGTTGTCAACGGCTCGAGTGGCTTGGCTCACGGCTAAGTCACTACCGAGCCGAACCGAGAATTGAGCCGAGCCAACAGATCTCAAAACCGAGCCTGTCCGAGCCGAGAAAAAGAGAGCTGATGGCTCACCTGAGCCGAGCCAAACTGAGCCGGTGGCTAGTCGAAGCCGAGCCGGTTCCAGCTGATGACTCAATTCCGCCGAACCAAACCGAGCCCATGGCTCACGTGAGCCGAACCCAACCAAGCCGTGGCTAGCCTGAGTCGAGCCGATGGGTCCCCTTAGCTGAGCTGATGGTTTATCGCAACCTAGAAGGCTTCAGCCCAGCCGAACAGGTTGACATCACTATAAAGATGTCGCACTACAGGTGTTCGAATAGGCCTAAATTTGAAATGACTCCTTGATGTTTATCTAAATTGTAGAAAATCTTTTACTGGTGATAGAAGAAAGTACAAAATTTAGACAAAATTCTAAGCTTGTTAAAAGCTGGAATTTAAAGATGTTGCACTACCAATAATCAATGTGGCTAAAATTTAAACATGTCCCTAATTCGTTCTTTTAAATATTACAAAATTATTTTTGGTTCTACAACGTACACGCATCGGATAAAATTATGAGTTAATTAAAATTAGGATTTAAATATTGTCGCACTACAGGTGATCGAATAGGCCAAATTTTGAAATGACCCTCCCTCGTTTATTTGAATGGTACAAAATTTTTTCTTGGGTGGACAAAAATGTACAAAAATTGGACAAAATTCTGAGCTAGTTAAAATTCGAATTTGAAAATGTACTACAGGTGATCGAAGTGCCTCAAATTTTGAAATGGCCCTCCCTCGTTTATTTTAATGGTACAAAAATTTTTCTTGGGTGGACAAAAATGTACAAAAATTGGACAAAATAATGAGCTAGTTAAAATTCGAATTTGAGGATGTCACACTACAACAAAATGATTGAGCCAAATTTTGAAATGGCTCTCCCTCGTTTGTTTTAATGGTACAAATTTTTTCTTGGGTGGACAAAAATGTACAAAAATTGGACAAAATTCTGAGCTAGTTAAAATTCGAATTTGAGGATGTCACACTACAACTAAATGGTTGGGCCAAATTTTGAAATAGCCCTCCCTCGTTTATTTTAATGGTACAATTTTTTTCTCTTGGGTGGACAAAAATGTACAAAAATTGGACAAAATTCTGAGCTAGTTAAAATTGAAATTTGAGGATGTCACACTACAACTAAATGACTGGGCCAAATTTTGAAATGGCCCTCCCTCGTTTATTTTAATGGCACAAAAATTTTTCTTGGGTGGACAAAAATATACAGAAATTGGACAAAATTCTGAGCTAGTTAAAATTAGAATTTGAGGATGTCGCACTACAACTAAATGGTTGGGCCAAATTTTGAAATGGCCCTCCCTCGTTTATTTTAATGGTATAAATTTTTTTTCTTGGGTGGACAAAAATGTACAAAAATTGGACAAAATTCTGAGCTAGTTAAAATTCGAATTTGAAGATGTCGCACTACAGGTGATCGAAGTGCCTCAAATTTTGAAATGGCCCTCCCTCGTTTATTTTAATGGTACAAATTTTTTTCCTGGGTGGACAAAAATGTACAAAAATTGGACAAAATTCTGAGCTAGTTAAAATTTGAATTTGAAGATGTCGCACTACAACTAAATGGACCCTGTTTGTACGCTTCGTTTAAATGTTCAACGAAAAGTGAAGAAGTTTTTTTTATTGTTAGATTTTACAATATCTGGACATGAATTTTTTAAGTACTAAAAGGAGCTTCAGGGTGGAGATCTAAAATGTGAAATATGTTCCAATGTCCAAAATTCACAGTGAATCCCTTGTGCACTGAACGCCCCATATGACAGCATTAATAACTCACCCTATAAACACATGCTGTGTATTATTATTATCATTATTATTAGGTTTGGACAGTATGCAAAATTAGAATTAAGGTTGTAGAAAATATACCCATAAACTATTAGTAAGGAAGTAAAAATTGTTAATGGAAGTCTATTTGATTTGACTTCGAGTTCATATAAGTATAGTGTCAAGTCCTCGAGTCGAGTCATTGTCTTTTTACCATCTCGTCAAGAGATGGATTTATATATTAGCTATTTGCTACTTCATCCAGAGTTTTAAAATTGAAGAATGTATGTGGAGTCTTGACAGTAACTGATGTGGTGATGTGCGCAACAAAGACGAAAAAGACGCAGTAGAATACTGGTCCTGATTCTTCTTCTGAGTGCGTTGCCGATGATGTGTAATGCCGAAGGTCCGGTGATCTGGTTCTTGGAAAATGGTCCTGTACCTGGCTGAGTGATGATGTCTTCTGTCGATGCAACTGCTGGGCTGGAATATTGATCTTCTGGTTGTAGATATCCGAGGAGAGTGCAAAAGCAGGAAGTGTACAGAATTTAGTTCAGAAACATTGTTGTGTGTTTAATGTGGCTTGTTATGAATGGGGTTTTTCATGAAATGAGTGTTGTGTGAGTGATGAGTTTAAGTGGTAGGAGGTGGTATGTTGTTAGTTTTAGTGTGATAATGTGTTGAGTTCTTCTTCATTGTTGGGGTAAGTTATTGTGAGTGATTTATAGATTGCCTTGGGTGGTGGTGAAAATGTTGAATTGTTTCCGGAAGATGTGCCGGGTGGCTTTGATGATAGCTTGATGGAGTGTTTTTTGTCTGGGGGGTCAGTGATATGGTGAGAATGAATGCTACCCATTTCATAATAGAATTGGTGGCTTGGTATGTGGCTTCGGTAATTTTGGCGTCTAGGTCCGAACATTGTATGTGAGGCTGAGTTTCTGGTTCTGCTGCTGTTCCTTCTTCAACTGTTGGAGTTGTGTTGTGGATCTTGCAAGGACCGGTTCCTGGTAGGGCTGGAAAGTCCGTTTGATTCAATATGTTTGGAATGATCTGTTTGTTTGTGGTATGAAGAGGTCTCTGGGAACAGTCTCCACTTCCCGTACGATGACCTATCCTCTTGCAAGTGGCACAAACCATCAATTGGTAGGTTTGTCACATGGAAATTTTTGACTTTCTCTGCAACAGAAGCATATTCTGGGACAGTCGCAGACATGTGTAGGATGGTCATAGCTGTAGCAGTTATAACACGGAGTAGGTCTGGCGGTGAATTTGGAGGCTTCTAATTTATACTTCTGGTTGCGTACGCAGATGCCATTAGCTATAAGACTGCTGATGGTGTCTGGACTAGCGGAGAAAATCCGGAGCAGAGGAAGTGGTTCTGCTGAGTTCCGAATTCTGGTTACAGTGCAGAAGTCTATGGTGCTGTGTAGAGGTTCGTCTTTGATGTCTTCAAGTTCCATGTTAACATCCACACCTTTAACAACACATGTGTAGACATGTTTTCTGGAGCGCTTTGTTTGTTGATGGCTAGACGATGGTAGTACCCCGTCCGCTCGGCTTATAAAGAGGATCAAGGTAAGAAAAGCGAGATGTGTGACTAATAGTTGGCACTCCTGTCTTCCCGTGTCTAGCCGTATCGAAACGTTGAAAGTAATTTGAGTGAATACCTCCGTTGGAAGTGTGTATATGGTGGCGTCTGTCGCATAGAGAATCGGAAAGAAAGTTTCGGCGTCCATTGTTAGAACAAAAGTTGCTTCCGAAAGAACAGTAGAAGAAAAATGTAAGGTTCTGCGGTAAGTATTTTTAGCTCAAATTGAGCCATATTTTTGTTGTTCATTAAGATAACTATTGTGCAACAAGTGATAAAATTCAGCAACGCTTCGTCTTTCTTGTTAGCTTTTCTCAGCTGAACGTTATGCGAAAGGTTATGTTTTGTAAACCGGATCTTGAATTGTCTTGTAAACAGGATTATTGATAGAAAGGTCCCATAAAATGGATCAGTAAAAAGCATTTGTTTGTCTTGTAAAACACAAATATTTTCATTTTAAAAAATAATTTATTTGTTAGAATTGTGATCAGTTGTATGGATTTGTAATTAAACACGTCAGAATTTAGTGTTATCTTTTAGTAGAAAAAACATCTTTCTCTTCCTAAGAAAACGTGGATCAATTTTACTACACATTAAAACATTTTCGCAGTACATGCTAAATAACAAATGGATAACGTATTTAATTTCATATTCCCTCCTTCCTCCATTGATAGTTCTGGGTACGGGCTAGGAAGATCAGTGGTCAGAAGTTCATAGTGCACGAGGAAGACTGTGTTGGTGCCCAAGGAGAAAAGACATTCCTTTGTCGAAAATGACTTGCTTCAGAAAAAACTTAAGAATGATCAATGCAGCTCGTGTAACACGTGGTTCCATGATGACTGTGTTGTTGTCAGAGAAAAAAAAAAGACATTCCTTTCTGGACAGTGCTTAGTTTCAGAAACACTAAAGAAAAAATGATTATAGATACTAGAAAATGATGTCATTATAGATGGAGCTAGTTTCCTTGTTTTCCATTTATTATTAATTTAGATTTCTTCGCGTATACTCCTGCTGTTAAAAATGGGTTGTGATCCACTTAGCAGGACATATGATCCACTTTAGAAGACAGATTGCTTAATATCTAGTTTTCGTACATGTTTCATATTTTGTTTATCATACAGGGTGTGTATACTGTCCCATATTGATCGACTCATGGCATTTTATATCATTTACTTTATCCATTATTTGTTTCTAATATATTTTCACTTATGCGTTAAACTCGTAACAGACCGGAGCAAATATATTCATTATATAAATAAAGTATAATGATGTACTTTAACACCATAGAGCTGAATACCTTCTTTTGGGCCACCCTGTACATTTATGTTTAATTTGAAACAAACAAAACTTTTCTCAATAAATAATATACCTTTCTATCATATGAGTGTGCAATTTCCTTATTTGTATTGCTTCCTTCCGAGCCGCAGCTTTTTCTCTTGCAAGTGATCCGGTTTTGAGGATTTGACTATAAATAAATAAAAAAGAGAGAAAAAGGAATCTACGAGAATAATAAAATATAAAGTAATAAATTTGCAACTGTGTGCATCGTTAGGCAAGTGAAAGTAACAAGGTAGATGATAAATTAGTATTGAATTAATTATTGCATTTAGAAAGGTCGTAGGCATTATAATGTACTGATGGTGTTTAAAGTATAGCATGCCCTTAAAATTACTCCTTGATTTGAAGTTGTCATAAAATCAGAACTTGCTGGAATATGTTTGAAACGTATAAATGAATGCATGGACTCAAAAGATCTGTTTCTTATTTATTTGCAGAAGCCTTGTTCTACTGGATACAATAAAATCAAATTCAAGATGGCGCAACGCAGCTGGCGTGTGTTAGAATTTCATTCAACAGTTAAAGTCGTGTTGCTTCAACGTGCTATCAAGCGCAAATTTAATGTGAGCCCACCTGTAAACAAGTCAGTATTCAAGAGACACAGAAGTTTTGTTACAGAGGGTTCCATCTGTGACCAGAAAAAGGGACATTCAAAGAAGTTGTAGATCGCGTGAGATGAAACATTTTTGAAGCTCGAAAAATTCAACACGCCGAATTAGTCGAGAGTTACGTTTCAAAATGGACGGTAGACAAGTTTTTATGCAATAGCTTGCACATCCGTCGTTGTCAGTTGGAATTGGTGCAGTAGCTAGAACAGGAAACCAAATGCAAAGTGAATTTAATTCTGCATTGATGTCCTGCAATTAATGGTCAATGAAGAAATCCGTTATCAAAGATAATTTTTAGTGAGAAGACAACTTCCATGTAATTAAGAGAATGAACAAGCACATGAGTACACGTGAGAAACTGAGAATTTCAGTCTCAATGAAAGTTGAACATGATTCTTTAAAATGTAACATGTATTGTGTCATAAGAAAACGGAAAGTCTATAATCCGTTTATTTTCAATGATGACACAATGACTCCTCAAAGTTATTAGGATAAGTTATATACTTGATTGATGTCACAACTAGTTAATGAGGTAAATTAGTACCTTGTTCAACAAGATGAACACTGTGATATCCGGAAATTTCTCAATCACAGCCTTACGAATAAATAGATAAATATATTGACGAAATTCATAATTGAATTGATATTAATAAAAAGCAATGTAATAGCCATGATGAAATGTCCAGAGATTGGTTGGTGTATGCTCGCTTAGTCCTGTAGGTCTGGTGCATTAGCAGAGAAATATGCATTGTATTCAGAATATGTAACATAACATATAGCATGTAAAATGGAGGCAGCAGCACGCTGTACTTGCTGCAAGATATGTTAGCGAAGAAAAGGATGGATATTTTGTAACGCCAAGGTGAAAAACGAAAGAAGTTGATGGATTATGACTGGTTGATGAACTGAGTAGGGTGAATGTGCTGTGTTTAGAGTTTCAACAGCACGCAAGGGTGGTAGTTCAAGTTTCAACAGTTCTGCAGTAGGCTTAACCTTACAGCCATAGCTATAGTTAAGATTAGCATCATTACTAGTGTGCCATTTCAGAGGTAAATGCACATTTGGACAAGTTTTACTACCATGAGGTCCAGAGCAAAACCCACGTTTCTCCTGTTGTGCGCACTTGCGTTGAGTACGAATTGTAAATTTGGTAGCGTTCACATCTTATCAAAAATAGTGGTGAAGATTAAGATGACTCACTAGATGTTTTTTTTTTTCTTGTAAATAGAAGTTTCATGTGTAAGTAGATCGTCTGTAGTTTCATGTTAGTTGGTGAGTAATCAAGCCATGTATGTGGCTTCAAGATGGCTTTTGATTTTCAATGACGGAAAACCCTCGATGCTAAGATCATTAGTGATTTCACCGTCTGTATAAGTAGGATCTGCACCCCTAATAACAAGTAATAACGTCGTTGGTTTGCATGGAGGTGGGACTTGTTTCTTACAAGTGAAGTCTAAATGGGTCATATTCGCAGACTACTCGAAGATTTCAAAGCTACATATGTTTCGAATCGTACTAAGTACGTTTCATATGGGGGTTTCAGAATTTATATCTCGTGTGATACAAACAGTTTCATCGACTGATGCACGTGAAATATATTTGTGGAGCTGCAAAAGCAAATACTATGAATTTTCAAGTTTCGTATCATAATTTGTGAGTAGTATTTCGAAATTTGGGGTGTAGTCTTATTACGTAATGGCAGTATCTGATTATTGCCATTGGCTTCCAGAGTGCTGTAAGGATCAAAGTGCTCCTGCTTTGCAATTTAGATTATGTTAGTTACTGTTTGGCTAACTAAGTAAGCATCGAAGTGTTCCGCTTTGTCACTTAGAGTACGTTAGTTACTGTTTGAATAACGCGTTAAGCATCGAAGTACTGATGCTTTGCCACGTTAGTTACTGTTTGGCACCATCGGCGCAAATCTGTCTTCAACATTGGGGGGGACGGGTAAGACCGTTCACACACACACACACACACACACACATATATATATATATATATATATATATATATATATATATATATATATATCGTGGTATTTTGATCGAAATGCATATTTTAATGTGGTTGCGGGAGGTTCAAAATATTATGCAAAAGATTAAGTCTCATGATCTCTCAACTTGATCATGAAAGATAAAATTTGGACATAATTTCTTTATTTAAAATGAGCAAACCATTGTCCTATATTATCAGCTAGGCTATAAGCATCGGCGCAAATCTGTCTCCAACATTGGGGGGACGGGTAAGACCGTTCCCATATTTTATATATATATATATATATATATATATATATATATATATATATATATATATATATATATATATATATATATAAGTGATGTTCAAAATATTTATGAAGTTGAAAAACAATACTGTGAAGAATCAGGGGACAGAATTGTCTTCAGTGGCGTATTTAGGAGGCTATCGGGCTCAAGCTCCCCCCGAAATAAATTTGTTAGTTTTTCGCATTCCACGTATAAAAATAATCCTTCTAACCATCTCTAAGAATGTCTTTGACTTTCCATTTTCTTATGCTATTTGTTCAGAAATAATACTGCACTTGTCAAATTTCATTCCATGTAAGAACTGAGTCCTTTTGTTCTTTCTTTCGTCCTTTCTACTTTTCTGGTTTTTTTCTTGACGTTACTTTCTTTCATTTCGTCTATCATACTTTATCGACCATTGTCAATTGTGATTCAAGTCGGCCGTCATCAGCAACACAAAAACTAAGAGGAGTTGATAAGCGAAACTGGTGTTTCACACCAACTTGCGCGGATATCAACATGACAGGACTTTAGCTATTATAACAAAGGAAAAATTATATCGTTTAATTACTTTTAAAAGAAGTAAATGTTTGAATTTAAAAAAATCAAAACGGGGGAACAATTAGCACGGGAAATTAGGAAGGCCAAGAGGATGCTTCCTTTTTCTTGTATGAATAGAATAAAGGGTTAGATTCACTCCTAAATTTTTGTATCATATCATATAGGATTTATCGGTCTGCAATTCTTGCCATTATAACATCAATTTATGCATAAATTAAAATATATTTAATTCTCAAACTCAGGTGGGCAATTGCCCACTTCCTTCCTTGTGTTGGGCATAGCCCCTCGAAACAAAATCCTAAATACGCCATTGGTTGTCTTCAACATTGGGAGGTGGGCACATTTGAGGCTTCTTCTAGAGAAGGGAGATAAAACTCATATTACTATAAATGAATCTGATCAACTGTTGTAGAGTATATTATTTATTAGGCGATGTAGATGAAGTAGTAGTACATATCAGTATTACAAATCACTGCCGTAAACACATTCTGAAATCTGAATACATGCATATTTATAATTGATATGTTTCTAATTACCCATCCACAAAGATCCACGTTAAAATTGTTTTATAATAATATAATAATATAAATAATGACTTCCCCAAAACTATGAAGAAAGAATATCAATTATGTATGACGCAACAATATTCTTTGAGCAAAATGATGATAATCTCAATCAAGGACGCCGATTTCTCTATAAATTTAGGGCGGGGGCATTCATAAAAAATGCATAAAACAAAACATATAACAAGAGAAAATACATTAAAATACATATTTATAAAAATACAGGGATCCACGTGAGCTTTTGGGGGGGGCTCCGACCTCCCAGGATCGGCCCCCTTGATCTCAATAACATTAAAGGAATCGTTACAGAAATCTAACGCATGTCATATACTCTTTAGTTAACAAATGTAACCTTAAGATTATGGAGAAAAATATTCCAACAATTGAATTCTTTTCTTTGCTTACGAAGTATCCTCTCTCTAAAGAAAAATTGGGACACGCTGAAATACGTAGCAACAAACCATGGTTCGAACGAGCAGAAAAGAGAAAACAAGCAAAATTACGTTGGCTACAAAATCCGAATGAAATAACCACACAAAATTTCGTAGACATCAGGGAGTAACTTCCCAAACTTTTTGAACAAAGAAACGCGATTTTTTGAAAGCTAAAATTTAGGAACTTGAAGATAATAATAAAAATAAAAACATTCGGGATATGTATAAAGGGATCAACGAATTTAAGAAAGGCTATCAAGCTCGTGGTTATATTAAAGAAAGCTGATGGAACAGTTCTCACTGATACAGATAGCATCTTAAATAGATGGAAATATTTCTTTGACGATTTGCTGAACACGCAGCCAAAAACTAGTGTGCGTGGAGAAAAAGATATATATATATATATATATATATATATATATATATATATATATATATATATATATATATATATATATATATATATATATATATATATATATATATATATATATATATACTGCAGAACCGTATATTCCAGATCCTAACCGAATAGAAATAGAAACCGCTATAAAGAAATTAAAGAAACACAAATATCCGGGTGTAAACGAAATTCCGGCTGAGTTAATTTTAGCTGGAGGCGAAAAATTGTGGAACAAGATACACAAACTCATTCTCCTTATCTGGAACAAGGAAGAATTGCACCAAAAGTGGAAAGAATCAAACATTGTTCCAATCCACAAGAATGGCGACAGAACTGACTGTAATAATTATCGAGGCATCTCTCTTCTGTCAACATCCTATAAAATCCTTTCAAACATTCTATTAGCAAGATTGACCCCATACGCAGATGAAATGATTGGAGATTATCAGTGTGGATTTAGTCGAAATCGATCAACTATCGACCAAATATTTACCATTCGCCAAATACTCGAAAAGAAGTGGGAATACAGTAGCCCGGTACAGCAACTATTTATTGATTTTAGAAAGCTTACGACTCGGTTAGGGGAGAAACATTGTACAACGTTTTTACAGAATTTGGAATACCGAAAAAGCTTATTAGATCAATTAAGGCATGTTTAAATGAATCCCAAAGTAAAGTCCGGGTAGGAATTTTTTTGTCCACGAGCTTTCACGTCGAGAATGGCCTGAAACAAAGAGATGCGTTGTCGCCATTATTATTTAAATTTGTGCTGGAATACGCTATAAGGAAAATCAAAGATAGCAACCAGGGCCTAGAATTGAACGGTATTCACCAGGTTAGGGCATATGCTGATGATGTAAATTTAATAGGGGATGACAGGAGAACAATAGAAAGAAATGCATAGATCTTATTAAACGCTTGCAGAGGCATGGGTTTAGAAGCAAATGCAAGGAAAACTAAATACATGGAAGTGCGTCGGGACCGCAATACGGTAAATTATGGATGCGTTAAAATATTAAATAATTCTTTTGATAAGGTGGTTACTTTCAAATATCTAGGATCAATATTAACAGACCAAAATCATATTCACGAAGAAATTAAATGTCGACTTAAAGCAGGGAATTCGTGTTACTATTCGGTTCAAATTTCATGTCATAGCAAATTCTGTCGAGGAATTTGAAGCCTAAAATATATAAACCGATAATCATACCTGTTGTTCTGTATGGTTGCGAAACATGGTCGCTTACTCTAAAGGAAGAACATAGCCTGAAAGTATTTGAGAACAAGATCCTGAGACGAGTATTCAGACCCAAGAGGAACGAGAATGGAGAATGGCGGAACTTCATAACGAGAAACTACATAATTTATACGGTTTACCAAACATTGTTAGGGTCATCAAGTCTAGGAGGCTTAGGTGGGCAGGACATATAGCCAGGATGGAAGAAAGTAGGAACGCTTTCAAAGTGTTAGCGGTAAGACCAATCGGAAAACGACCATTAGGAAGACCTAGGCGCAGATGGGAAGACAATATTAAGATGGATCTCGCAAAAATAGGAATACAAAGTAGAAACTGGATCCAGTTGGCTAAGGATAGAAGTCAGTGAAGAGCTTTTGTGAACGCGGCATTGAACCTCCTGGTTCCATAGGCTATAGAGTTAGTTAGCTTACGAAGCATGAGTAGATACCTAGGCTGATACTACAAATAGATTAAATTCCCATTTATGAAAAGATGGGTTCTACTGACATTGGATAGTCTGTATATTCTTCGTGTGCTAGGGCCTAGGGAAGAATAGGAGATAAGATTTCATATCAGGTTACGTCACACACAGTCGCACGCCTTCATTTTCATTAAAAATGAAAAAGCCAAGAGAAACAAATTTCATCTCACTTTCCTCTGTGGCAGTCGGACACAAAGCACCATACTTTCCTGCAAAAAGCACTTTTCAAATCGGATTATTGGGAGAACCTCGAGTTCCAATGTTGGGGGGGGGGACATGTATCCCCATTTCCCCGGAATTTGTGCCCGTACCTATAGCTGAGAAAACTTTCCAGCATGAGGAGAGGTGCATATCCTCCTTTGGCATTTATTGCAATTTGTGCCCAAGTAGTGGAAGTGGAATTAATACATGTTGATGAGACTACTAAACGCACTAAAGCACGAAGTTCAGCTTGAAATACTACAGATTACGATTCTTTTTTAAAAATGGAAAAGCCAAGAGAAATCAATTTCATCTTACATTCCTTTCTGGCAGTCAGACACAAATCATCAAGCTTATCCCAAAAAGTACTTTTTAAGTCAGATTATTGGGGGGAACTGTCCCCCCCACGTCCAACATTGGGGGGCATGTCCCCCTCGTCTCCCCCGGGATTTGCGCCAGTGTTTGGCACTCGTGCTAAGCATTGAAGTGCTGATGCTTTGCCACTTAGATTATGTTATTTACTATTTTGTTATTGCGCAAAGCACCGAATTTCTCCTGGTTTGTCACTTACTAGTTAGATTATGTTAGTTATGTTACTGTTTGGCTACCGTGCTAAGCATCGAAATATATTGTTTGCAACTTAGATTATATTATTTACTGTTTGACTAGCGCACTAAGCACCAAAGTGCGCTAGTCACTTGAAGTGGATTAACAACCTTATTTAGTCAAGAAAAAACGCACGAGAGATGTAAAAACTCACAAGGATCGTGAGATACAGTTACTGTATTCTTCAAAATACCTCTGAGAGATTGCTCTCAAAAAGATGAAGAGCCGTATTTATGTTCTTCTCGCAAATGAGTAGACTATATTCGATTCTTTAGCAGTGCAATAACTAATTATCAAAGACTCCCGATGATGATTATGTATGATTAGTAGGGTAAAAGAATTATGGTATCCAAAGTGATTGTTTTCTATAATTTCCATGAGTAGAATTCAATTATGTTTTTCTATAGGAATTTTTGCAAAGTACTTTGCAATTTTAAAGAAAAAATGAGAAACTATAAATTAATCTCTAATTTAATTCTTTACAGAGTCTAGAGTCTGTTATTTGCCTCTTATTGTTAGGAACAGGCCCGTAGCCAGCCCAAAAATGTAGGGGGGCGGTTGAAGTTGGGGGGCCGACCCAACCATATTATAGTTTATTTGCAAGCCTACCGTGAAAATTTTAGGGGCGCCAGTGAAAATTTAGAGGGGTCCGGCCCCCTAGCCTACCCGTGGATACGGGCCTGGCTAGGAATCAGAAAATTTTAACTTCTAGTTGCAAGTAATGGTCCTCTTTGTAACAATCATCTTCATTTTGACAGATCCAATTTCCAATCTCATCAGACTAAAAAAGTATTTAGGTCTCTGCTTTGTCCTTCCAACCAAATACTCGCCAGTGCTAATTTACGATGAATAACTTTAGCTAACATAAATGTTCATACAAAGTATATCCCAAAATATTTGTTAGTAAGACTTGTATTTCCAGACAACTTCACAAGGTGACCCGACAACTATGTAGGCATACAGTTAAACTCGTGTAAGTTTAATGACGCTCCCAATGTGTTTCCTTCACTAGTCTAGAACTCAGCAGTTGTGTGAAGAAGGTCTGTTGATTTTTACATAGATTTTCGAGCTGTTACCATGGATGTAGAAACGGAACAATTCGATGGTGTTCGATGCAGTTTAAGAGAGAGAGGACAATATTTAGTTGCTATAAGGTGTTTATCAAAGGTTGCGTGTCAGCCGCGCTAATCCTGCACTGTGGCCGAACGATTATCCAAATAAACATTAACATAGTGGCGGCGATTAATCAAGATGATAAATATTTGTTAATCCGATGTTCAGGAACAATCGCGACGTCAGCAAGTGGCAATGGATACTGAGGTCTACGTTGGGGTGCAATTTTTCTTCAAAAAACTTTTAGAAGGTGAGACTAAAAATATCGTAATTTGAAAAATAAGGACCAGCCATATTTATAAACGGTTGCTAAATTTTATATATATTTAGGGATTGCATAAGGGTGTGAATATGTACTGTATATAAGGTGCCCACAAAGAAGCTCATAAAATGGGGTGTGTCATGAAATTTAAGAGGGACAAGAACTATATTTAAATCTATAATTAAACCCATATATACGAAGTAGGTAATTAGCACAAGAATAATAATTTTAATCAAGACTGCACCGCAAATAATGCTAGAATTATTTGGAATTTTTAAAAGTAATACTACTTTTGTGAGGACATGGCAGCTCTCACATACATATATAAACAGTGTTAAATAAAATAAGTATCATATCAGAGGAACAACAGCGGTTTGATTGGAGAACACACTTCAGTCAGCAGTAGATTTTAACAGTGCTACACATTGCTCAGTATTTAGGTCGTGTTTTCTGTATGGAACAGAGAGCAGCAATCAAATTTTGTAGAGAATTTGGACAATCATCTACGGAAACCCATGAGTTGGAACAAAGTCATTCTTGAGGGCCGGGAGTCTGTGAATGACGACGAGAGGGCAGGCACGTAGCCAGGATTTCGTGAATGGGGGGGGGTCCGTGACATGAAATACTGTGGTCATCACAACAGGGGCTCGATTATTCTAAACTATTTTACTGGAACATATATTGGTTCGTTTAGCCAGGATTTCGTAACGGGGGGGGGGGGGACATGAAATTCAGAAGGCCCAGGAGCTCGATCAATCTAAATTACTTTACTATCAACATATATTGGTTTGTTAGAACAATAAAATGAGGATATGTTGGTATTTTATTAACAAAATATGAGAAATATCGAGTAGAATAATAATAAAAAAACGTGCTGAAAAAGATTTTACAATTTACATCCTTCCTCTGTTTATTCAAATATAACAATTTTCCTTTCATTATGACCCCAACTATTATAAAAAGTGCGTATACCCAATAATGTCTTGTAAAAAATTTTACAATGTCTGCGTTGCTCTCTCTGTCGAATAAAATGTTAACAGAACTTTCTTTCCATATAAATTTCTGTTTTTATTACTCCATCAACTACTGTTTGTTCCAATGACAGGTTAAAGGAGCAGTAGAAAATTGTTTTTGAAATAACATGTTTGATACTGCAAGGATGCGAGACGAAAATTTATGGTAAAAAAATGTCCACGCTGTTACACAACGGTACTATACTTTCGGAAGCTTGAAATCTCCCTTGAAATCCCCCTGACTAGTAGCAGAAATTCTGAGAATTCCATAACTCTTCTAGAAATTCTGAGAATTCCGTAATTTTTCTAGAAATTTCAAATTCCCTGACTCTTCCAGGATATCTCGCTCACCTCGCCACCATGTATTTCAGGTAATACAAATCTCCTCATAAGAAAGAGTCTCCAAAAGAATCTCCAAAAGCTACCTGATTTTTTAAAATTTTTAACGCGATTATTCTTTTTCTCATTTCATTTTTTTCATCCTTCCTTATTTTTTTTCATTTCTGGTCTCGAAGGAGGATCCGAACATCCCGGACCCCCTTCCCCCTTAGCTACGTGCCTGGAGAGGGCAAGACGTCCAAACACACAAAGATATGACAAAACTGAGTGGACTCAATGCGAAATTCTCTTACTGACGACAATAATTTAGTCCTTAAAAAACAAATAATATCCTCGATTTTAGTGAAGGAACTATTAACGTGTCATCCGTATGTTGCGAATAAACGTTACGAAGGGAAATCTACTACTTGCGGAAGTAAACCTCTGATAATTAACGTGCTTGAACAAACTTACCTTTTGGCGATCCCCTTTCCTCAACTGGAGCAGCTAGAATGAAAGTAAAAATAAAAAATGTAATAAATATTCAGTTACGAAAGGAAACATGTGATGTTTTCAAAAGGTTTCACGACTTAAATTATCTGCCACCTAGTTACGTGATTTCTCACATATTTTGTTTACCGTTATTGCCATTTATTTTTCTGCTTTTGTTTGTTTTTGTTTTGTTTTTCATTTATTCTAAATATTGTAAGAAAAGAATACACACTGGTAAAAACAGTAAAGAGGATCACACGAAAACAATGAAACGACCGAACTCCACATTTTTGCAGAAAATGAGTTACTAATGCTGAACTATTTCATGAGAATAATTACTTCATTTCATGTTGAGGCCAAGTGTCTAAGTTAGCAACTTTTCAATAGAACCGATGGTGGCCAACATAGACAAGTTTTTTTCGTATTAACCCATTAATCTCAACAGCACTGCATGTAGTCTATGAAACAAAAATGATTTTCATAATTACTCCAATAGGAAAACATAGGCAACCTACTTTCGATTGTCCAATTCTTGGGATCAGCTGGATGGATTACCTCCATCAACAAATTAGAATCCTAACTTATAACCCTCTATATGATGGTCAAAATTGTAGTAATTTCTGAGATTCTGTACCTCCGAGAAGGGCACACGGAAAGCAAGAGTAAATATATAAAGAAGTTCCGAATATAAACTAAATTTCTTGAAATTGATTGATTACCATAAAAAAAACCTGTTAACACTTAAAACTTTTCATTGCCATCATTACATATATCCTGATGAAAACCATAACTAAGTAAGTAAATTAACGGGTTTTGGAATCCAGAAGTTTAATGCCGCATTCTCAAAAGCTCTAAATTGAATTCTGTCCTTGGCCAGCTGAATCCAGTTTCTACTTTGTATTCCTATTTCTGTGAGGTCCATCTTCATATTGTCTTTCTATCTCCACCTAGGTCTTTCAAAATGTTATTTACTGTTTGAATTTCCAGTTAAAACTATGAAATCGTTCCTACTTTCTTCCAGTCTGGCTACATCATCTGCCCAACTGAGCCTCCTACCTAGATTTGATGACCCCTAACAATGTTTGGTAAACGGTATAAATTATACACTTCCTCATTATGAAGTTTCCAGCATAACCCATTCCCGTTCTTCTTGGGTCGGAATATTAGTCTCAGGATTTTACTCTCCAACATTTTCAGTTTGCGTTTAAAGTGTGGATCTAGATCATTAGAACGATTAAGTGATACGCACGATCGTTATTTCAATCTCAGATCGTGATATATAGAATTGGGACGGCCCAATGTCTACGTAAATTTCCTCGGTGTGCTCGTGTCTGCTGCTAATTTTTCGTCTCATTATCTTTCTCTCATTATTTAACATTCGTCTTCATTATTATATTCAGTGTAGAAACGCCAAACATATGAAAAAAATCCTTAGTTTCGATATGCTATCTCTAAGTATAAACTATAGAGTGAATTACCACTAACCATCTTGAAGAAGTAATAAATAAAGAATGACAATCGAGAATGCCTGAAACATAATACCCACTTGTAGAAAATGTTGGGTCAGTCAAGTTGAAGGCAAATTAATTTTCTATATAGATGTTGCGTTCAAAAAACAAGCGAACAAGGTTTGGATTTTTTTGTTGTTGTGTTTGTTCGTGAATTGTTTCTAGGATAAATGGTATAATTTCAAGGAGCTTTTCCGATGTAGAGCACTCAATCCATTATTCCAAACTTAACTAGTATTAGAGAATTGCCCATTGACTTCAAAATAAGCCTAAATAAGAACTTCCGTCTAATATCTATGAAGTCCAATTCAAGCTACTATGGTGAAAAGCACATATAAATGGAACCACTTCTAACTTATGCATAACCTAATTAATCTAAAACTCAGCAGTTTACTGATTTTGATTTATAATTACAGCCGAAACATTCAACTGCCATAACATACTTAAACTAGAATTTTTTAAGTACATAAGTATAATTGAAAATATATCCTAGAAAACTATCACTAAAAAAAACAAAGGTAAATTCTTCCAACAACTTGTCCGTTCATTTCTTGAAATCAAGTTACTATAAAACCTATTTCTTTTAATTTCAACTTTACTATTCTGAAAATATACGTAGAATAATGTGAGAGATTGCAGTCGGTACGTTAAGCATTGTCTGTATACTCCGTATTGTTCAAGCACAAGTATGATCTCTTTAAAATTGCTTCTTATCATGTCTTCCTGTTGGAACCCCTGAAAGCCTCCTTCCTCCACATGTATTATAAATTTATCAGAGAGAAAATAAACGCCCTTTCCTGCAGGTGAGACTCTGTGCGTTCTATGTGTTTGTGTGTGTGTGTGTTTCAGATTGTGATCTTGAAAGTTTTAACTTCAATATAGAGCTTCTCTTTGTCTTTGTCTTTCCCGCAGTGTCAGCTCAATGTCACCACAGTTGACAATGGGAGACTATGTTTTGGTTCCTGTATATTTCATCTACCTGACGGTGTGACATCATGTTGGTTCTGATTACAGCACCAACAAATGTCATTGTTTCTCTCCATCTGAGGCAAATGTTCTGGCAGAAAAGCAGCTTTGTTTAGCAAAACTTTTTTTTTTTTTGTTGTTGTTCAAGAAAAAGATAAAGAAAGAAAGAAAGTAGAGAAACAACAAACAAGCAAAGCAAAGTTGCAAAGTCAACTCCCAAAGGTGACATCAAGTTTGGTTTTCAGAATGCTTTTAGTATCACTCCAAGTTGGCTCAGAGTTTCCGCGGAAAAGATCTTGAATAAAAGATGCTGTTGTCGTCTACTTACGAAAAGTCAAGAATAAACTGTCCTCTCCCTGTTATCATTATGCTCAGGATTTTTTTAAGAAAAAAAAATATTCTCTTAAGTAATAATTCAAAAATTGGTTTCAATTATTGGAATTATGCTAATAATGCAAATAATAAATAGGAGTGTCATAGTTAAAAGTATTGTGTCAACGTTGGTACTATGTATATTGCATCTTACTGTTAGTACTAACTGTGCCACTCTTACTGTTAGAAGAAATCGTATAAAATAGATACAATCTGCTAGATGACACTATATATTTATATACAGACATAACTAATTAGCTAACACTATGGCCTATGGAACCCAAAGGTTCAATACCGCGTTCACGAAAGCTATGTCTTTAGCAAATTGGATCCAGTTTCTGCTTTGTATTCTTACTTCTGCGAAATCCATCTTAATATTGTCCTCGCATCTGCTCCTAGGTACTAGACCTCCTAGACATACTAAGAAATAAAAATAATCTTTTAAATCTATAGGACATTGTAGTACAGAGTTAACTATTTACTTCTACAATAAGACTGCAGAAAGTAACAGAAGGAGAATGCTCAGACTTTTCGATTACTCGACAGCCATATCGAATAAGTACATAGTTTCTGTTAACTAATTCATTAACCTATATTACAACGCTACTAAGTTCCTAATGAGTAATTTTCCTATTTTACAACAATTCAGCTAGTGTTTCTAATTTATTTTTCTTCTTGCTAACCTTGACGCTAACTCATGGCTGAGGGAGGAGATAACGAATAGTAGAAAAGAGAGTTGAACTAATTAATCTCAGCTTTTCTAGTCAATTAATTAATAAAGAATTAGTTGGTAAATTCCGATATTACAGCTCATCATTCTATCTCTCCTCCTCCTAAATCTTTGACAACACAAAGAAAAGAATTCCAATCTAGATTTTCCACACACCTGCATCTATCTCCGAAATGGATAAGATAGAACAAAGATGAGGACTGACATGACTTACAGTGTTTTTGAGCGAGAGCACAACCACAAACCAATACAACGCAACACACACAACACATGCAACATGCCGTTTCTTAACTTTTAAATACTGGTCGCTGCGACGTAATACTTGTTTACCCTGGGAGCGATAAGAGGCTGAAGTAATAGAGGTGTTTATTTTCTGAATTTTAGATAAAACTATACAGCTTTATGATGCAAGTGAAGCCTTCTTGCAGGGGTGACGCGGGCAGTGAATAATTTGATGCGAATTAACTTTTTCGTCTTAAAATTACTTAAGCCGAAGTGATCATGCGTTCTGGTAAATCCTATGAATTTGTAGTTTCCTGTTGTTCCTTTGATTTCTAAACTTTACGTTATCAATCTTGTTATCTTATTTGTAGCTCGCATGACACTCACTTGGAAGTACCAGGGAAAAGAATACTAGCATAGGCCTAGTACCTGCAAGCCATTCCCAAAAATTAAGAAAAATAGTTTCCAAACCCCACTCTGCCTATCAGAAACCCGTCTCATTCTCTGAATGCGAGGTTTCCCAGCGCAGGCATTGCCCATTACAGAGCTAAGAAAGCCGGTTGACTCTTATAGTGGCTGCTTGACAATAAGAGCAGACTGACTCCAATCTTTTTCACACATAATACTAAGTATATAATGCTATCTATCTATAGTATTTGCTTTGTATTTGAACATTTTAATTTAGTTAAATGCTAATAATATTTGTAGAATTAGTTTTGCAAGTAGTAGGTGCATAACAATTAGGTGTACAGGGTTCCTTCAAGACGTAATGAGACTGTCCAACTCACAGTCGCTACAAGAGCGCCCTCAATGGGTGGTGTCGGTGGTGGGGGTTTAGCCTAAGCATCGCACCGCGCGGAAGTCGCTTCTGAGCAGTGAGAAAATAAGGATCGGTCGTTGCGCAAAGTGTGTGTGTGTTTTTTTTTTTTTTATTTTGGTCACTTGATAAAAGGCGAAAAATAGAGAGGATGATAGAGCAGTGATACGCCATCAAATTCTGCGTTCGCTTGGGCAAACCTGTTTCAGAGACTAGTCTTGATTGAGCAGGCCTACGGAGACAATACCATGTAGAGAGCCCAGATTTTTCGCTGGTATAAGGACTTTAAAGACAGGCGGGAGACAAATGAGGACAAAGATCGATCTGGAATCCCTTCAACGAGTCTTTCGTATAGAAACGTGTCAAAAGTGAAAGAACTCTTGGACTCTGACCGTCGGTTGAGTCAGCGATTAATAGCGGAAGAATGTAACATGTGCAAGTCAACAATACACAGCATTGTAACCAAGAATTTGAACCTGAGAAAAATTTGTGCAAAATTGGTACCAAAAGTGTTGAGTGATGAACAAAAACAACGACGAGTTGACGTGCGCTGTGAAGTGGTGGAGATTGTGGAAGGTAAAGTAGACTTTCCTGTTCCCCAAAGTGAAAACCGCCCTGAAAGGTCACCGTTCTAATGACATTACCGTATTTCAGAAGACCGTAGCCAAATCTTTAAAAGGCATTTCGGAAGCTGACTTTCAGGAACGCCCAAGGGACCTATTTTGAAGGATTTTGAGGGGTTGTTAAAATCGGTGAATAAATTCCTGTTTATAGACTCAGTGTTATTAGATAAAATCTTAATCCAACATCTAGGTCGCAATCTCTTTTGTCGATATAAACTCTCAAAAAAATACGCTGTTATCTCTTTTTGGACAAATCCTGTATATGAATGACCATCATGAACTTGTGTGTCACCGTTCGGAGAGGATAGACATCAATAGATACAATTTGCTACAGGAGAATGAAACTGTAAATTACTATTAGCAATGAATGATATACTTTTTAAGGACCATAAATGTTAATTTCTCTATAATTTCTCGAAAACTACGCATGTGAATGCGACTCAAGCACGTCGCCTTATTCACTACGACCTAATCTAACGAACGATACTTATTATCTGCCACCGTTGGACACGATTATAAGTAAACAAAGAAATGTATTTCTAGAGTTAATCGTAATTTTTTTTTAAAAAAAATGAAGTCTTTAGTTTTATGTCCTACGGCTATGCCAAAGGAGACGGTGATGATGAGAAATGAATGAAATGGTGGAATAAAGAAAGTGGGAGGAAACGGGAGAACCCCGAGAAAACCCACGAGTACGGTGTTTGTCCACCATAAAGTCCAAAAGGCGCGAGCTGGGATCAAACCCAAGCACCGGAGTGAACGCTCTACCACTGAGCCACAGCGCCCCCATCGTAATTTTGGGCTATATATCTCATTAACTATAGCGGGGCCACGATGACTCACAGGTAGAGCGCTTCTCTCTAGAATGTGGGGTACCTGGTTCGATTCCCGTCAACTAAGTTTGTGGTGAACAACATCGTGTCCGTGGGTTTTGTAGAGGTACCCCCATATTCTTATTCCACCAATTCTGCCATCATCATTGACTTGTCTTAAACATCCTTCTTCCCTTAACCTAATAGATAATAGATAATAGATTACTTCAGTGTCATTTCTCCTAATGGGTGGCGTACTTGTCATAAAGCATCAATTCTTAGGATAACAAAATATTTTCCTTCATTCTCTCCAAAACTACACACGAGATTTTACATTCATCAATATCATTTTGTAAAGCTTGATTAAATATATCAGTTGATGTATGCCTCTCCTTTAAATAGTCTATGTTTTGTTGTTGTTGTTTAAACGCTAAGACCATTGTAAAATTCCATTTTGTAACAAGTTTTACAAGATTTACAACAAATTTTAAGTAAAGGAAATCGCTAGGGAACCTCGTATTATGTTATGATATGTTTCTAACCGCCTCCGTAGGATACTGATTTATACCTACTGGCCGATTACTTTTTTTTCTTACAGGTCTTGGTTTCAAACTTTTTCCAATTACAATTGTGTTAGAAATTGATTAAAACAGCGAGACACATGTCGCTTACGCGTACTCGTTATGTATAGTTTTAATCGGTTGTATTTAAAGGTAAAAAAAAAGTAACATTTGACAATATATTAGCCATTATTATCGTCATAGAAATTCTGCCGTTAATGGCAGTTCACTTGTTGCAACTGAGAAGTTTCCATGCTCCACGATCTTCCGCTAACCTCTTCGTCTTCACATACGATTTTTCTGCTTTCATATCGCCCATTAACTGTAATCTTCTTCGCCCCTCCCTACCCTTCCTACCACCATACCGTCCAGCATGTCCCTCATGATATAGTTCCTTTTTCTTACCCAATGTATCAACCAGCAGTTCTTCCTCTTCTTAAAAATATCTAAAATTGTTCTTTTCTCTTCTACCATTTCTAACACCCACTCATTCGCTTTGTGCTCGATCCAGCCAATTGTCTCCATTCTTCTCCACACCTACATTTCGAAAATTTTTCATAATTTTCATAATTTTGCATAATGTCCATGTTTTTGCTCCACACAGTACAATACTCTACACGAAGCATTTTATGAGTCTTTCTATCAACTCTTTATTTAAGGTCCCGCAATATAGACCTTCCTTCCTCGGAAAACCTTCTTGCGTAAGCTTTGTCAGACTGAATAACAAATCTCATATGTAAGTTTTCATTTTACATATAGTTTTGGGAAATGCAATAATCTGACGTAGCGCCATTTAATATATCTATATCTATATCTATCCATCTCTCTCTCTCTCTCTCTCTCTCTCTCTCTCTCTATATATATATATATATATATATATATATATATATATATATATATATATATATATATATATATATATATATATATATATATATAGGGCCGGACCCAGGATTGTCTGAGTGGGGTGCACCAACAAGTACCAAAATAATCAATCATACTGAAACTCTTCAAAGTTGCATGTGACAATATTCTTTAACCTTGACAACACTGATGCATAGAACGCAGGAAAGTGTTTTAAGAGGGTCGCAAGTGGAATGCAGGACAAAAAAAAAAATAATGTTATATTATTTTGCTTTGTTAATCCTTTTCCTTCAACTTTCAGAAAATCAACTTAAATTAATGCTTCTGCAAAGCTCTACTTTCTTTTAAGCCCTAAACGGAAACATGATGGCAGAAAGTTTCGGATTGTGTTGCTATTTTCACTACTAGCTTCTCATTTTAGATAGTGTACATTTACAACGAAGGGGGGGTGCACGTGCACCTTTGCACCCCCTAAATCCGGCCCTATATATATATATATATATATATATATATATATATATATATATATATATATATATATATATATATATATATAACTTTATTTTGGGCTGGCAACACTGTTAACCTGGCGATATTGCAGAGTATGTTAAATGATTTTACCTTGCCGGTTATTTCATGCTGCATGATTTCAGTGATTTTTGTATATAGCAAATGTATGACTTTTCATAGTGATATTAAATTCTTAAAAGAATTGATCTATTGTCTACTACTGAAAAGGAAACATGATTGTTAGGTAATTAATAATGCAGCAATAAACAAAAAGAACACTTCTTTTATTTCCTGACTGAGAGTGTTCATTCATCCGCCAGTTGCCGTGAATGTTTGGTCAGCAATTTGTAGATGATGTTCCAGAGCGCTTTCTGACCAGTGTTGAGTATGAACTATGAAATCGTTTTGACAAACTTTACATTTATTATTTTAGAGTAATGATAAAATGTACAAAACCAAACAAAACGTAAAACGTTACAGTAATAATTTAGAAAAGAGAATTGTGCTCTTTATGTTCTGTGGCCCTAGGCATTTGCCTTGTTTGCCTAGTCGGAAATCCAATGCTGAGCTTCCCTTTTCTTCTTCTTCTTCTTCTTTTTAGACCTTCGTGTTTGCCCGCCATTAGTAGGTCACCAATTAGTTCATTTGTCCATGTAATGTAGTGCACCATTCCAAAATATCATTACAATATTTCAATTAACATTGGAATCTGAGGACTGCACCAATAGGCAAAGAAAGGAGTTGAAGGGCATATGTACAGACAACGAAAATCTGTTAGTGAGTTTAGCGAATGAGCTGCCATCTACTACTGAAAAGGAAAACCCATTTAGGTTTTTTTTGGAAGTTGGAGTGGCGCGGAGGCACTGTTACTCATGTGGACAGGTTTGACAAATGAAATCCATTTGGTGCTCCCATTATCATTCTACATGTGGCCTCATCATCATTAGTCTCGACCCTGGCGTTGTTTGACGTATTGCACTAAGACAGAGCCACTATTGACACTGTGCGAAGAGTTTACGTAATGGAGAATTCGGATAAATGATATTAGTGTTCAACAGATGGCAAATACATCTTTTAATTCATTTTATAATGTTAAATTGACTTAGAGGAAAGGATAATAAGAGATGTATCAACTTGCTTATTAGTTTTAAAAAATAATATAGACGAAACCATATTGTATACGTAGATCTTGTTGAACTTCTAATCATTAATATTTTTGTAACTAAGTTCAGCTAAAGAAAAAAGTCTTGAAGAAGGCTTTGCAACATCTTTTATGAGAACTTATTATATCATCCACGTCGGCCTTTCCGATCGTCATATGTTTGAAGCTAATCACCCATATATATATCTTTCATCCTATAATAATTTATCCACATATAGACAAATTAACTGATGAAAAGAATGTGAATGATTTTCTTGAAACATATGATGATCGAGACGGCCGACGTGGATGATATTATAAATTTTCAAATAAACATGTTGTGAACTCCTCCCCAAATGTTTTTGTTGTGAACTGAAGATTCCTATCAATACATCGCTATTATCTGTTACATTAGTACAGAAAAACAATTGAACTATTTGAAATGAATTTTTGAACTAATTAATATCTATCACGAACATATATTATCGCATTATTGTGAATAAAATGCGTATTCTATAGGGATGACCACAAGGATCTTCTAGAACCGGATGCGTTCAGAGCCGGAAACTGGTTCCACTAGGAAGCGGTTCCGGCCATCCCTAGTATCCTAGAGGGAGAGGACGAGGTTCAAAATTTATACCAAAAGTAGAGTATCTCACTAGTCTCTTAAATTGTGGAAATGAAACTAGGTATATAAACGCTTTATTAAAAATAAGGGGCAATGTTTCTTAAAGTCTTTGAAAGTTTGGCTTCTAAAGTGACAAAAGGGCCAATTTCTATATTTTAATTTCTCCTTTCATGAAATGAAAAAATAGGAATTGTTAAACCTTTTAAAATGAATGTTTCAAAATTGTACTAGGGTACACCTGATTTTTATCATCACTCTTTGACTGAAATTCTTCTTTTAAGCGGGTTTAATTTTTTTACAAATAATAACAGCTGATCATTTGAATTTTTGTTTGTTTGTTTGTTTGACCATAAGACTTGGTTGGAACTAGAATTTCATGTCGATTCAAAGTGGCACTCTAACTGATAAGGGGTTCAAATATATATTTGAAATACTTTCCATAAAACCTATTCTTCCTGAACGATGAACGAGTGTTTTAGCTAGTTCTTTCATGTAATAAATAGTTGCATAAATTTGACCTTTCCGGAGTTTCTTCCTCATGAATTTGAATCTACTGTATTAGGTTGGTGTCGATGAAATGTAGGCAAGCAACAAGTGCGTGATTTTCAAAGGGAAAAGAACTGGTTAATCAAAATCATCGCTGTCTGTAAACATTCATTTTTACTATGTCCAGTCAACGATAGAAATCCGTGGCGCAAGATGTTTAGAATATGCAATGTAAATTTTTTTTCAACTTCAAGTTGCACCGCCCGACCATCAACAAAGACCTTTCTTTCCAAGAAGTGATCGAGGTCAGAGGTAAAAGTGGATCTGAAAAGGAAGGTGGACGGGAGGTAGCGGCATGACGTCACGCCATCCCGCTGCCTATCTTTGCCCTGCGTTCCTCTGCGTTCCCCCATACTTTTACCCCTGATCGTGGTATCAGAAGAGACTATAGTCGGTGGGAGAAGCATAATGAGAGGATTTCATATTACGGTTCATGGTAAGTCTGCAATTTCCTTTTCCTTTCGCGTACTTTGTCATCGAACATGCCATCATGTGTTTTAAATATTTCTGGATATTTGTGGGCAAAGTTGTGGTGCACTTCATGGATTTCAGCGCTGTAACGATTTACACTGATGATTTCTACTTGGAAAAAGACATGAACATCCAATACCACAATGGATCACCCAACCAGCAGCTCTTACGGTTTTTGAGAAGAGTCATGGATTCCGATTAAGGTGAAAGCACTGTAATGACCTTTTACGATTGACATACCAGAGCCATTTTGCATCAGAAGTAACAGTGTGATATAGAAAACACTCCCGGTGATTCCTTACATTCATAGAATTGCACATCTTCAAAGGGTGATTGAACACGCATTCAGTCCAACTTTCTCATCTTATTGATTCCACGGAAAGACCGGACAACATAGGTTTGGCACATAACCGAATTCGTCTGCAATGACGCGAATACTTTTCCGAGAATCCACTCGCACGATCATTCTACGAAGCTCATCTGAATGTTGGTCGGTGCCCACTGAGCTGATTTCGTAATGCTGAATCACCGGAGCGAAGTTTCACATGCAAGCGGCGAATAATGCATTCACTTACAAATTCTGGTCCAATGCTTTTCTTTTCGTGATGCTGAGTCACCGGAGCGAGGTTTGACAAGCAAACGGCGAATAATGCATTCACTTACCAATTCTGGTCCAATGCTTTTCTTGCTGTTATTGTTGTGTGTAATATCCCAGTTTTAGTTTGTGAAAAGAAATCACTATCAATTGTATGTATTCCATTGTGCACTTCCATATAACACTGTTCAAGAACGCACTGCTTCTTGAATGCCTGAGGAGTAGGAGACTTGGATTTGATTGTAGCGAACGATATGCAAGCCCTGAGACCGTTGAAGTTACGAAGCTCATACGTCAGAACCAGTAGAGCCAACTTATTGTCGATATCGCATATTCGTTTATTTTTCATGTTTAGCACTTTAGTGTAAATTACGTGAAAAAATAAAACTTCTCTTTAAAGAGAAGAAACAAAACGCTAGTTATAAGTAAAATGTAAGTCAACTTACTTAGTTAAATCTACAATAAATCAATAAAAAATCAATTGAATAATATTCTTGTTTTTAGTCATATTGAATATAATTCCCGCAATCAATTGCAATTTTGAAGCTTTTCTGAATGTTATATGATTTCAGAATGATTCATCATTATTAAACTATTGATGTTTTGACTTTTACGTTAAAACACAGCGTTTTTACTGCTTAGATTCAAACTAGCCTAAAACTATAATGCAAAATAAGATGTATGTATCTTTAAGAATAAATATAGCTTGTGTTATTAAGAAGTGGTTGTTACTTTTATTGTAACAAAAGTAATAAAGGACCGATCATATATGTGAAAATGTCATTCGCTCGAACTGTTGTCATCCTATTACATTTTCATCTCCCGAACTCACTTGTAGAAGTCAACTGTTTTCAAGACAATAGGGAAATTTTGACTTGATATAATTCTTTTAGTTACAAGTTCCTTTGACTATTACTTCCTTTCGAAGCGAAGTAGCTCAAGTGGTAAAATGTTGGCTTCAAATTCGGGAGGTCGTGGGTTCGAATCCAGCTGCCGACCATCCTGACTGAGGTTTTCCATGGTTTCCCTCAGTCCTACCAGGCAAATGCCGGGATGGTACCTAGTAAACAGACCCTGGTCGATACCTTCCAAAATCCTTTCCATTGTTATTGTTGTTGGATATCCAGTGTAAAATGGCTTCGGAGCTGTATCTGGTGACTGTTAAATAAATAAATAAATAAATAAAAGCTGGATCTCAAGCAAATTTTGCAAGTAATGTTAAGCAACCTTTTGAAGATACGTACAATTAAGTAGAAAGGTTTTTATTATTATTACAACACGTAGTATCATTATATATGAGGTGGCCACACATCCTGCTTTGGGCTTGTAGACCTTATTTAATACACCCGAAAATCTTGTTCCAAGTCTGAAGCGATACACAAAGGCGGAACTAGCCCGGAGCTTGGGGACCTAGGCTTCTCCAGTTTTTTTAATGATAAAAATAATTGACACTATTACTTATATTTTTTTTTAAACTTTAGAGTAAACTCATGAGATACCTATCATAATTTGCGTTCTAGTTGCCCCTCCTCCAGTATTTATCTTCTAGATCCGCCTTTGGCGATATAATTGCCATTTTGCGTTAGACGAAAGTAGCTAGACCTATAATGTTAGCGTGAGCAATTTGTAGTTGACAATCCTGTCTTTCATTTTCATAATGTAACCCTGTTTTTCAGTGAAGTTACGTTTGCCTTGTACCAGCGATTTAATGTTTAAATCTTGCTTAGGTGGAGACACGACATTAGACATTACTAACAAATAAGAGAATACTAACACATTTTAATTATCGTACACTATATTGTACGTGATATACAATTTTGCTCTAAGTTATGGGCTGGATCAACAGACATTACAAATTGAGGAGTGAGTTCTCTTCTTTCACAAGTAAAGCAAAATCAGACAATGACTTCCATGTTCGAAGTGACACATACAGATTTGAATTTTCAATTTCTCATGGTGGTAGGTCAAATATTAAAAAGCATTTGAAATGTGTTCGGCGTAATGTAACTGCGCCTGCAGTTATCACAAAATGTTTCGATCAGCAACGATTGGAAATACAGAAGCCAATTTAACAGATGTTAAAGGTCTTTCGTTTATCATGTTGTATTTCGTGACCAGTTTCCTCACCATTAATTGTACCAGTTACTAACAAGTTGGTACATAAATTGATTAACCTGAAGTTTACTTTAGCGCGAAGAGAACGAAAGATCGTAATAATGTTCCTTACATATTAATCACAAACTAACTTAAAGAAAACTTGAAGAATGTCAAATTTGAAACAGTATTCACAAAGAAGTAAAAGTGTAAATATATTTCTTAATAATTTGATTTTATACATATCAGGATTTTCTGACGGGGGTGCACCAATAACTACCAAAATAATCAATGACCAACTACTTTACAAAGTGACATGCGACGATATTGTTTATCCCTGACAACACTGATACACAGAACGGGGAAGGGAGTAGTATTTTAAAGAGGGTCGCGAGTCATATGCAGGAAAACAATGTTTTTCTCTCATCCTGGCTACTGTTTTCTTCCCCTATTTGACAAATGTTATCTTGTTTTGCTTTGTGAATCCTTTTCCTTCTACGTTAAGACAATTGACTTAAACTGTTGCTTTTGCAAAGCTCTGCTTTCTCTTAAGCCCCAAATGGAAAAATAATGGCAGAAAATTTCGGAAAGTGTTGCTATTTTCTCTCCTGGCTTCTCATTTTAGATAGTGTATATTAGTACAGTAGCATAATCCTTCATTTAGGTCAAACCCGAAAAAGAATGCTACAGAAACAATTTATAGCTTGTTTGAAAATTTGATGTTTATACTTCAACATAACCAAAATCCACCAAAATGCCCCGGGAATATCAAGATATGACGTAATCAATATGACTGTCCGTGAATTTCTCATCAGTACAATAAAAAGTGCATAAACTTTTAGTGTTCATTAGAAAAGTTAAATTTTCGGTTCATTTCTTAGATAATACATCAGAAAAGGATTCTGTGAAAAATACCATGCATGTGTTGTCCCAATTTTTAAATAATGCGTCTAACAAAGAAATCGACTTTCATAGTGTGCATTACAGTGTCTAATGGCAAATGACTTTGAAATTGTTATATATATGCACAAATACGTTTATATCAGGATTTCAGTATATTGTGAACATTCAAACGATCCAGTATATGCGTTAAGATGTCAGAGATGTAACCTGTTTTATAGGTAAAATGTATATTCTCGTTTCAAGTATTACGTAAATATGAACATGTTGAGAAGTTTCTCGGTAGATAACTCTGAGTCCAAATGAAAAAATTTTAAATGAAGGGTACATTTATTAACACTAATGTGTGTAACAATTCAGAAATAATTTAACATAATATACAGATAGTCCAAGTCTAAAACTTATCCGCACATTCTGTTCCCTTCATAAGATGGAAGATCCTTAAAAAGTTCAACGCACGCACTCTCCAAAAGTACAAAGAATTTCTAGTAGAAAATTCCCTGAATTTATAACCACTCATGATCCTTAAAATATTATTGTGACATATGAATAAACCAAAATAATTCACTTACTATTGCATAAGATGTCGTTTATTCCAAGTTTTAGATCTTAAACGTGGGACAACTTAAAACGTTATAGGTGTACCTTACATTTTACATTATAGCTAACAGTAACCATAACTCTTCTTCTTTGTTTTATATTACTATGTCAACGAGCGATCCGTCGTCATGATTTCAAAAACATTCCATTTTATACATTAAAAGTATATGAAAACAATAATTCAAAATAAAAATCATAATTTTATGTCTTTTTCTTCTTCTATTGAGATAGCTGACTAGTGCATATAAAAAATTAAGTATCGCCCAAAATTACAAGCTTAAATTACTAGAAAATATACAACATATCGTTGTAAATTGTAGTTGCATATTAGTGATTGGCACTTGCACTTGTTTGCTCTCTGTCATATGCTCAATCTCTCTTCAGCATACAATACATACAATACGCAAAAAACTGCTTGGCTGTACTTGCGAACTACGTAAATTTGCAAGTAATACAAACTTCCGACATATCATCCCTGGTTATGAATAGTTCATATCAAATGCCTACACAATCCGTCGATTGAGTCGCGAGTGGACTGGACTGAGCCATACCTTGTCATTGAACAAACGCTAATGCGAAGCATGGAAACCAAGAGTTGAACTGACTGAAGGAAGGACGTTTTCTGACAATGTGAGATTGCTTTGACTCCGCACCATGCATATGTGCTCCGCTGCCCACGAAGCTATGACTTCGGAGATATCTGAGTGGTTTGAAGTTCACAACCCATTTGACATCAGTGACGATTCACTTCGAAATTTATCATTAGGTACTTGTCCGGTTTTAGGAGATGGGATTAACTGCGATGACGCTGAAGATGTTGGCACAACAACACAAAAGACGTTGTACAACAAGAAAGAGTGCAACCATCAATTCGAAAAGCAGGCAAAGTTCTAACGCTAATAACTTTGCAGAAATGTGTCAATGTTGGACACACTGTGCCCCACATTGATCCATCCGTACTGTTTTGCGACTTATTGCTGAACGAAATGGAAATTTGCCTGAGCAACTCAAATATGAACTTACTCCTGAGCCTGCAGCATTGTTCAAAGATGGCTACATGAGAAAGCCCGATAAGGCTAACTCAATAACAATAAAGGGCATGCCTGATGATCCACAACTTAAAGTGTGTGACAGATTTATCTTAAATGGTGGAGCTCTTCTTCATCACATTCGATAGTCTACAATTGGAACCTACTTAGACATCCACAAACCGTGAAGACAGTACATTTTGGGCAAATATGGAAGGTCCAATCAAATTATAGTAATACTTGATGACTATGGTGATCATCTTCCATTAAAGGCCTTCCATGAATATCAACGCTCTGCTAAAGTCATGTCAACCAAAGTAAAAGTTACTGACGACACGAAAATACAAACAAACCAAAATGCTTTCCTCGCAAATCCATACAGCAAAAGACAGTTCATTTCAATACTCAGCTAACATCTTTCACGACAGTGGTCGCAAGGTGACCCAAGCTTCTGGTGACGAGGACACCGAAGTCGTTGCAACCTCATTTCAGATAGATAGCTTTAGAATGTCATGAAGTGACCCTTTTGCTGATGATACAGATATTCTTATTATGCTACTTTATATTCTAAAATCGGATATGGCTAATGTCTACTTCATGTTTGGAATTAAACGGAAGGGTGCAACTAAACATATTCATGTGTGCCATATGTTACAGAATGTGGGAGAAAATCTTCAGCCGCATATGTTGTTCATCCGCATATCTTCAGCCGCATATGCATTGGCTGGCTGTGATACCACATCCGCTTTCTTTGGATGAGGAAAAGGAATTGTGTAAAAATATTAGCAGCATTAAATGATCATCAAATCCTTAGTGAACAGAATGGTGACATGAACTCCACTCAAGAAATAGTTGCATTCAGTGGCCTTCAATTTCTTGTTAAATTTTATGGTGGAAGCGACTCAACGTCCTGTGTTATAAACTATACATTAAGATGGTTGCAAAAGGTACTACTCTATCTCATCCCGAGACACTGTCACCACAGACAGAACAGCGTATTTTCACTGCCTATGTGTGCATCTTCAAGTTCCTACATAGAAGTACTTTCCAACACATGCACTGGATCCTCTTGAATGGGGCTGGAAGCTCGAGCATGGGAAGCTGGCACCCATTATGACTGATCAAGCACAAGCTTCTGATGACTTGCTGAAAGTCATACTTTGTAAATGAAAGATGTTGTGCAAGCGACCATGTGGAGCAAGTGTTCGCAATGTCATAAGTGCGGCCTAAAATGCGTTGTGGGCTGTGATCATTGTAACGGTGAAGGATGTCAGAATGCTGAATATTCGTAAGTTGAAGAAAATGATGAAGTGCTGGAACACTAAAATGATGTTTGATAGAAAAAGATTCTGTACCATTTTGTCGGGTAGAGATAAAGAGCTACTGTACATACGTATTTTACATTAATTTCCATTAAACGTTTTGACACAAAGCCGCAAGAGTAGAAAAGGTATATTTCTTTAAAACAGCTGCCATGTTCAATGATTTTGCAGAATCATACTGATTTTAACGCACAACTGAGACATTGTATATACCCTCTTTATGCTAAGTTTGGTTTAGTTAATAACTGCGAAAATAACGAATTTTTTAAACGTTTCAATTTCAGCCATCGACCTAGCTGGCTCACAAGCATGTGCTAACGGGTTATGAACAGAAAAATTGCAAAGAAATTTTCACTAAATTTCTGGTATGAGGGATTCTGCAGTAAGTACCGTTGTAAAGAAATATTCCTTCATAAAGCCCACTTAGAAAAGTCAATTTCTTTTATAGTTAGACGCCATATTTAAGAAATGGCGGCAATATATGCAGTGTATTTTTAACACAAGTTCTTTACTGATGTATTATCTAAGAAATGAGCCGAAAATTTAATTTTTCTAATGAACGCTAGAGGTTTTATGCATTTTTCAATGTACTAAGGTTAAATTTAAGGTCGGCTACATTGATGACGCCATATCTTGATATTACGAGGGGAATTTCGAAGGATTTTGATTATGTTGAAGTATAATATAAACCTTGCAAGCATGCCATAAATCGTTTCTGTACCATTTATTTCGGGTTCACCCTTTTATCCACTGTACTAATATTTACAAAGAACACGTGCACCGGTTCACCCCTTAAATCCGGGCCTGTATATATATATATATATATATATATATATATATATATATATATATATATATATATATGTGTGTGTGTGTGTGTGTGTGTGTGTGTGTTTGAATACCTTATTAACACAAATAAATGTAAGTGCCGGAAACCTTCCTGCTTTGACTAGTGAAAAATATAACCTCCTTAAAACGGACGTACGCAAGGGGAGATTCCTGGAGGTCCGAACCTTTCCAAAATCCCGACCTTTTTGTAAATTTATTATTTATTTATTTATTTATTTATTTATTTATTTATTTATAATAGGTTTCAGATACAGCACTAGGCCATTTTACACTGAAACATTTTAACAATTTTGAAACATAACAGTTGAATAACAATCTGAGCACAAGATGGTACAGCACGGCAACAACATTACAAAAATAGCTTATTTATAGATGATCTAAAAATATACCAGTACTCATTTGAAGAAACGTCTACAGTTTCTGGTAATTGATTGTACTGACAATTCGGTTTAGAAGGAACCTTTGGACAATATTAACTCTCGCCGCCCGAGTGTAAAACAAATCACTAGACCGCGTTCAAGCGAGTACGCGAAAATTGATCTCACTTAATAACTCTGCATATGATATATAGCCATTTATATTTTTTTGCAAAAATATTGTCAGAAATTTTGTTTCTCACTAGGGGAGGTTTGATATTGAGGGATTTTAAAGCGTCATTTTTTGTAAGTGTTCGGAGGTGAGGTACTCGGTAGAATACAATGGCTAAAAAGAAATTAATGACAGAATTTAATTTTTTTGAGTGAGTAGGGCAGGCCATGGACCAGATAGGAGAACAGTATTCAATAGTAGGAGCAACATAGAACAAGCTTAACGAAATAAGATTTTTTACGTCAGTTAACCGATAAAGGAGGATAAAGATATTGTGCTTATATGATTCGCAAAAGTAAGCTCACTGTCAATGATGACACCAAGATTTCTGAAAGAGGAGACAGGATTATGTTCTTATGATCAATCTTGTAAATGTGTTTTTTTTGGTTCCTTTTTTAGCGAAATCATAAAAGAAGCACATTTTTCGATGTTTAAGCTAAGTTTCCAAGAGTTACAAAATATGAGAAGAATTGAAGCATCGTGTTGAAGAGCAAGAGCATCGTACTCGGATTGCACTTGTCTGTAGAGTTTGCTATCATCAGGGAATAGAAGAATATTGGTAGAGCTGTTTGTGAACAAAGAAGGCAGATCGTCTATGTATAATAGGAATAGAAGTTGACCCAGAACACTGCCTTGTGGAACTCCAAAAGTTAAGGAAGTAAAGTCAGAAAAGTAATCTGAAACTGAAAACTCGTTGTGTCCTATTACTGAGATACGTTTCCAGAAGACTAAGTAATTTACCATGTATATTGAACTGAGTTTGTATATATGAAGATGGTGTGGAAGAGAATCGAAAGCCTTAGTCAGGTCCAAATACAAAATGTCGAGTTGAGAATTTTCTAAGATGCTGTCCACAGCATCGGACAGAACAACATATAAATTAGTAAGAAAAGATTTTCATGGCAAAAAGCAGTGTTGTGAGGAGTTTATAAATGTAGCAACAAATTGAAAGATTCTGTTTTTCGTTATCTTTACACAAACACGTGAGTGATGTGATAATAAAAAATAGGTCGATAGGAGGACACATCATTTTTGTTTTTACCAGACATGAAGAGGAGTGATATTAGTTCTCTTCCGACAGGTGGGGAAGACACCTTCTGCAAAACAGCAATTTAGTAAATCCAAAAGGGGTTGAGAAAGTGAACTGGCAGCACTGCGTATCAAGTAATTGAAGGTATTATCTGGCCCTAAGGCGCGCTGCTGGGGCAATGTCAAGAGAAGAGAAAGTACTTCGGTCGGTGTGGTACTGACAGAAGAAGACAAAGACTCAGAACAAAGAGGTTGAAGACGGTAGGAGAAACAAGGAGAGGTGAGAGGGGATGAAGCAAAGCTACTAGCAAAATATTCATTAAACACCTTTGCTCTGTCTTCTTCATTTACACAACCACTTTTGTAGGTCAGTTCTGTCATATAAGAGAACTATTTCTTCGATTGTTTATTAGGGCCCAGAAATTCTTAGTGTTATTACTTATATCGATTGTGATGTGTTCAATATTCTCCTCATACTTTCTTTTCATAAGTTATTTACTATGTTTTCTAATATCGTAAAAATCTTATAAGTATATTCTCTGGGAAAATCTTTCCATTGCTTTCATGCACTTTTTTTTTGTGAAGTATGCACTTTAGTTCCTGATCAAACCACGGGAAACTTTGAAGGTCTTTTACGGAAAGGCATAAAATCTTTAACCACAGCCTGTATGACGTCAGTAAATAAGTCAGCTGCATCGTCAACTGTGCCTGAGGCAAGTAAGCACCAGGAAACGTATAAAGATCTTGACGTATTTCATTCCAAGGTGCCTTTTTCCATTGGAGTAAAGAAGACACTGATTTTTGTCGTTGATATATTTGGTGTTTGGTGTGGGGACTAAAAGCACTGAGGGAGTCGTGATCAGATGTGAAAAAGTTTAACTTACGAACCAGAACCGTTGATTTGTGGGTTGACAAAATATAGTCCAGATTACTATAGCCTCTAGTAGGATGCATATTACTCTGTGCTAAGCCCGGACCATGTATAAAATTTTCCAAAAAAAAAAAAATCCAAATTTCCCAAAAGTCATTGTTTTAGTTTTTAGACTGTGGGACACCACATGTGGGGGAAAGCCAGTCACTAGAGAGATTGAAATCTTCACGAAGAGTTGCAGTCTGCTAATGCGGCAATCATAAAGTCACGATATGCTTCCAGTATGTACAAGGGAGAGTTTTTGTACAGCCTTAAAAGCAGCCGATAAAAGCAGCCTATGAGTTGTTTTGAACCATTCGGAATGTTTATTTCAACCCATAAGATTTCACAGTCCTTACTGTATAAGTCTTTATGTTCATTACTTTTTAGTTTAGAGTTTACGCATATCATTACATCACCACCACGTAAACCCCTGTCCCGTTTGTATATAGTAAAGTTATCGAAGGATGGCAGTTCACAATCAAGCGCATCAACCGTCCAAGTTTCAGAAAAAAAAAAAACTAAACAGTCATATTCTACAAGTTCAGGTAAATGTAGCTATTTCACAGTCACTTAATTTGTTTTTAATGGAGCGAACGTTTTGATAATAGATGGAAAGGGCATGGCCCTCTCTGGGTCCCGGATTAAGGTGAACATCGCCACTGATCATAACGATCAGCAGTAGGTGGTGCCATCTATTGATAGATTTCTTACCTGAAGCTGTCAGCCCGGAAGAAGACGGTTTCGTAATGGCAGTTCAAAGAGCTTTTGAAAAGGATAATACAGGAAAAGAAAACATCATTTCGGAGCAAAACAGCTCACAAACATAACAATGAGAGCCACGCTGTTTTTTTTTTTTTTTTTTTTCAATTTCACACCATTGTGCAGATACAGATAATCAAAACGCTCTAACACACGGGTAAACCAGAAAAAAAAACTTTAAAATATCAGAGTTCAACAAAACACCGACACACCCTAACTTTAGGGGTATCTTTACAAATTTTACACAGGTTATACTTTTATTGAATTTGATCCCTCGCCGAAATAAATTCCTGCGTACGTCTCTGTATCTTAATTATAGTCCGAAATATTTTCAACTGATATTTTACTTTAAGCATAGCGATTTAAACTTGAAGTGTTTGAAATAGAAAACTCCATGGTCCAGCCTTCGTAGCTCTGTAACATATTCGAGCGCGTCGCTAGGGATGGACGACATTGACCTCTTGACCTGAGCTTCTATTAGGGATGAAAAGCGGGTATAATAGTGTCACTTATTTAGATTTTTCCTTTCTTTTTCTTGTTTCTCTTTTGTGTGTATATGTAAACATAAGATTTAAATAAAAACTTTTGTGTACTTTAAATCGCTATGATACGGGTTAAAATGTCAATACTATCTGCCAACACGTACGTATTACAATCAATACATTTCGATTGTACTGTAAATCGGGATATCGTGAATATTAAAGTAACGCAAGGAAAAACAACCGCAGGCATTTTGTTAAGATCATCTATGAAATTAAGGGGAGAAGTAATAGTTTTAACTCAAGTAAATGCCATTTCGATGGGTTTGTAGATATAAGAAAGTACCAAAAGGTGTAAACAAAGCCATATTTGATGAACACGCGTTGGTCTTTTTTCTCATCTCTTTTATAAAATTGTTAGTCCAACCTATTCTCAATTACTTACACAAAAATGCTACTAGAAGGGTAGTAAAGATACTGTTGTAAATAGTCATACTAGAATTGTGTCATTTACTTGTGGCAATGGTAGATCTAACACGAAAGCTTTGAAAGAGCTTAGCATTTGGGGAAATTTGGGAAACGTCAAAAATCTATAACAAATTCATCTCATTCAAGTAGAAAAATCTTTGCTGTAGATGATAATTGCAAACTAAAAGTGTAGAGTTTGTCTGCTAACAGAGGCTGTTTGAAGTGGAAAACTTTACATGTCGGAAGAAGGTTGTACCATTAATAATTCAGGTGCAGATAGAGCCCAAAATATTTCAAAATATGAGTGCTTAGCTAGTACTACAACTGCTAAGCAATTCAGTTTCTACTATTTTAAAGTTTTGACATGAGCTTCGTGTATGTGGGTTTGAAAAGAGTGAGGAAATTGAAATGTTCACTCTCGACATAAATAGTGTTTGATGCAATCAACTCAAAACTACCAATTGAAGAACTTCTATTATATCCTTGAACGTAAAGACAATAGGGTAAAAGCAACAGTGCCCGTCACTTTAAGGTTGAAACATTACTCTTTTGTCACTTCTATGAGCATCCTGAATCTCTCGGAGCTGTACCATAGTTGGAAAGTTACATTGATCCATCCTATACATAACCGTGTAGTTACAATTCAAAGTCGAATAACCATTCAAGGAAAAACAATACATTTGTAAATCCCTTGTTTGCACCAGTATCCGTCACCTCAAAATCGAAATGTTCCAGTGTTCGTCAGGGTTTTGTACCAGTGTTCGTCACTCATATAAATTGACATAATTTATTCAAAACTAACTGTTGATCAGTTTAAGGTTAAAAATAGAGAATCAAGTACTATCAAGTATCAAGAACTGTACATCAATTTTATCACTCTAGAAAAAAGTTTTACAGACTTTAAAAGCATTTGTAGAAAGAAAAGTGTTAACTGAATTCAAAAGTTAACTATATATCACTTTAGTCTTAAGAGTACATTATGAAAAAACAAAGTTTAATAACTACACGTTGAGCACTCAACTCTTGAAATAAAAATGTTTGTACTTTTTAAAAGGAATTTGAGAAATAAAATATGTCAATTGAACTCACAATTTAACTATACATTATCTTAAGCTTAAGAATATATTATAAAATACTAAGATTAATAAAATACATTACTTTAAGCCTAGGTATGTGCACGAGACAAGATTTGAGGCTGTCGTTTCTCGAAAAGGTGGATCGAAAGTTATGTATCGTCTCGAAAACCGTATCTGTTTCTATTAGAAGAGTTCTGTCTCGTCTCGAATTTCGTAACGAAAATTCTGTCTCGTCTCGTCTCGTGCGCATACCTAATCAGGCCCGTAACAAAGTACCGATATATCAATCAAAAATTTCAACATCGATATTTTCATCATTTGAAAGTTCAATCGTTCATTCGAAATATCGCACAGCCCCAAGGTCCAACTGTTGTGACCTTTAAAATTATGCTAACTAATCTACTGTAAGTAGTTTTTCTCGGGGGGAATGGAGGGACTGGACCCGATGGACCAACTTCCTGGCTACGTCCCTGCACATGATTCACCACATTTGGATGTAATCAGGGTGTGAAATTATGACAATCGAAGTGGGGAAAGACTGACTGGAGAGTAAAGAAGAAATGGAATTATACCGCTAACCACTAGATTACCCATTAATTAGATATGAATACAAGTAATTACATATGAATTAGTGTAATTATTTGGAAAACTTCTGACATTATTTCACCTTATTCTCTCCTTCCCCAGCAAGTTTCTAGTGGTGGAATTTTTTTTTTCCAAAAATAGTTAGTGGGAGGAATTTCCCTAGGATTTCGTACTCTGGGTGTAGCTAACGAGAGAGCAAAATTCACATTTTTAATAAAGCGGCCGAACGTTGTGTTGAAAGTGTTTATTCCCGTAACGACTATTGGTTCCTTTAGTATACAAGGTATGATCCAGTAGGCGTCAAATGTGGCGAACTCTAGTGCAAGTACGTAAAATGTGATCCAGTATTCACCACTTCCATTATATCATAAAATTGCTCGAGATATAAAATCTGACACGACAAACGTATTCTAGATATTAAATCTTAGGTTCAATTACTCAGATTAATAAAATTATTAGTCTTGCAATTGATGAATTACCAAAAACATATTTGATTCGCTTATGTTTTTATACAAGCGAACACTCTCCTCCACGTTGTTCCGTTACACACTTCACTACTTTTCCCCAAAGCATTCCTCCAGAGAGGATTCTGTTGTTACACGTCACGTGACATTGTGAAAAGGGGTGTAACGAAGCTAGTAGTGTATATCTGGCCTTCTAATTTCATGTGCTTTTCCTATTTTAAGGATTTTGGTGCGTAAACGACGGGCACTGGTGCAGTGACGGCCACTGGTGCTTTTACCCTATACGTATTTGGGAGAGAAGAGTCTTTATAATCTTTATGGGTGACAATAAATAGCACCTTTTACTTGATTGAATTACTTTGAACTTTTGGGGCTTTAGGCTATAACCACATTTTTACTCCGAAATGTAACAAATATCAAGCTTCAAGTCACTTTGTTCTTATTTGAAGTAGGCCTATAAGTCGTGATGATGATTCTTACTCACTCGACTTCTTACAATTACTGTTTTTGAAGTACCTTTCATTAACTTTTCATAATGTTATTAAAACGTGTTGTCTCTCTAATAGATAAAAAAATCCAAATTCGCAATATTCAATCGCAGTTGCAATATTCGCAAAGTGCAAAATTACCATTTATGCACTTTGTGAATATTGCATTCTAACGTTACATGAACATGGGTGCTTCGAAATTTGAATTACTCTAAGAAAAACCTTGATATTTACCTATATTAATATTTCATCATATCAGATATTTTTGAGCCCGGCAAAATGATAGAAAACACGAATTCTAGAACGTCCACAAAGTCGTTTAGGCCCTATATTCGGAAGGTTCATGTGTGCATATACCCTTCCGGCCGCTTTGTTCGGACCTACCTGTGTTAGCACCCCATGTGGTGAAACTAAAAACTTCAAGAATTCCAGCTTTCGACAAGATTTCGATTAGCTATCTTGCTGGTAAGAAATTGATTTTCTTTAATTTCATGAAGATGTTTGACTTGTTTCCAAGTTAAAATTTTGAAGTTTCCGTAACGAAGTGCATAAAACGCCACCAAGTTAATTTTACTAAACCTAAGTCCCTTTCTTGTACTCAGAAAAGGTAATTTTACAGAAATTCATGATGACCGTATGGGTTGCTTTTAAGTTAAAATTTTGGTGCACTCCAAAATGTTGCTAAACTAATTTCTTGTAGTTAAATTAGGTAAATCGCTTTCCTATATCCGAAAACGCATTTTCACCAAATTTCGTGAAGATATCACTTGTTTTTTTGAAATATGAGTGAGACGACATCAAAGTAATGCGTCTAAAATTGTCGCTAAACAGGTCCTTTTCACAGTTAAGATCAAGCTAAAGCGATTTCTCGTATCCAAAAACGATTTCTCACGCAATTTCATGAAAATTGTTAGAGTCTATTACGAAATAGCGGACTGTCAATATACCCTATATTGTGTTAGGAAAGCCCTACCGGCAATGTCACTATTTCGTTCATAGATCTTGAATATCAGTGGACGGTCCGATTTTGGTGGAAGCTCATGTGGTTCGAATCCCACGTTAAACTGTAGAACTATGTCTCATGTAGTTTGGCTGCTGAAAGGAAAGCAAAATACAACTCAAATCAAATCCAATCTTGAGTATCTGTATCCCCAGTCACTTTACTAGAGGTGTATATACTTTGTAACGTTATACGTCCTTCCCTGTGCTGTGTTATGTTGCTGAGATGAATTCCCACCAGACGTCAAAGTGAACATTTTATTAGCATCAACTTAATATATTCAATTCAAAAATAGCCCAAGAGATGGCTACTATATGCTATCTAGCGCAAATCATGCTTGACAGTGCCGTACTAATATTGGATCATTTCTTCTTCAAATACGTTTTATTAAAGGAAATAAATACCCCGCAAATGTAAAAAAATGAATACAAATATAAAAATAATAACAATATGATATAAAAATACCATTTTCACATAACTTTACACGTTTTCCTTCTTTTTAAACCACCGAATTCTGTATATTTACCACTAACATTTTTGTTTGACGGTTTCACTGTAATCAATATTTTAACTTATATGTCTAAAGTTCTGTTTACATGCTATTATTTACAACGACATTTAAAGGTTCGTTGATGAATTCACTATGTCTCTCTCTGTGTATGTGTGTTATTTCTGATTTTTTTAATTTTCAGTCCTCCATTCCATAGAGGGAATTTTTCGTGTCACCCTTACCGTTCCATAAATATTGGTCAAAAAGTTCCGATTTTGGTAGATTTAAGAAGCCATACTTCGGGAACAGTAAGTCAGAGAGAAATTACATTGGCGTTGATCAATACTTAAGAGGATGGTGAACATTTTGGTACCAAATAGTAACCGGTGGCCACTGGCCAACTGGCAACCGTTCTCCAGATTTTGTACCCAAAAAAATCTGATTTCAAGAGATTTAAGAAACCATATCTCAGGAACCGTAAGTTATAGAGTATTATATTTTGCTGAATTTTAAAATTTTGAGCCCTCCATTTTGAGCATGTGTCTTCGTAAAACAACATATCGTAAAACGCTTTAACAGGTTTCCTCGTATATATACACTAAACACTTTCTCGTCAGTCCTGATTACATGGTTCCACAAATATTGTGGCTTGTTGATTAAGTTTAGCAATTAGTTTTCTGGGCTGTCGGCAGCTAAGGCTATTTAGCCCATCACATATATGAGGGATGACGTCCCTCGCATTAGCGTTTTGTCAGGTGAGGCATAAGAGATCTGGCCTCACCTTATTTTTTTGAGCAAAACTAAATTAACTTTTTGCAATAAATTTCAAATTAAGTCAACATTTCTGTGTAATTTTTGAAATAAAACTTATTTCAAATTATTTATTGTATAACACAAAACAGACTTCTTAAAATTAATTTACTCAAGTGTAGAAAATGTTTGTAAAATATTACAGAATTTAATAGAAATTAAAAGGCAAAAGCGAAAATTTATATTCTTTGGCATGATAATTTCAGTTTTAAAAATTCCAATCCTGTATTGAGGCCTGAAACTGAAAAATTCCATTTCTTCATTGAAGTGCAATTGCAGTAATTTAAACTCTCGATTGGAAGTGCAGCGTATTTTTATATAAGCTATATAGTTTCAAATTAAAAGATCATCTTATATGTAATCAGTGATCAGATTTGGCCTCCACAACAGTGAAGCACTGTTGACAACGCAAACACCACTCTTGAAAGTGGTGAGGGGATATCCAAGGAGCAATAGTCTCGGGTTAGGAATTACTGCAATGTTCTGTGTTTCAAGGGAGGCTAGTTGGAAATGGGCCTGCCCACGTGCAATGCGCATGCTTGAGCCACAGAGTGATACTTGTCATACTCTTCGCTGTTCCCCAGACAAGGGCATGGTCTATATGGTCTATATGGTCTATACTTAATTTTTAGTAAACATGCTGAAAACGTTGACGAAAAAACAAAAACTATAACGATTACGGCAATACTGAGAAACATTTTTGTAGTAAGAGCGCGAAATTTGACGGATAGATCGAGAGCAATATTGTGATTTTCTGCATGTTTCATTTTGTTTTCAAGCAATATTGTGCGTTTGTGAGATATTAACGTGTGGGGTATTTTTTGTAAGTTGGTGATAGTGTGTTAGAACATTGAACTTCTGTTGAATTAATGTGTACATGATAGAAGACAGGGTTCGTGTGATTACACGATATGCAATACAAAAGGGTCGTCACATCTATCTTTTGTAGAAGTAAGATTAAGTTCGTGTTTTAATATTTATGTTAGAAGTTCAACACATAAATCATTTCTGTGTGTGTTTTCTCTACTTTGCATATATATATATATATATATATATATATATATATATATATATATATATATATATATATATATTTGTAGGTAAGGGAGGAAGCAACAGTGATCACTGGCGAAAATCGCGAGGGGTTGAAAAGGACAGGTCCCTCCAATCTTGGAACTGGAGGAATTGTCCCCCAGTAGTCCGATTTGAAATGTGTTTTGGAGGGAGAAATGTGATGATTTATTTGCGACTGTCACAAAGGAAAGTGAAATGATATTGATGCCGTTTCCAGAATAAGCCTCAAATCCGCCCACCTCTCAAAGTTGAAGACAACTTGTTTATGTTTTATGACAGACTGTTTTATGACAGACAGACAGACTGTTTCTACTTTATGATTAGGCTGTTTTTGTATTCATTATTTGGAATAGTAAATGTTAATTAATAGCAAAACTAAGAATTTTCCCTTAAAATGTTTCAAAGTATTTACCACAGACAGTTTAAAGCAGTAAAAAATAATTAATGCACAAGATAATATAATTTTCCTGACTGTTCAAAACTGCAGGACCAGGTTTTGGTTATAATGTATCTTTAAAACTGTAGGTAAATACAAATTGATTTAATTTAATCGATTATTTAATGATACTAAATGGTAAATACTTTTATCCGGGTTTCAAGACTAAATATTCAACTGTTGGACTGAGCACAGCTCCGGAGGACATACCACTATGTGCAAAAGAAGAAAAGGGCGCGTATCCTATAAATGATATTTTAGCATAAATACCTTCCTTTTTATATATATTCGGTTTCAATCGGAGGAAACAATAATAACACATCTATTTTTTCCATATTTTTGGCCAATAATAACGTAAAATAAATAAATTAGAAGCATAAGATTTAAATATGGAACTAACTTCCTTCCGTTGTCAACACTGTTATAGGAGAATTTCGAAGAGGGAATATGGTATTATTTGGCACTAAACTTTGGAACTTCATTGCATAGAGCAAGGCTATTGTGGGTTAAGATCTATGTACAAAACGTATTATCAAATCTTCTCCAGTATTTTTAACTGTCATAAAATTATTATAAATATTAATTGAAGTATATTATTTGTATGTAAGCATTGCTTCACAGATTTATGAAGCAATCCATGGATTTTTACACCAAAATATCAAACTTCAGTACCTGTCTTGTTACATAAACCAGCAATTTAGGCACAAAATGAAGGGAAAGAAATATTCTAGCGTTAAGGCGACGAGAAAATGAAATTAAAACCAAAGATCGAAAGTTCGAATCGATCGCCTCTAAAACACTTTTTATAGGTGAAATTAGCTACGAAATAAAAAGAAAATGCGGTTGATAGAAAAGCTTTGGAAAGGTATGAAAAGAATAACATTGAGGTAGTTATACAGAGTCGTTATATACATCAAGGAATTCATGCCAGGACTAAGCGGTTTGGACGAAACGAAAGATGTTAGTCTTTGCCAGAAGTTAACATGTAAGCGAGAAGACGGAAAGAAGTGCTAAGCCTTGAATGCAGTTTTGAATCCCTGAAAAATTCCATTTCTTCATTGAAGTGCAATTGCAGTAATTTAAACTCTCGATTGGAAGTGCAGGGTATTTTTATATAAGCTATATAGTTTCAAATTAAAAGATCATCTTATATGTAATCAGTGATGAAAATTTTCCGGAATATTTTGAAACGGAAAATTTTCCAGAAAATTTCCCGATTCATAAAAACATATTCCACTTATTCCTACATCGTAGTTTAGCCGTGATGTGAGGTGGAAAATTTTCTTCTATATTTTTCCGGAAAATTTTCCGTTCTTAACAAATATCAGTGATCAAGTAATAATTTCTCAGTATTCATAAAATTGATTGAATTCATGTATAGAAATGCTAAAAATTGAAAGATCGTTTAAAGAATCTAAAAATTTTCGTGGCTCAGACAATTTTCAGTACTATGCAAGAACAAGTTAAACAATTTTTCATGAATCGAAATATTTTGTGTCTTGTATGAAAAATTGAAGAACTTTTTATGAGTCGGAAAATTTTCATCATTTTGAAGCAAAAAGTAAAACACCTTTTTGTGAATCGGAAAGTTTTATTGCTCTCTAGAAACAAACGAAAGGAATTTCCATGAATCGGAAAATTTTCATCGCGATATAGAAACAAGTGAAAACACTTTTCGTAATCCGGACAATTTTGGATATTATGTATAGTGATGTTTGGTGGAAATTTTTCCATTGTATTTAACTCCACATGAAAGCAAATACTTACCATTTTCTGGAAATAAACATTTATTTATTCATATATTCATTCAGAAAAGAAAGTGAAATATAACTAATAAGGAAGCTGATTTGTGTAGTTGTTCTTCCAATACAATAAAAGAAACATAAAAAGCAGCACTATTAGCGCTGAGTTGACATATATCTTCCATACTACTAACGTGAAAATATTATACATCTCAGTCTCCCGAAATTGTATTATATTTAGTGCCACATGAAATAATATCGAATTATTTAATTGTAAATAACCACCCTGAACAACATCATTCACACCTGTAGGTATGTACAAGAGACAGGGTGAAAATTAAGTCTCTCTTGACTCGTCTCATGGCGAATTTCCAGACAAAACGAAAATAGTATGAGTTGAAATGCATAATAAGAACGAAAGTCTAAGAAATTCAACCAATATGCAGGAAATGTCATAAGTTGTGCAGTGGTGTTTGGGCGAGACCAGGTGATCTAGCCCCCCAGTTTTTAATAACAAAAATAATTTAAGCTATTATTTACATATTTTTGAAAGTTTATAGTAAATTTATGATATACCTACCATAGTCTGAGTTCTGGTTGTCCCCACCCCCAATTTTTAATTTCTAGATCCGCAACTGAAGTTATGACAGCAACAACGAACAGTCGAACATGACACAATGAACAGATAATTGATGAGCCAATATTTTTCTTTTCTTTCCTTTCTATTTTCTTTTTCTTTTTTTTTTAACTTTCAAGCTTTAAGGTCAATAGTTTTTTTTTTTTATGCCTTTAAATTTTGGATCAGTGACAACTTCACTTCTTCTCATATCTTCAAAATATTATAAGTAAGAATCTATCTCTATACTTCTATTTAGTAAGAAAATGCCACTTATTAAAATAGTTTGTCCTGTTCCTATGTTCCGTTTTCTAAAAGGATATGTCTTCAATTCAATTATAATTTCATTGGCTTAGATAGCAAACTAAGAAAGTATGAAGACCATCTCAAAAATGTTGATTGAGCTGAGCGAAGCGAAGCTCTTATACTCGGGTTAGCCGTTTGGTTGTCCGCGAACTCCTCCTAGACCGTTTGGCCGATCTCAACCAAACTTAGCACGCTGATAGAGTATGTCGTGCTGAGTGACAACATAGGTAGAAATCAAAAATCCGATGTACCATCGAGGAATAATGACCGAAAAACGCTTGCATAGACTTAACATGGGGAAAAAGTTTTCACGCGATTTTTTTGTCAACAATTAAAAATGACATTTATTATTGCATAATGGCCAGGAATGATTACGTAGTTTAAGCTCGCTCAGCTCATTTCATTGCAATCGGGTACATCCATTGCATTCCTAGTTAGTTTAGTAAGTCGTATTATGTATATGGTATAAAAATGAAAATTTTCAGTTTACGATTGTGCCCTTTACGCTAAGGGAGACGATGATTAAGGAGAGCGAAATGTGGTGGAAAAACTTGTAGAATGAGAAAGTGGGAGGAAACAATAAGTACCCCGAGAAAACCATTCATCACAAACTTACTTGCTCAGGGATCCCTTTCACGAGAGGTAAAAGCTCTACCACTGAGCCACCGTGCGCCCCCCCCCGTGTAATATTTTGTATCCTCTAGAAAATTAAGCAAAGAAATAATAACATTATTCTTTTAATTCTGAACTTTAAAAAAAGCCTGGACCTCACAAGTATATGAGGGTCGTATACACAAGTCATACGTTGTAACAAAAACATTAATGTCATATTGTATTTGGTCTAGGAATTAATTCGTGTGGGTGGACAAGAGATGGCGCAACGAACGGAGCGTCCCACAGTACCGTGTATCCACACATGTGTTGCAAACCCCTGTCATCGCGTATCGTTCGTACTATAGGGCAGTGGATTAAAGCGTCAACAACACCAGTTTGTAGTTAAGTGAACATGGCGCAATTTGTGCCTGATAAAGTGTTTTTGCGGGGTGTCCTGCTGCATTACTTTAACATGCAGAAAAGTGCGACTGAAAGTCATCGTATTTTGGTGGAAGTGTATGGTGACCATGCTCTAGCTGAGCGAACGTGTCAGAAGTGGTTTGCACGGTTTAGAAGTGGTGATTTCGGCTTGGCAGACCAAGAGCGAGCTGGACAGCCAAAAAAATTTCAAGACGAAGAATTGACAGCATTGCTCGAGCAGGATTCGTGTCAAACGCAGAAACAACTTGCAGCAGCATTAGGCGTTGATCAAACAACAGTCTCCAAACGCTTGAAAGCCATGGGAATGATTCAAAAGATGTCACATTGGGTTCCACATGAATTGAAAGACAGAGACGTTGAAAGACGAAAAACCATTTGTGAATTGCTGCTTCAACGACAGAGCAGAAAGGGGTTTATGCATCGAATTATTACGGGTGATGAGAAGTGGATCCATTACGAGAACCCTAAACGAAAAAAGGCCTGGGTGAAACCAGGTGAACCAGGTCCATCACAACCAAAACGAGATATTCACTGTGCAAAGGTTATGCTGTGCATATGGTGGGATATGAAAGGTGTGGTGTACTATGAGCTGCTGCAACCGGGTGAAACTATGAATGGAGAACGTTATCGACGACAATTAATGCGTTTGAAGCAAGCTCTGGCCAGAACACGACCAGAATGGGAGAACAGACATGATAAACTTATTGTTCAACATGATAACGCTCGCCCACATGTCGCAAAACCGGTCAAAACCTATTTAGAAAATGTCGGATGGGAAGTTTTACCCCACCCGCCGTATTCACCAGACGTTGCTCCTTCGGACTACTACTTGTTCGATTGCATGAACAACGATTTGATTGGACAGCGGTTTACTTCTTCAGAAGATATCGAAACATGGGTCTCTGACTGGATCGCTTCCAAGGATGAGGACTTCTTTCGCCACGGAATCCGTACATTGCCTGACAGATGGGCGAAAGTGGTGGCTAGCGATGGACAATATTTTTCTTAAGGTATTTATGTATTTTGTGTTTGTACTACAGCTTCAATGTGTGCGTACCAACCGCACGAATTAATTCCTAGACCAAATATTATAAAAATAAGATTAGTGCAAATACGCTTGTTATATTGCAATTAGTTGTCACCTGCTTTTGCTGTACTGTGCACACTTAGTCCCTTGGTGTGCTGTTCACTTGATGTTGACACAGATGCCTCGTGGCTGAATGATTAGCATGTGTCCTGGGTACAATTCCCAGTATAGCTCACATGTTCGAATTTCGCATTAAACTGCAGTCCATGTCTTTTATACCGTTAATTTTGAAAGGGACGTTTAACTGCAAACCAACCAATGAACCAACGCACGTGAACATATCCCATGTAAACAAAATGTCAAGCTCTACTCAGAATTTCACTCAGGGTGTGTTCGAATACAAAGTTAACATCAATCATTTAAAAAATAATAGCACTTAAATATGTGTTACTCTATTATGCATATATCTTAAATCATTCAACTGCAAGACAAGTCACTATTTTTACATAATAGTTAACTAAGCTCGATTTCGAGAGGTTGACTATTAATTTTAGGAATTCTATACATTTCTTAAAGTAATAAATGTTGATATTGGTTTCAAATCAGATAGATGCTTCTGACCGAATACTTCTTTTGAAATAATTTTAAAGATTTACTTTTTTTTGAAATAATTTTAAAGATTGTACATTTTTTTAACATTCGAGACAAGACGAGACACTTCACGAGCGGTATTTCCGTCGAAACGTTTGTTTTACTGGGAAATAAGCGGATAGTCGTATATTCTTAGATTTCACGACAGGACATTATAATCATTATCAAATGTATTGGATTATGTGGAACAAAATTCGTTCAGGATCTTTTTGTTTATTTCAGGATAATCACTCGAGATGTAATCTTTATGTTACAAGTATTGAAAAAAATATCCGTAAACTTTTTATGGTGGAACATATCTTCTCACCTATGATTTCAGACTTATTAAAGTACGTACTTTCGATTTCAGAAATGAATGTTGGTTGCCTTTAAGGAACGGTGTTTCTAAAATAGCTAATCATGTTTTGCTGGTGAGTAACATTGCCCGTAATATGATCAATTATTACTAGGAACATTTCTCAAAAGAAGTAGTTAACAGCAGATGCGTACAAATATCTCCCTCCGCAGCAAGAAACCAGAAACTAAACTAACTTTCGCGTAATTCGGGAAGTGTAGTTTCTGTAGTACTAAATTTCACTGTCCTCTATTGACAATGATTATAACTATCTAAAAGAAAACTTACTACAGGTCACATACGGTATAACTCTGCTTTATGAGAGATTACCTCCGTTTTCACAAGTGAACAATATATATATATATATATATATATATATATATATATATATATATATATATATATATATATAAATGAATGTTTTATGATAGCAATAATTCCTATTAAATGATCACTAATCATTTCTGTGTATACCTCAATAGAAAATCTTTTTTATATATAAATAAAGGATTAAGGTGGATCACCACCCGGAAGTCAGTACATATTTGAGCTCATTCCCTTAACTACTGCGCTATGAAACGTTACATATTATAAATATTGTACTATAAGATAGAGTTATGTTTCAGCTACAAGACACTGATTCATTTGATTGTGTCTTCTGATATCGAAAAAGGTAACCAATAAAAGAAAATATTTCATTCCTTTTACAATGAGCACACAAGATGGAACTTGCTGTTAGATCTGAATAGAAGGGCTCAATTTTATAAATGTTTATTTGAATGTGTAAAGTATTATAAAAGTAAAGTTCTTATTACGAAATAGATATATTGTTTGACCGTTTTTCGTGTTGTCTCACATTTTATTTAAATATTAATTTATATTTAAGGAAATAGATTTTGAGAAAGAAACTTGCGCAGAACGCCATACTGCGTTGTTGACAAATTTGTACGTTTAATTCCTGGATTCTAGCATTGCAGTTCGAGAAGCGGAACTTAGCTGTGAATTACAGTAAAAGTCGAAAACTAATTTCTCCAGTAAGTATTCACGCAGAATTCCATGATTACTTCCTTTATTAACTGGCATCAGTAAACACTCGACACTACCTGGCAACGCCGCACTGTTCAAGCTGTGTTTAGCATAGCACCGAGAACACTTAAGTGATCCAGTTTAAATTATCATCATCACAGGCATTGTGACATTATTGGCTGAGTCACTGGCTCCAATCAAGAAGCCTTCAGCTACCATAATCTTCGTCTAACTTCTTCATCTTCACGGCTTTAATTTTTTAAAAATATCTCCTATCATTCACCACCTCGTTTATTTTCCCTGGCGGCATATTTTCTAGCCTGTCTTTCATAATTTAAATCATGTTATTCATTTCAATAATTACAACACATTTGCAAAACAAATTAACACCAACTTATGCACAAAAACACTATTTATTAGTTTGAAGCTTTATTAGATCATGTAATACGATTTACTTTCAATCGAAGACTTTTTAAAATGTAAAATGCACATCAATGAAGAAACGAATTCTTTCTTGGAATGAGAAATACCGTTAACTGGAGCTACTTGGGAAGTTTTGTTTTTTTCTCAGATGACCCCTTGTTATTTATTGCAATTAAGTTTTCTTCTTCTTGCGACGTTTCTAGAGCTTATTCCATGTTACCTTTTCCTGTAGTCATAACAAAATTTTACTGAGACTGAAGCCCCCCAGGAGCCAAAATGCTCCGTAGCTCCGCTTTTCAGGCTACTTGGAAAATATATGTTTTACATAGTGGTAAGAGCTGTGAGAAAGATGGGACTATTTGGAAAGAAGTATTTGCAAGATGACACTTTCCTGAGAAGATTGATATGCAACATGTCTATGTTTCTTTCGTAGTAATGTGTTCCTAGGCTGTTTTAAATTAAAAAAGTGACCTTTTTTGCACAACCTTTTAGTTAAATACAATAAATTGTTGAACCAATCTAAACTAACTACAGTGGTAAACTTGTCTTTATTAAGGCCTACTGACCAGTAAAAAAATTTGATTTTCCAATATGCTTTTATAAATGGTAGTTTTTCAAACAATGCAAGGAAAATTTTGGCAAATGCCAATAGATTCATAAGCTCTTGAGACTTCTTTAAGGCACTGAAACATGCTCTACATAATTTTATGAAATTTATGTAGGCAGATCAGTAATTGCCTTACATTGGTTTACAAAATTACCTGGTACCATTTTTACAGTGTACATTTACGTTAACCCTTTGCAAAAATATCATATGATAGTGTGATAATAATGTAACACACTACGATAAGGACAAAAATTCACATATTAAAATTCTTTGCTGCAAAGTCATATGGAAAAACAACTTGTTCTCTGCGTTTGTAAGCAGGCCCTGGCCTGCCAAGCGACGATTGGGGTGGCGAAGAAATTTGAAAGCTTGAACATGTAGCGCTTCAACAACCGTTCGAGAATTTGAAGTTCCAAAGAATGTGAACTTAGACGCCACGTCCTTTGTTGATATGGTTGAGTGGTCAACAGTAAATCTGACAGAGTCCCTTCTTACCAAACATTTGAGTTTAGAGGAAATAAAGGAGAATATTAAAACTGCAGCAATGACATCTGAAGAAAGTCTTTTCCCTGTCACACACAAAACGTGGAGAGAATGATAAAATTAGTGATTGAGGCTGCATCTTCTGTGTGTAGACCGCAGGAATGGCTTGAGTTCGTTCTGGCTATCTTAAAATCACGGTAGCACATGCCAAATTTCTAATCAAAGTCTGACTACAGACACTAAACAGTGACCTACCAGCTTTATAAAGGCACGCGGATGGGCGGGAGGAACTCACTTTGCAGCCACCTCCTCGTGGTAAGTTCTAGGTTATTTCTAAATATGTAATTACTACAGTTTGGAAATAAGCAAAGAGCTGGAAAAGTATTTTCTTCTTGAAAATTTAATGTCAAAAAACATTTAAACGACAAATGAAAAACAAACACAAAAATGAATTATGATTTGCATAAGCTTTGCGTACACTCCAACCTTTAACTTTACATCACTTCATTCCTCCCCGCCAGTGGATTATTGGTGATTTCTCGCGTGTGATGTAGGCATTGATATTTCTTTAAAAAAAAAAAACTTTTTTGTAGTTTTACAATAAAACAAGTGGAAAACATTGACATGAATTTATGGTATATTATCGAATTTTCACAACTTTTAACACGTTTTAACATATTTTACAGTCAAGTCGTCACCTGAACGATATGACATATCGAACTGAAATTTGTGTACATGCTATGGGAGAGAAAAAACAAAATAATATTGCTACCGCTAAACGAATATCACAAGTGTATTAAAAAAAATATATGAAAAATCTACAAATTGATTATTTTTTTCAATGGGAGCCAAGTCGTCACTTGAAGGATATCACCAATCGACTTAAGATTTTTTCAACGTAATATTGTGGTAAAAACACACAAAAATAGCCCTATCGCAAAATCAATTTCCAAAAACGTAGTTTTCCGGTCCACCCTAGGGTGTAGTGATCAGTAGTATAGTCCTCATCTCTTGTGCAACGGGTCCCTGGTTCAATCCCAGGCAATGTAACTTCGATTCTATCCTGGTTACTGTAGTGGGTAGCGCGCGATCCTTTGGTTCATGGAATTATGGGTTAGATTCCTGCTGGGAAAACATTGGAATTTTAATTCATGACGATGGTCCGAGTTCTTCCTTAAACTGCAGGTTTACTTCTCACATATCCTCGGTCGTTAAAAGATACGAAATTTCACTAAACAAACGGGCTTCTTTCGTTTTCTCCCACATTATCATTTTACTAACTTGTGAGAGTTGCCAGAATGCGGATATGGAAAGAAACCGGTGGACACGAAATTCAGTTTTCCATATGTTTTATAATCTGTTTTACACTCTTCGCAGCTATTAATTTATGTTCATCTTATCGAAAACATCGGATTCAGTTTACCTTATTCTAAGCTAATAGTCGTTTTATTTAATTCTGTGTCTTGTCAATTTACATTCTAGAATTCTTTTTCTGTAAATGATATTATATTAAAGTCAGTAGCAATGCTTCAGAAACAGAGACAGGCAACTGAACTTATCTAAAAGATTCTAAAGGAAACACAAAACACTTTTCTTAAGTAACCAGTAGACTTTATTTTATGTATACTTTTTTAGCATTATATATTGCTATCTAGCGGCCATTTTCTCATCGCCGTGCAACAAAATATTGGAACTACTTTTGTTAACTATAAATAAATATAGTCGAAAGAAAAGTAACAGTGTTACACAGCGCACACCACGAAAAGGAGTTTGATTTCTTATACTGTACAGAACGTGAAAATTGAAGTTTGATGTTTGTTTCTTTACGGATCAATAACGGGAATTCCCCTATCGCTTTTCGCTCTTCCACATTTCTCCCTGTCCATCATTTCCCACGGAAAAACTATGATATTGTTTGGGATACAAATTTAAATACCCCACCGCCTTCAATCTCATCTCAACAATACATTTCTCCTCACTCTCCATTTCACACTCAAACTTTATTGTTTGCCATTTGGCTACCAATTTCTATGAGGATGACGCAAATGTGACTAATAATATTGTAATGTTACTAACTAGGTCCTACGTTCGTTACTCCACACGATAATTCTTGAATTGAAGCGAATTTTTGATTTCTTTTTTCGCAATAGATAGTTAAGAGCGATTGTAGTTTCCTAGTTCGTTAATGTAGTCAATTCGTTGGCATTTTCCGCGTAACCGTGACTCAGTATATCCATTAACTGGGTTGAGTTTGGCGAGTTTGTTAATGGGGTTAATCCTTTAACATCTTCTGAGTAACGGTGACTCTTAATCAACCCATTACTCCACACAATGACTTTTGAACGAAAGCGATTTTTAAAATTCTGTTTTCTGCAATAGACAGCTAGAGCGACTGTCTTAGACTAATTCGTTAATACAGTCAATCCGTTAAAATCTTCTGGATCACGGTGACTCTTAGTCCATACATTACTCCATACAATAACTCTTGAACGAAAGAGAAATTTTGAATTCGTTATTCGCAGTAGACAGCAATGAGGCGATTGTATTGGCCTAATTCGTTAATGGAATTAATCCATTAACATCGTAAACGGATAATGGTGTCTTACGTCCGTCCGTTAATCCAAACTATAACTCTTGAACGACAGCAAATTATTAGGATCTCACAGTGAGACTTGTCCGTACAATAACTCTTCAACGGATGCGGATTTTTGAATTCCGTTTTTCTTAATAGATAGCTAGAGTAGTTAGTTAATTCGCTTTCTGCTTAACGGATAGTGGGAATTTTAACGGTTGCTATAATATATCCAAACATGTAAGCGATTTTTTATTTTTTACTTATTATTTATTTATTTATTTTTGCAATTTTTGATTATTTTTAAAAGCATCCACTTCCCCTTGTCGTCATCTGTACTTCAGTGTATGAAATTTAGTGCAAATTTCCTTCTGGATACTTCAAATATCAAACCGAAATATTGAAATTACTCTTCGTAACCTTTCAGTATTTCTAACACCATGCAATTTCATGAAATACCGCAATAGGGGGAATTTTGACTTCAAGGGTAGCGTGAACAGGGTAGTGTGATATCCCATTCGCAGCCTGTTTTAAACGAAGGCAAGCTTATACTAGTCATAATATCTTCTGTTGGAAGTGAAGCGGAAGATACCATGCCTAGGAAGTACAAATAGGTACTGGTAGGTCGTTGCTAGGGCGATCAAACTTGTTCCTGATGGAATGTCGGTAGCTGTAACTGCCAGAAATGCAGGAGTACCGAAAATTACACTTCTGGTCAGTATAAGAGACAAGTACGGTAATGTGGTGAAACACTTCCACTTCTTTTGAGAAGATAATTGTGTATACCGTGAAAGAAGAAGGCAGGTGAGTTATGCCTTTCGGTAAGTTGAATATCTTACTAGTGAAAGCCTACCTCGATCGCAAAGTTCAAAATAATGTTCTTGGAGATGACTTTGCATGTGGGTTCATTAAGCGATACAAGCTGGCCAAACGTACGACAGCAATCATCACTTCTGCGAGGGGGTCTGTGAGCGTTGACGATATCTAACGGTTCTACAACTCAGCAAAGAGAAATTGACAACCACTGCACCAGAGAACATTTATAACTACGATGAGACGAACGGGATAGACAAACCCGGCTCGAAGAAGGTTTGTGGTGAAATGTGCACAGTGGAGAGAGTGCAATCTCCCTCATGTTTTCTATAAGGTTATGGTAAACTTCAGTGCGTATTGTTTTCCGTTCTTACTGAATATTGGCAAACAGGGTCGCTGTTGTCGGGCCCTCAATCGGTGTTCAAACTAATCCTAGAGGCTTTGGGCCGGCTAGTCAAGTTCTGCACCTTCATCTCCTTAAACCACTTTGTGCTGGCGTGCGTTTTAAGATGCTGGCATTAGCATGTTAAAACAAACTACCCGCTACTGATCAGTTGCCAAGGAGTATGTTGGGCAGAATTGTGAAGGATTGCCAGCATTTATTGTATTAAGCACTAACACCAGAAGCTGCAGTTAAATCTATGTGAAAGAGACCTACACTATCTTCCTTCACTGCCAAATTTTACAGTATGGATAATGCTCTCCGGTAAGTGGCGCCTACCTGTTATGCGCCAAGTCTATACTTGTCTATCCGATTGTCAAAACATGTAGCGTGATTCTTCACTGCACATGCTCCACTGTCAATTCAAGCTATATATTGCACCACTGTAATCGATGGCGTTCGTTCACTTTTTTATGGCTTTTGTCTGCCTTGAACATTGTACTCCAGTTCTATCACCTCATGAGGAATAATACATGTGCTGGCATCACTCTCAGATGCCGACCAGAATTCTGTAGAATACAGCGTCGACTTTTGCCGGTATATTTTCACTGTGAGTCTAAGATATAACCGATCGTTATGGGACAACTTTCACGGGTTCTCTGGTCGAGGTTGAGATTTTATTAATTTATCTCGTTCCCATTTCTTTTCTCAGTTATACATTATAACACATGAGATCTGGAATTTGCCGAAAATTTCACACAATAATTGACTGAATCGGTGGGCTTTAATGATCGTGTCCATTTCATCTGCAGTTAACTCTTGCCGTCTGCTCTCTTAGATTGCAAGCGCTTGTATGACGTTTCTCCGAGTGTTCACTTTCATGCTATTGTCACACATGGTGCATTTATGGCGTCTGAATGGGACACTTGTCTTTCCGAAGTGTTCGGATTTTAATGGAAACGCAGTGTGCATCCTATATTATTAAATAAATTAACATATAATCATAAATATAATAGAAGCATCTTACGTGATGTATTTCGTTCAGTCGATATAGTACAACATGACCGAAATTTATAGATGGAAATATGGTATCTAATGGTCGCATCTTTCCAGTCATGATTCATATTCTCTTTAGTAAATGCAAGATGCCTTTAATGTAGACCAAAAAATATTCTCTCAGTGCGATCAAGCGACCAAAGTGACTTACTGTTTTGAACTTTCAAATTTCACGAAAAGCAATGAGTCTTGTGGCTTGGCTCAGTTGTTTTGAATTTAGGAATGTTACTTTGCTTGGCAATTCCCATAAGATTGTGCACCTGCTTGAGAGTAGTAGCACTTCTGGTTCTCTCACTTCCACCAGGATATTTATTTCTTTTCTTGCCTCTCGATTATTTCTCTGTAGCTTGCTTAGCACTAAATCTCTCTCGCATTAAAGATAGAAAATTGTTGTTTTTTTTTTCCTCCTAAACTTTGTGATTACAACGATTGAACGAGATTTCGATAGCTTACGTCTTATAGTTGCAAAAGCTTACACAGGAGCGTGGTAGCGTGGGTTTTCTCATGGTATTCTCTTTTCCTTCCCCTTTCTCATTCCACCAATTCTTTCACACTCATTCACTTGCATTTATTATCCGTTTGCTTTTACCTAAAGGTCACGCCGATAATAGTTAATGTAAAACTATATGCCTAAAAACTTAGAAACGAGTGCTGTGAGTGGCTTCCAGTAGAATGTTAGAAAACGTTCACACATTTTTTATGGCTACATACAATGTATTTTCTCTAAGATAATATCTTGACAGGAATTCGCACACACACAAAAGAGTAATGATGCAAAATGTGTTATTGATATTTTAGAGAGCACGAGAAAAGAGACATCTAAAACAGTTAACAATTTAAAGGTAACAAAGTTAATTTGACTTCGTGAAGGTTATTAAAGTGCACTTTTCGGCATTGAATGTCAATTCTATACAAGAACATCATCTATCTAACCCGCTACGTCTGCATACATCAGAAAGGCAGCGTATTGAATATGTTTTTCAAGTTATTAGTAATGTATGTCAGAAAAAGAATAGGGTCACACTGAGAAAAATTAGTTAACCATACAGCGGTATATTGTACAGATATACGGAATCCATAAGAAAATAAAATCTTTCAGCTATACATCCCAAAGATATGCCGGCTAGGCTAAAATATGACAGTGGTGATGAGAAATGAATGGAATGGTGGAATGAAGAAAGTGGGAGGAAACAGGAGAGCCCCGAGAATACATACGTGGTGTTTGTCCACCACAAAGTCCATTTGGTGCGAGCTGGGATCGAACCAGGAACCCAACGCACCATAGGTGTACGCTCTATCACTGAGTCACAGGGGTCCCCATGGAATCCATAAGTTTACTATGGAAATTTGTACACAGCATACGTTATCTATATGCTACATACAGACTGACTATTATATTTTTCGCTTCTAGCATGTTACATCATGCTGCTGCAGCATGTCTGACATCTAAGTCATCCATATATTGCTCTATAATTTTGTTACTTACGTCAACTATATGTTATATACACATCCATCTATATGTGGGATCCTGACCGCCTATTCACATTTCTTTGTTTCATACGGTAAGTATGTATAGATACTTATATGAATAGCATCTATAGATACTATTAGTATAATTATAGATACTACTATAATACAGGGTGTCCAATATACAATGCAACCCGGAGTTTGGGATAGTAGAACTTTTGAACCTGAAGTGATACACAAATAATGATTATACCAAAATGAAGCCTTGTTCATGCATATATTTTTAAACTAGGAAGCAACGATTGAAGTACAATAGGAACCACACAGTGTAGCCAGATGTAACCGAAATCTTTTTTCTTTTTTTGTGTGTGTGTGTGCAAAACTTGTAAATTGACTCATAACTCATACGTATGGATGTTCTGTCATTAATTTTCAGTTTGTTTAGTTGGAGTAGCTTGGAAATTATGGAGAAGAAAAAAGAATTTTACATTTCCACCGATAACTAATCGGATGAAGCCTCTGTTAGGGGGAACTAGGGAAATCGTAGTTTTTAAAAATTAACACTCTGAATTGGCGACCTTGCTGATGTTTCAGTGCATCAAAAGGTGTGTTAAGGATCTGTCTACATTATGCAATTCCTGAAAACAATGAAAAACAAACCTTGAAATTATCATGATAAAATTTTTACTTACATGCACCCGGCAACACTGCTATTCATTTCTATGGGGTTATTTAAAGCAAGAGGTATACAAGAACAATTCTCAAACTATTCAAGACCTGGAAACGAACATTCGCATTGCCATTGAACATTAACACTTCTAATCTTCATAAAGTTGCTGCCAACCTGATGAAACGTGTACTCCCAGCATCCGCTGTAGAGCTGGTTACTCATTTCTGATAGTAGCAGTGTTGCCGAGTGCATGTACGTAAACGTGCACCTTGCCTATCTTTGCCCATTGTATTTTTTTTTTCTTAAGGAACTGGGGGGGACGCCGTACATATTTTTTTCGAGGTGGGGCACGGCGTTTCCCTGCGTTCCCCTCACTTTTACCCCTGGTTTTAACTCATCATTCAATACAGCAGAAAAGTAAATGTCTATTCTTTTCTTGAGTATTATGTTTTGAATTATTAGAAGCGTAACTACATATGTTTATGCACATTACGTTTTTTTTTAAATGTTACTAATACGCTTATTTTGATCCTATGAAACTACTTAAACAGATACTGTTTAATGCAATGTTTGTTTTAAACAATTCGATGTAGTAAGCAAACATAAAGTTATGAAAATTCTCACAAGTCACACTAAATTTTCACAAATACAGTTTAGAAACTGTAATACTTATATCGCATTAGTTACGATTATTTTAAGAGCACATTCACACTTAAAGAAATTTGAACAACACTTGCTTAAATGTCTTCTCGTAATTGAGCCCGCGACCATGAAAACATGCAATTGTATCAGACAGCACAACCCACCTGTGCGGTGCATTATCTGTGTATTACATGTATTTCGTGTGAGCAGTTGTGTTTTCATTTACTAAATGTATTGGAAAAGACATCTGGTTTGGATTTAGTTTACGAATGTATTTAATAGATACATATACATGAGAGTGTATATACACATAGCCTGCTACAAATAGTGCAGTGTGTGAGTCACGACTAAAAGCATGTGCCTGATAAGATAAGCAACAAATAGATACTATCTATTCCAGCAGAATAAAAGTTATTAATTATTATTGGTAACGAAAAGAAGCCTTTTATGAAGTAAAAGTTTGTTTTTCTGAATTCTCTCGAAAACTACGCATATGAATTAACACTTAAGAGTGTCATTTTATTCAGTTCGATATAATGTATCGATTGAAATATGTCTTATTCTTAGACAATATTGTTAAATACAAATTACAGTTTAAGACTTAATCATCATTTTCGATTATAGTATAACTCATTAATCATACTTCGTGACGGGGACAAATAACCTCGTTGCAGATATCCTCATTAAACCTCAATGAGTTAATGATTATTTTCGATTATAGTATAACTCATTAATCATACTTCGTGACGGGGACAAATAACCTCGTTGCAGATATCCTCATTAAACCTCAATGAGTTAATGATTATTTTCGATTATAGTATAACTCATTAATCATACTTCGTGACGGGGACAAATTACCTCGTTGCAGATATCCTCATTAAACCCAATGAGTTAATGGTTATTTTCGATTATAGTTTCTCATTAATCATACTTCGTGACGGGGACAAATTACCTCGTTGCAGATATCCTCATTAAACCTCAATGAGTTAATGGTTATTTTCGATTATAGTATAACTCATTAATCATACTTCGTGACGGGGACAAATTACCTCGTTGCAGATATCCTCATTAAACCTCAATGAGTTAATGATTATTTTCGATTATAGTATAACTCATTAATCATACTTCGTGACGGGGACAAATAACCTCGTTGCAGATATCCTCATTAAACCTCAATGAGTTAATGATTATTTTCGATTATAGTATAACTCATTAATCATACTTCGTGACGGGGACAAATTACCTCGTTGCAGATATCCTCATTAAACCTCAATGAGTTAATGATTATTTTCGATTATAGTATAACTCATTAATCATACTTCGTGACGGGGACAAATAACCTCGTTGCAGATATCCTCATTAAACCTCAATGAGTTAATGATTATTTTCGATTATAGTATAACTCATTAATCATACTTCGTGACGGGGACAAATTACCTCGTTGCAGATATCCTCATTAAACCTCAATGAGTTAATGATTATTTTCGATTATAGTATAACTCATTAATCATACTTCGTGACGGGGACAAATTACCTCGTTGCAGATATCCTCATTAAACCTCAATGAGTTAATGATTATTTTCGATTATAGTATAACTCATTAATCATACTTCGTGACGGGGACAAATAACCTCGTTGCAGATATCCTCATTAAACCTCAATGAGTTAATGATTATTTTCGATTATAGTATAACTCATTAATCATACTTCGTGACGGGGACAAATTACCTCGTTGCAGATATCCTCATTAAACCTCAATGAGTTAATGATTATTTTCGATTATAGTATAACTCATTAATCATACTTCGTGACGGGGACAAATAACCTCGTTGCAGATATCCTCATTAAACCTCAATGAGTTAATGATTATTTTCGATTATAGTATAACTCATTAATCATACTTCGTGACGGGGACAAATAACCTCGTTGCAGATATCCTCATTAAACCTCAATGAGTTAATGATTATTTTCGATTATAGTATAACTCATTAATCATACTTCGTGACGGGGACAAATTACCTCGTTGCAGATATCCTCATTAAACCTCAATGAGTTAATGATTATTTTCGATTATAGTATAACTCATTAATCATACTTCGTGACGGGGACAAATAACCTCGTTGCAGATATCCTCATTAAACCTCAATGAGTTAATGATTATTTTCGATTATAGTATAACTCATTAATCATACTTCGTGACGGGGACAAATTACCTCGTTGCAGATATCCTCATTAAACCTCAATGAGTTAATGATTATTTTCGATTATAGTATAACTCATTAATCATACTTCGTGACGGGGACAAATAACCTCGTTGCAGATATCCTCATTAAACCTCAATGAGTTAATGATTATTTTCGATTATAGTATAACTTATTAACCATACTTGAGAGACCTGGATCACGTGAGTTTCCATCGCGAACCAACTTGGGTTTCCCACACCGGAGACACGTGCGATTATTGGTTTTTGAAAACATACATTGAACACATTTTATGAATACTAAGCGAAATAGCACTTAATTTCACAATGGTAATTGAATTATATGTGCAGATCAAGCTTAACCCAGACGCCAGAAATCACACACATACACACACACAAGCACAAAGTAATCCTTTTAAAATGCAATTTTATAATCCTTATTCACATGTAAGAGGTCGATATATTATTAAGCTTATGTTCAAATTATGTACGCTATCGAAATCTCATTGTATCGTTATAATGGCAAAATTTAGGAAAAAATAACGGATTTCTATCTTTAATGCGAGAAAGATATAGTGCTAAGCAAGCTATTAGAGATATATAGAATTCTTCAACAAACCTTAGATGTGAGTACAAAGAAATCAACATCCCCGTGGAAATCAGAAATACAGGAGTGCGACTACTCCCGAGCATGTGAATAATCTTATGGGAATTGCTCAGCAAAACAACATTCTTCACTTCAAAACAACCGAGGCAAGCCACAACATTCCCTGCTCTGGTGATATTTCAAGGTTCAAAACAGTAAATCACTTTAGTCGCTTGATGGCAGTGAAAGAATATTTTTGGAGGACCACATTACAGGTATCGTGCACGACTTGAAAGATTCGATCATTAGACACCGTATTTCCAACTATAAATTTCGGTCCTCTTGCCGTATATCGACTGACAGAAATACATCACACAGACGCTTCTATCATATTTATGGTTGTATGTTAATGTATTGAATAATATAGGATGTACACTGCGTTTCTACGTATTATAAAGGTAACCAAGAAAGTTCTGTCGTTTATTTCACCTATCATCTTCGAACATCGATATGTCGCCCAAGACGTAACTGGAAGATTAAACATAATGCCCATCAGCATCGACGATCTTCTCCCAACGTTCTGGAAGGCCATATATTCCATCCCAATAGAACTTGGTAGACCGTGAAGCGAAGAAGGTATCAAGTGCATTTTCCACCTCTACTAGAGATTTCAACTGGCGTCCTCCAAGGTAATCGTCCAAGGAATGGAACAAATGATAATCGGACTGTCCAATGTCCGGGAAGTATGGAGGATTCAATAGTGTTTCCCATCCAAGGCGTAGAATAGTGTCCCGGGTCATCCTAGCCACGTGGGACTTAGCATTGTATTGTGACAGGAAGAGCCCTTTGTGATTCAGAAGTGTTGGCTCCAAAGTTTTGAGTTTTTCTTAAACATGGCTCAACTGCTGACAGTACACAGTTGCATTTATGCTCTGACCAGCTGATAGCAGTTCCCAATTCGCGATACAGCGACCACTCCACCAAACACACAGGAGGACCTTCTTCTCATTCAGTGCTGGTTTCGGCTGTTTTTGAACTGGTTCATGGGATGTTAACCAATGATGGCGGCGCCCTGGAACTTCGTACAGGAACAACTTCTCATCACATGTCAACACCCTGTTCAGAAATGGCTCCTTCCTCAGACGAGACAACAAAGAAACACAGGTGTCTGCTCGCGTTTCCTTCTGGCCCGAGTCAAATTATGTGGGATCCATCGGCCCAACTTGTAGTGCTTCCCAAGTTGATGAAGGTGCTGCCGAATGGTTTCTTCACTCACACTGAATTGTAGTCCCAGTTCCTCACATGTCTGTCCACTGTTCGCCTCAATTGCTGCCTGAAGATATTCATTTTGAGCATGTGTTGGTACGGCACGTAGTGCGTCTTCGAGTGTTTCGTCACCGTCCTTAAACTTGTTAAACCATCGCTGCACTGTCCGTATAGTCACGATACCCTCACTAAAGGCCTGGCATATCTTCCGCTCCGCTGTAACGGCGTTTGACCCCAGTTTTTAACTCGTACAGCATACACGCCCATATGACGCTCTGTGGAGGTCCCATGTTCACTCTGTCATACGCAAGTTCTCGGTATAACTGAATTTCCACAACCACGTAATATGTTGGATATACCCACACTAACAACTGAGCTTCGTCTTATCTCCGTTTGCATTCAACTCACGGTGTAAGTTGGCCAGTGGAACACAGACCTCCACAAAAAGCGACAGAACTTTCTTGGTTACCTTTACAATAACTTTACATTTCCGAAAGACAAGTATCCTGTTCAGACATCATAATTGTATCATGTGTGACAATAGGATGAAAGTGAACGCTCGGAGAAACGTCATATACAAGCTTGCAATCGAAATAAGCGAATGGCAAGAGTTAACTGCAAATGAAATGGACACGATCATTCAAGTACATTGATTCAGGCTATCAATGTGTGAAATTTCTGGCAAATTCCAGATCTCATGTGCTATAATGTATAATGAAATGGGAACAAGATTAAGTAATAAAACCGCAACCTCGACCAAGGAAGCCGTGAAATTTGTCCCATAGCGACCGGTTATGTCTCAAACTCATATTGAAAATACTATGGTAAACGTCGTTGGACACTGTAGCCACAGAGTCCCCGATCGACACCTGGGCGTAATGTCAAAACATGTACTATTCCTCTCAAGGTGCTAGAACTGAGTACAATGGGCAAGCCGCAGACAAAAGCCACAAAACAAGTGAACGAACGCCACCGATTACAGTAGTGCAACACACTGCATGAATTCACAATGGGACAGCGGAAGAACATCATGCGGAGTGAAAAATCACGCTACATGTTGTGACAATCCGATGGACAAATATAGACTTAGCGCATAACATGAAGGCGCTACTTACCGGAGAGCATTATCCATACTGTGAAATTTGACAGTGAAGGAAGATAGTATAGGTCTTTCCTTATAGATCTAACTGGAATCTCTGGTTTTAGTGCTTAATACAATAAAAGCTGCCAATCCTCGAAAATTCTACCAGACTTACGCCTTGGCAACTCTTCGGTAGTGAGCAGTTCGTGTTTTAACATGCCAGTACCAGCATCATAAAGCGCACACCAGCACCAGACGGTTTGAGGAGATGAAGGTGCAGGTACCCGACTGGCTCACCCAAAGTCTTGAACACTATTTAACGCCTTTTGGATTTATAATTGGTTCGAACGGTGATTGAGGGCCGAGGGCCCAACAACAACGACCCAAAAATACAATCGCACTGGTTGTCAATATGCAGGAAGAACTGAAAACAAGATCCGCCGAAATCTATCATACATAACCTTATAGAAAGTCTTCCTACAAGGGATGAGGTTGTCATCACGGTGAATGGCGGACATACGGGATACTAACACCTTAGCAGTGCAAGCTAAAACAAGATCTTAGGTCCGGTCATTAATGGCAATGTAGTCTATTTAACAATATTACATTTAATATATTTCTTAAGAACTGTAACTACATGAAAAAAATCAATTTTAAGGGAATATAGAGAGATTTATCAACTGAATCGAAACGTCTGAAATTTGAAGCACGCAGGAGAATGACTGTGTACAGTCAATTTATCAGATAATAATAATGTAAAATGGGCGACCTCTCTGACTTCCAAAAGGACAAATTTCTAGCGTTCGTTCATGTGATACGAACGTGACGAAAGTGACAAGAGTGTTTGGTGTGTCGCGAGGAATACTGTCCAAGGAGATGAAAGACTACAAATCTCACGACAAAACCACATCTATGAACGAAAGAAGACCCTGAGTGACAGGTTCCGCCGAACATTAAAGCACATTGTTACTCAAAACAGTCGTTTAACTGCGGTTCAAGTGAAGGAAGAACTCAAGTAGCACCTCCCACACTCTGTGACGATAGTTGAGTTGATTTTGAGTTTATCGTCCCGTTCAGCAGCGAGGCTATATGAGACGTGGACCTACTGATTAACGTGGAATCCGAACCACATGAGCTCCCGCCGGGAATCGAACCCGGGTCTCCCGCGCTAAAGGCGCGTACGCTAACCGCTTAGCCACGGAGGAGCTGTCTGTGACGATAGTTACAGTTCGCTTCGTGTTACTTGACATGGAACTATTGATAAGGAACCATAACGGTTCAGCACAACGCCAACGCGAACATACATTATGAGCTGGTGATGACCGCAAATTTGTGATATGGGTGGATAATAACTGGTCATCGTTCACCTTGTTTCAAACCCCGGAAAATGTTTATGTGTGACGTACCTCTAAAGGAGCGCATGATCCACAGTGTCTTCACCATACCATGAAACATGGTGGCGGCTATGTAATGTGGGCCACAATTTTCTGGTTTCTAGTGAGTCCTTTACTTGACGTTATGCCAGTTTGACTATGATTATGTCGGCAACTTAAAGAAACATGTTCAGATGTTTTCTTCTCTAAATGACACCATATTCCACAATAGTAACGGACCCATTCACACAGCTGGAGTCATTCTGATATGGTTTAAGGAATATCGAAATGAAGTTGAAGACTTCTACTGACCCGACCAATCCCCAGACCTGAACATAATTGAACATCTGTGGAGACATGAGTGCAACGCAGATTTCCCCCTTCATTGTCCCTCACGGAACTGAGTGATACACTGCACTCGCAATTGGCGTAATGTTCTATTTCCTATCATTCACGACTTCTTTGACTCTATTCTACGTAGCATCAAATCTATTCCGGAAGTAGAAGATGATCCTGGGTGATGTTGCTACATGCTATGCACTATGTTGCTATACCACCCAGGCCCGAAACTCATCTATATGGCAAATTTAATCGACATCGTATGCGTGGTTCAAGAGTTATTAAGTTTTATTATTTTTATGTATCTCCTCTCTCCCCTATGCTGTACCCCCAAAGTAAAATGACAAAATTATATCAGGCCCGCGCCTCATCTGTGTTGAAAATTTAATCGCTATCGGTCGTTTGGTTCAAGAGATATGAAGTCACAGACATATTCATTGTCATTTATATATTTATATAGATACATAGTTAACCAAAATAGTTCCAATATTGCATTGGAAAGCGATGAGAAAATGGCCGGTAGATAGCAACATGTGATGCTAAAAAATCATATATGAAATAAAGTCTACTGATTGTGTAAAAAACTATTTTGTGTTTTCTTCAGAATTTTTTAGTTATGTTCAGTTCCCTGTCTCTACTTCTAAAGCATTGCTGCTTATTTTAATGTAATAACATTTATGGAAAATGAAGTCTAGAATGTAAATTGACAAAACACATATTTAAATAAAAAGAACATTAGGTTAGAATAAGGTAAATTGAATACCATATTTGATGTAAGCTTTACAATTAGTAGCTGTGAAGAGTGTAAAATAAATAGTAAAACATCTGGAATACTGAATTTCGCGTCCACTGGTTTATTCCCATATTCTCATTCTGCCAACTCGTTCACAAGTTTGATGTAATGATAATGTGGGAGGAAACGGGAAAACCCCGTTTTTTTTTTTTTTTTTTTTAGTTTAGTGTATTTTGTTCCGACCGAGGATATATGAGAAGTACGCCTTTAGTTTAAGAATAAATTTGAACCATCCCACGGGCAATCTAACCGAGAATCCCTTGCACTAGCCACTACAGTAACCGGAAGAGGAGAAGAACCACGACAAAACCCATGAATCAAAATTACATTGTCTGGAATCGAACCACGGACCCGTTATTCTAGAGATAAACACTCTACTACTGACTCACTGGATATGTCCAGAGTCGTAGACAAGAATATTAAATAAATACAAAAAAGATATGAACATAATGAAACCTAGGTTAGAGGTCTGCACGGGCCGGAATCTTTAGCCCGGGCTCGGGCGACCCGTGAATTTACAATGTGAGGTCCGACCCGAGTCCGAAATACGTTTTAACATTTAGTCCTAAGCTCGTATGATAATCAAATGAGCCGAAATAAGTCCGAATTACATAAACTTAATAATTAACGCAAAATTGAATTTTTTTTATTTACAGCATTTAGATGTTTAATTTTGCAGTTGTGCTTTAAAAGTTCTCCAGAAAGAACGGTGTAATATATATCGTTGTACAGTATATTTACAAAGTTAGGCGCGAAAAGGACCGAGAAATATGATTGCACATTTAAAAATTTAAGGCCCAAACCCAGCCAGGGCTCGAATGGATATATGCTTTGTAGACCCGAGCCCGTGCAGACCTCTACCCCAGGTGGGCATCATAAGGTTAAACGTAGATTGTGCTTCTGAAAGAACAGATGCCTTGAACCTAAACATTATATGGCAATGAGTTTCGTGAAAAAAAGGATCCCTAAATGGTTGAAAGTCTTCACACGTTGAACATATTTCTTTTTAAACCACATGTATTAGTTTCAAAATATTGCAAGTTTACTTTTCGAATTGTTATATGAGTGTAGGGCGAAATAGTAGTAAGTGATGATAATTTTAATAGCAGTGTAGAATAAGTTTTTTTTTTTTTTCAAAATAATTATTTTAATGTTTCCCATTATAATCCGAGTGTAAGGGAGGTGAAGAAGATAATGATAATAATGATAATGAACGAAATAACGGAATGAAGAAAGTGAGGAGGAAACAGCAGAACCGCATGAAAACAGATCACATGATGTTTCTATATCACAAAACCCATTTGGAAATAACTTTCATAATGTAGATTGGCGTCCCCTCGCACCGGCAGACATCGGTTTTTCGGCAATTTGTGTTCAAGTTTAGCCATCAAGGATCACTGAGTGAATGCAGTGAAGAGCTAGTGAAGACTGGAGACATACCTTACTTCATTGGTCGCTCCCATTTTGTTGTGGTTGAAAACAGTAAGCCACAGCACTTAATACATATAACATGATCATGTGGTCAAGTGCTCCACAAAAGTTGCAATGCTCTTTATTAGTCTTAGTACTTACTGTCTTGAATGAATTTTTCCTCTTTTTAAAATTGGCGGGAGAAAGTGATAATACTAGTACAGATAGTGCTTCTCGCTCAACTCAGCTCATTTTGTATGAAAATTGGTTTGGGTACAAAACCTCGCGGCCAGAACCTCGCGGCGACAACCTCGCGGACCGAAACCTCGCCTGGCCAAAACCTCGCCTCCCAAAATCTCGCCGGGCCGAAACCTCGCCTGGCCAAAACCTCGCCGCCCAAAACGTCGCGGGCCAAAACCTCGCGGGGCCAAAACCTCGCCACCCAAAACCTCGCGGGCCAAAACCTCGCCTTGCCAAAACCTCGTCTTCCAAAACCTCGCGCCCCAAAATATAGCCATACCCAAAATCTCGCCTGACCAAAATGTAAATCTTCCAACAGATGATAAGGATGACGGTATGAAAGACGCTATTTCAGAAGAAGTATCACGGGTATTTGACCAAGTCCCGCGATACCATATGAAAATTCTATTTCTATATTAGAGGATTTCAATGTGAAAGTAGGGCGACAGGATGTTTTTAAACTGGTTATAGGGAAAGAAAGTCTGCAAAAGGAAAGTAATGACAACTAACGGGGTTAGTTTCGTGAACTTTGGAACATCCAAAAACTTAAAATTTTAACAAAAATATAATAATATTTATGAAAGTATGAAATAATATATGAGTTTTTACGACGTCCCTTGATTATGTCCTGTAGGTTAAAGGAGACGTAGATGACCAGGATGAAGGAAAGGATCGAATAAAAAAAGTGGGAGGAAACGGGAATAACCCGAGAAAGCCCGAGCACACGATGTTTTGTATCTTCTTCTTCTTCTTCTTCTTCTTCTACTACTACTATTATTATTATTATTATTATTATTATTATTATTATTATTATTATTATTATTATTATTATTATTATTATTATTATTATTATTATTAATATTATTATTATTTGTAATGTGGAATTGCATATTAAGAAACTCATTGGGTAAATTTTAAAGAAAAGTTTCATTCGCGGCGAGGTTTTGGCCACGCGATGTTTTGGGTGGCGAGGTTTTGGCCCGGCGAGATTTTGCCCCGCGAGGTTTTGGCCACGCGAGGTTTTGGCCCGGCGAGATTTTGTCCCGCGAGGTTTTGGGCGGCGAGGTTTTGGCCACGCGAGGTTTTGGCCCGGCGAGATTTTGTCCCGCGAGGTTTTGGCCGGCGAGATTTTGGGAGGCGATGTTTCGGCCGCGAGATTTTGTCCGTATCCCATGAAAATTAAACAAAATAAAACTTAAAAAATGCAATTCACAGTATTCTGCAATTTTATTTGGATATAGAAGACAGAAAATGTCCCGATAGAAAACATACCAATCGATATAATTTGAGATTAACAATATGATATGAATGTCAATTCTCACGTGTAGATCTTGAGAAAAACGTTAGTTTTTGTCGCTCTTAAAATTGATACTGCACAATAAGCGCATATCCCTATTAAGGTGAAACTAATCCTGAAGTACAGCTTTATCTACTTTTTTATCATGGTACTAACAAGATAGTATGTTGAGTGACGTAACTGAAGATAATTATTAACTTTTAAGAAGTTTAAATTTTTGTTTATGCAATACTGTTCAAAAATGCTGCATATATGAATTGATAAATAATATCGAATTCGACGAGAATGCTCGAAAGTAAATTTTTATGTGTAGTTTCCGAAAAAGTGGAGGAAAAAAAACTTTTATGTATCTAAAAAGTACATATAACGTTACTTCGTGTAATTTGGATTTATTTACTTATGAATTGCATATGTTAAAGAAATAATCGTAAACTACAAAATTGTATCTGCTTTTGCTGGTATTCTCCTAGTGGTGATCTACGTACCAGTGGCGTACAGAAGAGATGCTTTTAGGGTTATAACCTCCCTTAAGGAATATATTACGGAAAAATAAAATTTGGTTTATATATGAAAACATCTCTCGTGTTCTGAAAGGATATAGGATTGAGTGCTGAACTCCCACTCAATCTCGACTCCCTCGTTGCTAAGCGCTCAGCATACATGCTTTGAGTGTTGGAGACCCGGGTTCGATCCTTGGTCAGAGCTAATGTAGTTTGGATCACACTTAAGCTGTAGGTTCATGTCCCATACAGCCTCGCTGTTGAAAGAGACGCTACAATCAAATCAATCAGTCTATACCACTTGATCTCATATCAGCGCCGTAACTTAGATTTTTTTTGGGGGGAGGCAAGCATTAATACGCGTATTTGAGCCTCCTAGAAAAAGTTGTTTTTCTAATTTTTGGGTACCCTCTTTCCATCTGTCTCTTACTCTGTATGGACTCCCCGGAGCCTGTGGGCCCATTCAATACATGACAGTTAAGGGGACAATATTAACAAATCTCAAAGCCATACGAATAAATATTATTTCCAGGGCCCCTAATAGTAGACATTTTTTACTCAAATGGGCCCACGACTCATTTTTGTTTTATTTATCTTTTATATGCTGTTTTGTTAACGTACTGTAGTGAACCTGTTTGATGCTTCATTTACAATTTCACATTCATATCGTATAGGGAGTAAGAAAATTTTGACTTAAAATGGTTCCCTTGAATGGCATGGAGCTTCCCTTGGGGGCAGTTGCCCTTCCTGCCCCCCACAAGTTACGACCCTGTCTCATATGCTTCTAACGGTGGCATATTTTCCAGTTACGGTAACACCCTTATTACTTGTAATGAAGTAGTTCGCTTAAAACACTAGTATGTAGAAAGAAGCCCTATTTAATGGTTTAATTCTTGTCTAATTCTAGAGCAGAAGCATCTTACAACTTCTTAGTACAACCAGGGGCGTTATTTAGGGGGAAGGAGGGGGCAATTGCCCCTTCCCCCACAGAGTTTGAGGGATGCATATACTTTAATCGATTGTCTACTAATATACTATACAAAACGTGAAAATCTTATGTCGATGGTGTTCTTGCTTCACTCAAGCAAAGACTGAAATGATGCCCCTGAGTACAACCTGCGGAAAGTATGCAAAATCTAATATTAAAACATTATTTTGATGAGTGACCAGGCCCGTATCCACGGGGGGACAAGGGGGCCGGCCCCCCTAAACTTTGGCTGGCTTCCATAAAATTTCACGGTAGGCTTGCAAATGAACTATAATATGGTGAGGAAGTATAATATGATTGGGTCGGGCCCCCCTAACTTCTACCGGGCCCCCCTAAATTTTTGGGCTGGCTACGGGCCTGTGAGTGACCATCATTACTTCCAAATTAAGACTTATTACACGTTCACAACAACAACAAATTCATCTTGGTTATTCCTTCGATGAGTAATATTCAAACCATACGTGACATACAAAATTAATCAAAATATTATAGTAACGTTAGAAACCAAAAACTTGCTAAGGGATGTATAAAGTGACATTGAGTCAGAAGTTTGCAAATTAATTACTGTAATTCAGACATTATTATCCTATATTTCGCATGTAATTAATGGGCACTAATGGTTAACAGTATCCCAAATCTTACATAGTTAAATAATTCTGAATGTTCAATCATATGAACTCTCTGTATCGAAACATTCCAGAACCAAGAGTTTTTTTTTTTTTAACACTCGCTCCCCATGCCTCCAAATCCATACACTTTGATTGTTATAAATTTGCTCTCTGGTCATAACTACAGCAAGTGTCGTGCCAATAAACATTGTCTTACCTCCACAGCCAAGAACTCATTTAGCGAAAGAAAAAAAGAGATATGAAAGAGCAATTGGACAAAGAGGACTTAGGGCAACCACAAATAAAGTGCAGGAAGAGGGTACTACAAAAATGAATGTGATCTTGCTTGTGAACACTTCAAGGAGAAATGGCAATACCGTTTGAAATGAAAATTTGAGCATAGTTAGTATCTACCTCAAGCTAGTCTTTTATGATGTAACTTTAAGTTAATACACGCATCCTAAAGGAAAGAGTAGGGTTGCAAATTTATATTTTTAAAAAAGGAGAGTACCTGTAGCACAAGCCCCTCAAGTTAGGAAGATGAAACTCGGTTCATAAACTTCTCACTAGAAATAATTAGACACGTGTCTTACCACTTTTGTAAACTCCTCTGTTAATAAGAAAGGGGGCAATTTCTACATATTTTTTCTCCACATTCAAATCGATGTTGTCTTTTGATTTGAATATTTTAAAAAAGCATTGAGCCATTCTAAACGAATTTCCAACATACAATGGATACCTCAGAATAGGATTTTGTCGTGTTACTTTCCTTACCATCTATATCTTCAGAGTGGAGGATTGGGTTCAAAATCATTGCAAAAAAATACAGTATCTCACAAGTCCCTTATGTTGGAGAGGTGAAACTGGATATTTAAATTCCTTTTGTAAATAAAAGTGTCATGTGCCCCAGTCTTTCAGAAAATTCTGCTTCTAAGGAAGAAGGGGACAATTTCTGAAAGATATTAATTTACAACTTTCTCTTCATAAGATGGCAAAAGTGAGGAAACAGTTGACCCGTTTTTAAATGATTTTTTAAGTATAATAAGAAGTTGGATCGAGCTGGGGTTTTATAATTTCACTTCCATTCAAGTTCGTATCCTAAGGGGAAGGAACAGGATTCAGATATATCTTTCAGATTTTTCTCATAAATCAATTCTCTCCGTGCGAGGAACGGACAATTCAGCTAATTTATTCTAAATAATACAAAGTGTCCTTTTGAGATGTTTTCATAATTAGCAATACTATTTTTATATTATTTTCTTGTTATTCCTTTTTGAAAATAATAACAATTGCATAATTTTGCAGAAGGGCCAATTGACCCTTCGGACCTACGTCTAACTTTACAATATCTATGTAGACACGATGTGGCAGACAATCTTCTAAAAACTTATTTTCATCTTCATTTATTGCTTCCGATATAAAGTGGTCTTCAAATTAAAAACTTACATCAGATATAAGCTATAACAGTGCTTAAAACGTTACACTATCCTTTCAAATTTTCAACACAGGCGAAAACTTCTTAATTAAAAAAAACAGAAACGAAAAATAGAAAAATATAGGTGAAGTTCATTCTACCTAAGTTCTTCCATTAAAACTGACGTTAATCCAAAGTTGTGGGCAACTACCTCCGTGCTGTTACGGTCGACGCTCCCAAACTACGTAAACTAACCTGTTGAGCTTCCGAAGGCGACTCGCTTTCTGGTGCAGTGAAATAAAGATTTTAAAAAACGATATCCTGCTAGCAAAATATTTTATTTTTGTAATACCCATCACTGCTAACAGCATGAAAGTATTTTAAAGTAAAAAGGGTACTATTTATTACGCTCTTTTATGCTTCTACATTTAAAAAGAAGGAAAAATAGATCAGATTTTCGCCGTTTCCCGTACCTTGAGATATACAGTGGGATCGTTTTTACCATGCAAAGCACAGCTTATACTAAAGTATTGAAGCAGGGGGTTTTTAACCTTTTTCACTGACGTGGTACCAAAAAGTATATTACTATTAATACCACCGTAAATCGTACGTACCACTAACAGCGGCTCGTGTACCACCAGTGCGAAACGAAATCCTGTATTAGAATATTTCATTTCTTGAAAATTCTAATATGCTGAGTGCGCTGAGTGAAAATTCTAATATGCGTATAATAAGTAAGTGGACTGGAATATGCTGAGTTGGTTTGATAATCGATTTGTGCTTTTAGATGGATTTTCCTCAACGACGTAGTCGCATGAATTCAGAACATGTTACCCTGAGGCGGCCGGACCATGGCTGATCTTTGATATTTTTACAACCTGCACAAAATTTTTGAAACTAACGAGTTGTTGTGCTGTGGTTCGCTGTACATTTCCCGTTTGGATTATAAATATTTTGAGGTTGCTGGTGCAGCGTTATGCCCGAGTTCTACACTCATACAAAAACAATTCACATATCAAACGTTGTTGAGCACTCAACGTCATTGCCACAAAAAACTGACTGAAGATACTGACGGAGTGGCGTCCTCTGTGTTAAATAGTCCGCTCAAAACACTATACCTCTTGCGTCAGTTTGACCTTGTACTTACAGTCGAACAACGAATATTCTGAGAAGAAAATACAGAACTAGATTGTCACCAGACGCTAGTTGTCACCCTTGGCTTCTCCTGTGGTAGGTTGCAGCTTTATCATATAAGTACACTTCATGCTGTTGCGAAGTAAAGATGGACATGCCACTCTCTATGTGCACCAGAGAAGAACAGCGTTCTGTCATCCGTTTTTTTTTTTTTTTTTTTTTTTTTTTTTTAATTTTAAGATGTATCCGGAGTGGAAAGTCGTAGAAGACTTTCAGCTCAATACGGAGATAATGTGTTACCGCAGTGAAGTGTTTACCAGTGGATTGAACAGTTCAAAATGGTTGAACGAGTGTGAAGGATGAGAAAAGAGCAGGGCGTCCAGCTACAGCAACAAATGATGACGTTGTTGAACGAGTCCGTGCCTTGATTCTGAATAACAGAAGAGCGACTGTCGATGAAGTGGCAACCCATATGCAGATTAGTCATGTTTCTGCATTTGACGTCATGCATAACAGGCTCAACTTCTACAAAGTATGTGCGAGATGGGTTCCGAAAACAATTGATGAAGAGTACAAGCAAAACAGTGTGAGAATCTGTCAGCACTTACTCTAACGAAGGTGAAGTACGTGAATCATTCCTCTAACGAAAGTGAAGCGTTTCTCAGGCGAATTGTCACTGGAGATGACACGTAGATTGATCACTTTGAACCAGAGACCAAACGCCAGAGCGTGGAATAAAAGCACCTCGGATTTCAAGTCAGGGAAAAATTCAAGAGTCAACCTTCTACAGGGAAAGAGATGCTCACCGTGTTTTGGAACTCACAAGGACCAATCCTGGAACATTACCTGGAAAAGAGGTCAACAGTAAACGGTAAAATGTACAGTGATATGCTGGTAAGCAAGTCGAAGCCTGTAATTCGTAATAAACATAGAGGTTGATTGTCTGAAGTCGTTCTTGTGTTACATGATAATGCGTGTCCACATATCGCCGTCAATACCGCTCAAATTCTTCAGACGCTACGTTTCTCAGTGTTGGAGCATCCTGCATACAATCCTAATCTCGTTCCGTCATATTACCATATGTTTGATCCACTTAAAGATGCTCTCAGAGGCCGTCGATTCAGCTCCGATTAACAGGTGAAAAACGAGGTGCATTTGTAGCTTGCTGCGCAACCAAAAGGGCTTTTTACATATTGTATCGGAAAGCTTGTGTACTGGTAGACCAGGTGCATTGATAAATAGGGTGACTATGTTGAAAAATGATATGAATGAAAACATTGTAACGTGTGTTGGAGCCACTAGCTAGGTTTGCACTTTAAACAACTGTAAGGAATTCCACCTGAAATTTTGATTATAGTGGATTATAGTGGATAGTGCCATCCAAAGGAAAAAAATCGGATCACATACACAGGCCACTTGGACTACCAATACTTGTTATTAAAAATACTTTACTATTCATACAATATTAACACTTGATTACTTTGATTAACAAATTTTGTTGTTGACAACAAACTGATATTTCTTTACTAGTCATTTCAAACGCAATTCTCCCTTCAATATCAATAAAAGTCTTTGAGAAAAACTGACTCCAGTAAAGCATATCTCTTTACAGTGCATCAAGTAGAAAGTTCATTGAATATGAAAGAAACAGGTTGCATAAAATATTAATAAATAGTTCAAGATATTTAGAATATTTAATGTATAATAAATATTATACATTATACACAATTAATGAAAAACAATGACTGAAATTAACAAAAAAAAGCATGATAACGCATAATTTGGAAAAAATAAAGCATAGTTAAACAAGAAATAAAGCATAATGTGGGTTGCGCTACTGATTAGGATTGGTATTGGCAATTTGGAACAGAACAGAAACACTTGCTAATCATTTTAAATATAAATACTGTATATCACAATTACGATGAAGATGATGGTTACGATGATGATGAAGTTAATCTTTGATCTTCAAAAGGAACAAATAAAAAAAAGTGCTTAATAGTACACAAATATATTGACTATTGACGAAAATTAAACTTAAAATTAAATTACAGATATCAAATAAAGAACTGAAAGTTCTTTTTTCGTATGAGCACATTTTGAGTTAAAGTAAAGGAAACACACGGCTTGGTTCAAAGAATTGGATAAGTGCAAAACCTCATTTTGTGTACTCTTACTTGCACGGCAAAATGTGGCATCTACTGAGCTCGTATAATACAGATATTGTCCCGCTTGAACGGTAGTTTAAAATTTCTTTAAAATGAAAGAACCTTGTACTAGTTTTATTTTTATTTTTTTGTTTGTTTTTTGTTTCCAAAAGAACATAAAAGACTTGGTGTCATCCGAATTTTGACATTAACCCCCTGCTGATAATAACTTTTTTGGTATTTAGTCTTGCCCAAGAGACTAGTCGAAATGAGAAAAAATTTTCAACATAAAACAGACACACTTTCCGAGATGAAATATCACTTTTACGACACGTTTCTGAGTAGAAACAAGCTCAACTCTTCTTCTGATAGACAACCTTATTGCCATTAACCTTTTTTGAATTAGAACTTGTAGAATAAGATGAATTTGTCTGTAAAACACACGAGTTTTTGTGTAGTATATTATTATTTATTTATTTATTATTTTGTAAGTTGCAAATACTAAGATGAGGCAAATCTGCCGGCAATTACAGCTTTATGGCACACAGGCGCGTAGCCAAGGGGGGAGGGGTACGGGGGTCCGGACCCCCTCCCCCTTCGAGACCAGAAATGAAAATATTAAGGAAGGATAAAACAAAATGAAATGACGAAAAGAAGGATCAGCGTTAAAAATTAAAAAGAAAAGTACAGGAAGCTTTTGCTTACTCTTTCTTATGAGGAGATTTGTATTACTTGCAATATGGTGGCGAGGTAAGCGAGGTATTCTGGAAGAGTCAGAGAATTTGAAATTTCAAGAAAAGTTATGGAATTCACATAATTCCTGCTACTACTCAGAGAGATTTCAAGCTTTCGAAAGCATAAGTGCCTTTGTGTAACAGCGTGGACATTTTTAATCATAACTTTTCATCATCACATCCTTGCAGTATCAAATATGTTATTTCAAGGACAATTTTCTGTTGCTCCTTTAACCTGTCATTTGGAACCGACAGTAGTTGATGGAATAATAAAAACAAAAAAATTATGTTGAAAGAAAGTTCTGTCAGCATTTGATTCAATAGAGAAAGGAACGCATATATTGTAAAACTAATTGAATATACACATGCTTCGCACAGGCGCTGTATTTGGAAGTCAACGCCTGTGGGAGTATCACCATTGATCTCAGCGACCGCGAAAACTATGGATTTGATACTAATATAGGTCATTTTGGGCTATTTTTTACATGTCTCGGTATCCACCCCCCGCTGACTCCCGGCCCGCATACTTGCAAGTCATCGCTAATGGAAGTGTCACCATTGATTTCAGCGACCGCGAAAACTATGGATTTGACACTAATATCGGTCATTTTGGATTACTTTTATATGTCTTGGTATCTCACCCCTCCGGCGACCCCCGGCCCGGAGCCGAATAGCGTGAATTTGGAAGTTAATGCGACTGGAGTTTCACCATTGATTTCAGCGACCGCGAAAATATGAATTCGACACTAATAGCTAAAGTGGTAGAGCGTTGGCTTTGCATTTGGGAGGTCGTGGCTTTGAATCCAGCTGCCTACCATCCTGACTGAGGTTTTCCAGGGTTTCCCTCAGTCCTATCAGGCAAATGCCGGGATGGCACCTACTAAACAGGCTCTGGCCGATACCTTCCCAAATCCTTTCCATTGTTAATGTTGTTGGATATTCAATGTAAAATGGCCTCTGAGCTGTATCTGGTGATGGTTAAATAAATAAATAAATATCGGTCATTTTCTACTACTTTTACATGTCCTAGTAAACGCCCCCCTGAGACCCCCCTGGTTCGAATTTCGACAAAAACGTTTAACTCTGGTCTGGAGCCTGGACCAAGGAATTCGTGACTAAAATTTGGTAACTCTCGGTCAATTTGTCTGGTTCCCAAGCCGGTTCCGGTAAACTCTCTCCTGAGACCCCACTGTTTCGAAATGTGAAAACAACGCTTCGTCTTGATCTGGGACCTGCTCCAAGATACCCCTGACCAAAATTTGGTAACTCTTGGTCCACTCGTCTGGTCCCCAGGCCGCACACAGCAGACAGACAGAAAAACACACAAACAAACTCTTTATTTTATTTATATTAGAAGATAGTTTGCAAGACAGTGTTCAGTATGTACTTTTTATAATAGGGTCTAATTGAGGTTATAACGAAAGGAAAATTATTACATTTGTATAAACAGGAGGAGGACGTAAATATTGCAAAATCTTTTTCAATACTTTCTTTTTTATTATTTTGCACGAAATTTCTTCATAGTTTGTTATTAAAATACTTGCCAACATATCCTCATTTTATTGTCCTAACAAACCAATATATGTTGATAGTAAAGTAGTTTAAATTGATCGAGCTCCTGGGCCTTCAGAATTTCATGTCACTCCCCCCCCCCTCCCCCGTTACGAAATCCTGGCTAAACGAACCAACATATTCCAGTAAAATAGTTTAGAGTGATCGAGCCCCTTTTGTGATGACCACAGTATTCCATGTTACGCCCCCCCCCCCTTTCACGAAATCCTGGCTACGTGCCTGTGGCGCATCGACTTAAACCTTGTTCCAAGGAGAAAGTGCATAGTGTTATTAGTTTTTTTATGGACCAAGGGACAGAAATCACCTTATATTAATGAGAATCGGTGGAGGTCTTTGGAGAAAGTGTTATGTTGATGTGTGCAGAAGTAAGTTTATGTGTGGTGCACCGCATTTAGGCCTACAAATGGTAGGGGGACTGTCAAAGGAGTGGCAGACCAGCAACGTCAATCACTGACAGGAATGTGTGTGACGTCTATGCGATGATTCGTGCCTACAGAAGAGTGAGATTGCATGACATTGCAGGTGCATTGCAAAATTTCATATGGTTCAGTGAGAAGTGTCCGTCACCAAATTTGCTTCAGGAAACTGTGTGCGCGCTGTGTACCAAAACATCTGAGTGAGAAACAAAGACCCTTTATTAATGGGCGTTTCCCTGACCCACTTCACATGATATCCTTAAAAATAGTAAATGCATTCCTTAATCGCATCATAACGGGCGATGAAACCCCAATGAACACCGTAATCAAAACGCCAGAGCATGACATGGAAACATCGGTCGTCACCGCCGGCCAAGAAATCGAAAAGCATATATATCATTTGCCAAAAAATTAAAGCCTACAACATCTGCCAAGCCGTCAGTGTATTATTCATGTTGAATTTCTGGCAAAGCGTACAAGCATTATTGCGGAAATGTATTGCCAAGCCATGAACAGGCTAAAAACCAGCCACACGTTAGAAGCGAAGTGGGGCACAATGAGAAAATGTTATCACTGCACGATAACGCACGACCAATGCAGCGTAACACCTGTACACTCTTCATGAGTTTCAGCTGGGAGATTTTTGATTATCCTCCGTAGAGCTCTGATTTATCCCCTCCCGACTGACATTTGTTTGGACCTCTAAAAGAAGCATCTGCCTGGGCGGTGTTTCGATACGCCGAAAGAGACACAACAGGCTACGGTTAGGGGTTTATCTCTACACGTTTTACAGTAAATAGAAAATTCACTTTACTTTCTGATACACCTTTGTATTATGTTTTGCTTGGCAATGGATAGTGATTTTAAATATCAAATTATGGAATATTTTACCTCCCAAAAGAGTGCACTTAGTGTATGTAATCATTTTATTTTGGGGCTGCTACACCTTCCACGTGGGAGTCTGGGAGGAACATTGCTCCCAACATTTCTGACTTTCAAATTTCGATTATTGTAATCCAAAATTCAATTCTACAATAGTATTGTTCTTCGATGGATGTCATTGGGCCAAAGAACATGATAGAGGTGAGTGTAAAACGTTATACGTAGCTTTCAATTAGGATTAAGATTAGGAACTGTATTTCTGGGCTTTCGGTATATATGGTTATGTTAGCACGTCACGTATGAGGGATGACATACCTCGGCGATCACACTCTCCGGCGAATTGGGAAGGAAGAAAGAAATGGAGAAGGCCTGGAAGTAAGAAATGGAGAAATGGAAGTAGCCTGGGACAATAATGTTAGGTACCATCCCAGCATTTGCCTGGTGTGAATGAGGACAACTTAGGAAAATTTCTTTCAGGATGGTTGGACTGGAAAAGCTAATACACTTTTTCGACCGACTGCCCCTTACTGGGAATCGAACCTGGGACCGCTCGCATCAAAGGCAATAGCATTAGCGACTATGCTATGCCGGGCCCACTTTATAGTTTCTGACAATAGAGAGGTAAACCTAGAAATTATGCTAAACGATATCCACGCCATATACCCAAGCTTATCATTATGATAAACTAGCAAGACAAAATAATACAGTACGCTTAATGAGATAGAGCTCAAATTAAACGCTAACTTCAGTTTAACTAATAATAGTTTAAAAAATAAGACATATACAAATCGATAGATTTTATTAAACTGAACAAAACGACACGGTTGTGGATAAATCCTCATGCGTAGTTTTCGAGAAAATCGAGAAAAGCAGTTTCTATGACACTGAAGTTGTTTGTCGTCCATTGTCAGTTTCAAGCGGTTGACACATTTATTCTGCTAGAATAGATTATTTATTTAGTTAGTACTGTATGTGAAAGTATAGATTACTTTCTATGAAAGTTTCTTTGATTTCTAACAGTGACGCACTTACTACTTATAACACTCAGCAAAACATTTCTTGGATTTCTGCTAATAGTGATGCACTTACTACTAGCAATAGTCAGAGAAAGTTCTTTGATTTCTCCTACCAATGACGCACTTATTACTTATAACAGTCAGCGAAATTTGTTTGATTTCTCCTAACAGTCACGCCCTTACTGCTTATAACGGTCAGCGTAATTCTTTGTTTTCTCCTAACACTCTCGCACTTACTACTTATAACGGTCAGCGTAATTCTTTTTCTCCTAACACTCACGCATTTACTGCTTATAACGGTCAGCGTAATTCTTTGTTTTCTTCTAACACTCTCGCACTTACTACTTATAACGGTCAGCGTAATTCTTTTTCTCCTAACACTCACGCATTTACTGCTTATAACGGTCAGCGTAATTCTTTGTTTTCTCCTAACACTCATGCACTTACTACTTATAACAGTCAGCGTAATTCTTTGTTTTCTCCTAACACTCATGCATTTACTACTTGTAACGGTCAGCGAAGTTTCCTTGATTTCTCCTAACACTGACTCACAACTTGTAACAACCAGTGAAAGTTCTGTATATTCTTAAGAATTCGGAGTCGAGACCAGGAGCTCTCAATACAATTGTGATAACCATTCGAATTACATAGAAATACTTCATTAAAATACTCAGTACGAAGTATATATGTGTAAGTGTTACTTGAAGAAAATATACTATGACTTATTTTGTAGTTTACTCTCCGTTAAATGAATCATCAAGCATTTAAAAAAAAACTTATGATTCTGATATTATTCAGCACCGTTATAATGAGTACAATTCAAAAAAGATTTGCGAATAACATTAAACAATTGAAAAGAACCCCTTTTGTAGATACCAAGCTTATCTGATATTACTGTATTTAAATATTTAGTACTCTAGATTTTCATGCTAGAGACACGTGTTCAATTCGTAGTGGGAGTAGTTATGTATGGTTTGGATACCTCGTTAATTTCCGGTTCAGGTGACATATAGGAGCTCTTGGAAGGAATGTTAAGATTTTTAAAGAAGAAAACTGTGCAATGTGCCAATATTTTTTTTTAAGTTGAGTAAAAGATCATTTTTCATCCACTGACAAAGTCAGAAACCTGTTGATTCTAAGACTACGTTCCACGAATTCCAAGAAAGGAACTGTCCCTCAATAGTCCACAACGAGAATTTTCTAAACAGTATATACGTCCTTATAAGTTTGTCATTTATGCATGATAACCACAAAACAAATTAATCTAACATTCCGTATTGTATAGCCGTCAACAACACACGAAATTTTAAAATTAGGAAGTTTTAATCCAACAAGGCAGCGAGGATATGCGCTCCTATATCGATGTAGATGCAACAAGTGTTTTCAGGCCATGAGCACAGATCATGCAACATTTAAGCCGTGAGAATGTACTCGTGCTTTTCGCTTAGCAATGCTTTAAAGTTATTAAATGTTTCAAGAAGCATCTGCAGCATTAGAGCTTTGATGTAAGGTTGCTATGAACTACTCTATCATAAAGAATTTAATTACAGAAATATATTTAGTTTCAAACAGGAGCATGTAAGTAGGTCTTTTTCTCTTTTCTTGTTTGTTCAAAGTTGGTAACTTTTGAATTAAAAATAACGCCCTCCCCGTTGGTCTAATAGCTAGCGACTGCGTGCATTTGGTGTACGTGGGCCAGAGCTCGATATCCAAGAGTAGATCATTAAACGCTTGCAATGGTTTGGTTCAACTTACACTATAGGCCTATGTCCAAGAGCGCCGATTTCTCTGTAAATTTGAGGGGCTCATTCAGATGCAGAAAGTATATATATGAAGATTTTAAGACAAATTGCAGTCAAATTATACCAAATATTGTACATTCAGAAATACGATATGGGGGCTTACATGAGCTTTGGGGTCCCGGGCCCCCTCGGCCCCCCCAAGATCGGCGCTTTTGCCAATGTCTCCTATTTCCTAGATGCTAAACTCTACCAAACAACATCACTAAATCAAAACTATAATAAATTGTTTAACGATGCTTTTCTCATTCGATTGCTCAAAAATGGTTTCACAACAGAGAAGCACTGTGATGTAGTAATAAAAAAAAATGTTTAACTTAAGGGAAGGGTAGAGCTTCGACTCTTGGCCTGTGATTTGTAATGGTTAACCTCATATCCATGATTTCTTGGGATTTTAATTTCCCCTCTCACTTTACAATTAGACCAATTGTTTAATCATAAATCAATATACATCTTCTTTAGCGTAGAAAGTCTTAGTAATGAAGTAAACAATTACCCAAAATTTACTATCACAATCCTTGATTCGCCCTAATATTTATTCAAGGAATGTTCAATATACAGTATGTCTAATTTTTTGATATGTTTCAATAGTGTCATTTTAGGTTTTACTTGAGGCGAGGACAAGGTTCATCTCCGATCTAATTAGAGCTCTACTTTACCCTGGTTAGTATATTACTATGTTATTGATTTAAAATGTATATATATATATATATATATATATATATATATATATATATATATATATATATATATATATATATATATATATATAAGAATCTGAAACTCAGAGGGACAATTGTTTCTCCTTATCCCCTTAAATGATACCTTAGATATATCTTAACCCAGGAATACTTATTACTATGACGAACCTGAATGCATTTGTTTGTTTGTTTGAAACTTAATCTATCTCTTTAGCATTAAAATTGCTTGAGACATGAATTAGCAATTTAGTGTAGAATCTGAAGTACATGTACCTAGGTATATACGTACATATATTGTTACCTAAGGAAATCTGATCCGATTTGACGTGGATAATAAGTATGTAAATGAAGCACTTGGCAACTTTGGAGCTCAAAGCATCAGTTTTTGTTATTATCGTTGAGTAACAGGATCTGGAACATCAGTGCACAATTTGTCCCATAAGTTTGAGATGTCTACATATTTTAATCAATAGTATAAAATATACTAAGGGAAAATGTGAAAATTCTTGGTTTCTCTGGCCCCAAGCAAAACCTGAAATTACACTACTGAACAGAACAAGTAATAAATACAAATGAAAAATCGATTTTAGATTATTTCGTTAGAGTATAAAGAATTTCTTTTTCTTCGTTCTAATTCAGTAATATTCTACCGTACTAACAAGGTAATACATATATTTGCGTCGGTAATTCTCATATAATTTTCCATAAGAATACATTAACACTAGTCATTTTTAAATCTATACTATAATAAAAAAATCAAGTTCATTTGGTTATTCTTTTGTTTACAAAACACTGTTTTTAAAGAATAAATATCGAAGTTCCAAACGTTCTCATTATTTCGTAACATTATCTGCAAGTTAGTGATAAATTTTGATTATGTACTTCTCAACAATAGGACACTGTCTTCTATCGCAAAATTAACTTGAAAAATATTACTGCATATTTTTACAATACTCTAAACTTGTAGTTTTAACATAGGCGTTCTCGTTCCCAAACAGGGCACTAGAACAAAAAGGGACGATACACTATATGAAGGGTGTTTGAGATTTCATGAACCTATTAGACTTCTTTTTCTTATTATTGGACGAAAGTCATTATGAATTTTACAAAGTACCAAAAGTTTAGTTTTTTTCTACAGATAAAAATGTAGAATCTTCAAGGTTGATTTTAAGAACTGAAGTATTTTTCTGGTTCGCAGACTACTTCGTCGGAGTCTTACGTTCAGTCTTGTTCACGGGTCGATTGGATTAAGATGACGGGGGGCGCTCAAGACAACCGCTTTCTCCCAAGGGAGCGCTAGAATAAAAAAGTCCGAGAATCGCTGTGAACAAAGAATGTATTGGTAAAGATGATCTGTAGAGTTGATTAATATCTTCACGTTTCTGTAAATCAAAGCGGTTCCTCTGACGTAAAATTAAATAAAATATTTTAACAAGTTTTTTACCCTTTAGGCTAAAGAATATGGAAAAATAGTAATCATGAATGATTACGAAAGAATTGGTGAAATCAAACTGTGGAAGAAAGCGGAAAAATTTTGATAAAACCCACGATTATGTATGCCACAAATGCATATCATCTGGGATCGATCCAAGACTCATGGCACTAGAGGTGACCACTCTATCATTCTTTTTTATATATAATTCGCTCCAAGACAATTGCCTCAACGGTCTTCCAAGTAAACTAATCTAATATTCTACTTACTTCATTACGACAGGAACAAGAGTACAGAAACTCTGAGGACAATTTAAAATGTCCATGCTCTTCACTAGGAATCGAACCCATATTGAATTGCTCATCATGATCCGAACCCGAACGCTCGAGAACATACAACGATAACGTTGTTATGTTGTTGTATATAGTATTGGAAATCTGTGCCAGCTTATAAAAAGGCGATCAGAGGCGAATTAGTGGAACAGTATTATGTGAAAAGAAAAGAAAGATACATAGAGATATCAAGAGATTATTCTTTTGTAATCGTAAATTAGAAAAAAAAGAGTTGTTGCTATGGATACATAATAAATAGGTGTGTGTAGAGATAGACATCTTGTTATGTACGCTTCTCATGAGTGGATATTAAACTCAGTTAAGAAAGTGACAAAACGTATGTGAGTTATATTATTTATGAAGTTTATTCTTCTAAACACAAGACTATTGTCAACTTTGAGTTACCATGCCCTTTCCTCAAGTCCCTGTTACAAGAATTACTGATAGATTATTTCCACTTTTGCGCTCTTATAATGGATGGTACCTACTATTAACGTGAGCTTGCAAATACGACTGGGTCTTGAATTCAGTATAAGTGGCGAGTGAAGAGACTATAATGCAAGATGAAACTTAAAATGTAGGCAGTTCCCTATTACATTATCTCGTTTTCCAGGACAACTGGGTCACAGGACCACGCAGTCCTGCAAGTTAATTATTTATTTCATAACTAGTTGGCGACCGAGATATGTAAGCCGTATGGGTTAGAAGATGCACCCGTGAAATGCAAAAAGTAAATTACAGCTAATATGCTCCGAGTATACATCATACGTTTAAACGTAATGATGATAACGGATAAATCGATAGAAATGGGAAGAAATAAAAAAAAAATACTACAGACACTTTTACACACTAATAAAAAATACTTTTCTCCACTACATTCTTGTACGGTTTCGAATTACAACCAAAAGTTGGCCAGAATGATCCTCTTGAACACACAGTGACAAACGATTACATCAAAAAATTAATACATTCATTTAAGACTACTTATAACTCCAATTTTAAGTTATTTATGAATTTGTTGCCTAAGTTCATATCTACTTTCAGATTTGCAAGTTTCTATTTGAAGTTCATAGACTTATTACATCCATCATGCTAATGTGCAATTACGAACAGAAATATATGTCCTGATTGCGCCAAGTAACCAAAAGAAAATTGCTGAAAAGGACTCGTATTTTGAGTTGTACTTGTTGATTTCGAAATTTCATGTTATTGAATATTTAATTATTCTGAATTTATTTTTTTATCATATCAAGATGAAATGAAGTTACAGTTTTATGAGTGAGCAAATAGAAATATTAGCTGATGTGAAGTTATCATTTCTTGTATTGAGTAAAGAAAGAGGACATCGCTCTTGTCTCACAATTGCAATGTATTTAAATTGAGTAAGGATTATTAATAGTGTATATTCTTAGAGTAACTTCGTAAAGTATCCCTATATAATTACAAATAATAATAATAATAATAATAATAACTGTATCTCTGTAACTGTTTTTTCTTATATAAACAGATTAGCTTTAAAGTATGAAGCAAATTGAATTGTCAGTTACAAGCTGCAGGAAAAGTGAAGTAGTAATTTTAAAATATTTCAAAGTATATTGAGAGAAAATTGGTCAAGATTTGAAACGTAAGATATTGTATACCGTAGAATCCACAGATCTCTTCGTGAAATTGCATTTCGGAGACATAATAGACTAATGACTATAAATTTATTCACACCACATAAGAATCAAACACTACGCTAACCACAGGACAATTGTAGGCTAATGGATGAGAGGACACGTTCATTCACTGGTAGTGTGTTTATCTCTGGTGCGAGGAGTCCCTGATTCGATTCTAGATAGGCCATGTGAGTTTGCGGTAGATCACATCCTGTTCGTAAGTTTTCTTGGGCTCTCATGTTTCCTTCCACATTCTCATCTCAATAATTCTTTCATAATATTTCCTTGAAAAGAATCTGTGGCAATAGCTGAGTGTTCGGCTTCAACAGTGATCTAATGCTTGAATTGTTGGTAAGTCCAACCTACTCTATCATTTTCAAAAATGTACTTGAACATTTTCAAAAATATAGTGCATACCCACACCCGCATATTGTCGTTCTTTCATAAATTTAAGGCGAATATACAGTACACTGGACTATAAAAAAAATATTATGGGGGTATACGGCGTACACTCTCGTATATGCCCCATTTCATCCTCGGGCTTCGGATCGGAAGGCACAATCATAATCAATTCAATATCAACTGAAAGCCATTGTTGTATTTCACTGTTCTTGCATTGTTTGTATTCGTGTCCCTGTCGGCTTTGATTTTCTAGGCTATGGATTAATTAAGAGACAATGCAGTAGATAATGTAGCGATTGAGGCTAACTTTAAAAAAAATAAAACAAAAAATGGATAGAGTTCTAGTTTTGCAATTGAGAAGTCCTGTGTCCGAATCCAGTAGCTGCCATCCTTACTGAGATATATTCTTCAGTTCCAACATGTGAATTCTGGGATGGTACCTTAAAATACAGACCATGACTAATATTTTTTCACTGCTGTTGAGGTTGTTGATTACAGCAGTGTAAATTATCTTCCTAGGTTCTATCTGGATTTTTTCAAATAAATGGCTAGCTAAGTTAATTTGTTATAAACCATAAGATCCATCCTCAAACTTATGAAGTCAACGAGCTTTGATTTCCAATATAAATGCCAATCATAAGTGTAAGACTGAAATATTTATCTTGGAAACAGTCTAGACGTTTCCAACCATAGGAATAATAGAGTAAGTTCTAGGGCTAAAACCCCTTGTAAAATATTTGTCTGTAGTCGATTAATATACCATAGGTGTTTAAAATTAAGAGATTGAAAGAGTATATTATGAGGAGGTTGACTATTTTTGCTGGTAACACAAAGAAGTACAGTAGCTGAATGGTTGAGGAATCACCTCTGGTTTAAAAGTCTCCTCGTTGAAGCCCGGATGATGTGAGCTTATTGGAAACATCATCATACCCATGAAGTATTTCTGGGTTCTGTCACTTCTATTGGGTCATTGCAATAATAATGGCGTTTTCATGTGGCCTATTTATATATATTGTTAGTTTAATAAATGTCCGTAAATAGATTAAAAATGGATTAAAGATCATTAAACGGATCATTATAAGCGTATTTTTAGATTGATCAATTAATACAAATATCTTTACTCTTTTGTTCAGATCGTTTATAAAAGTACTGTCAAAACGTGTTACGGAAGCAACTCAAAATATCAACAAAGCATGGAGTGACAGCAGTGCTTCTAAACGTACCTCACGCAAATAGTTTTTCAAAACTCTGCACTGGTGAACTCAGTCTCGAAGATGAAGAGGGTCACGGTCGACACTTAGATGTTGACAACGACCAATTAAAGACGTTAATCGAAGCTAACTCAAAACCGCGTGAGAAATTGTCAAAGAGTTCAACGTATGCCATTCTACAGCTGCTCGTCATTACAAGCAAATTGGAAAGGTTAAGAAGCTTGACAAGTAGGTGCAGCAAGAATTAAACGATTTTTTTTAATCGTTGTTTTGGGTTTCTTCAAATCGTCAACGCAAAAAAAAGCAACCTGTTTCTCGACCGGATTGTGACGTGCGACGAAAAGTGGATTCTCTACGACGATGCTTAAAACAACACTTGGATCAAGACGAGGCTCCGAGACGCTTCTCAAAGGCGAAGTTACACCAAAAGAAAAAATGGTCGCTGTTTGGTGGTCCGCGGCTGGTGTGATTCATCACAGCTTTCTGAATCCAGGCGAAACAGTAACAGCTGAAAAATACTGTTAACGAATCAATCAAATGCACCGGTGTCCAGCAAGGAGCAATTCTTCTGCATGATATCGCTAAACCATACGTTGCAATGAGCACGTGACAAAAGTTGCATGAGTTGGGCTGAGACTCTCGAGCATCCGCCATATTTGCCGGACCTCTTGCCTACCGATTACCACATTTTCAAGCATCTGTAAAACTTATTGCACGATAAATGCTTCAAAAATGAAAACGATGCAAGAATAAACGCTTTCAATGACTTCATCGGCTCCAGAACTCCGAGTTTCTATGCTAGTACTATAAATAAACTTGATTTTCGTTGGAAAAATGAAATGTTTGAGTTTTACGTCCTACGTTTATGCCAATTAAGCTAAAGAAGACGGTGATGATGAGTAATGAATGAAATGTTGGAATGAAGAAAGTGGGAGGAAAGGGGAGAACCCACGCACACGATGTTTGTCCACCACAAAATTCACTTGGCGGGGACTAGGATCGAACCCGGAGCTCCAAGCACCAGAGGTGAATGCTCTACCACTGAGCCACCGCGGCCCCTTGATTTTCGTTGGAGTGGCTTGGTAGTAGAGCGTTCACTCTGGTGCATGGGTCTTTGGTTCGATCCCAGCTCGCGACAGATGAGCTTTGTGGTGGACAAACACCGTGTGCGTGGGTTTTCTCGGGGTTCTCCAGTTCCCTCCCAGTTTCTTCATTCCACCATTTCATTCATTTTTCATCATCGTCTCCTTTAGCCATAACCGTGGGATGTAAAATTTAAAGATTTCTTTTTCTTTTTCTAAATTTTCATTGGCAAAAATATCTGGATTTTAATGGTTCTTATTTCTCTTAATAATCTTTTGTTTAAGCTGACTTATGAATGTTTTAAGATTACTGTTCGAAACGGCCATGCTTCCCCAATGGCTTCATAATCATCATTCACCTGCATGTAGTATTTTTTTATTATTATTATTTTTTTCGAGTACGGGTCATAACCATGAGAGGTTAAAATAAAGATCATTTTTATGAAAATCATCTAATGAATGAGATTTGGTATGTGCGGAACAGAAGCATCATTTCAGATTTTGCTTGTGGAAGGGGGGAAGGACTCTCCACCGAAAGAGTTTTGCCTTTTTTACTAGTATATTAATAAACTGTTGATTAAAATGTATATATCAATCAAGAGGGACAATTGCACCTGACTCCTTTAAAAGATAGTCCTGGGGATTAATGTTTCTTTTTTGCAGTGTCGTTATAGACTATGAAGTAAGTTTATTCCATAATGATAATAATAATTTAAAGGTCAGCTTTTTCCAATAATAGCCGGGCAAGAGACCTCACAGTTCTGTATGGTATAGTTGAAGTATAAATCTTCATGGTAGCATAGTGTGTAATTCCGGATTGTGTATGTGTGAGGCGTTTTAACTCCGACACTAATTTTAACGTGTAATACAAATACACGTCCTCCCACCGGGAATCGAACGGGGAAACATGCGTGCAGACGTATGCCAGACATAGTTCAGCTACTCGAGAGGCCACTAATGAATGAAACGTATAAAATATTGAACAGCACCGAAAAGGAAGGAGAAATGTAAGAATTACACGTAACGTAAACAACGAATAGCAATGTCAAAACAAAATGACAGATAGTGTTATTAATCTGGACTTACCTTCTACTGTACTCTGGCTCATAATGTCACAAATAGACCCTATTTCGGAAGAAAGATAACGTAAAGATGTGTCTAAATGTATCCACAGTCAGCTGAAAATGATGGATTTAAACAAGATAAATTTAAAAAATCAACGAAATAAACAAAGAGGATGGCTAGTGAAATAGGAGAAGTGGATAGGGAGATTTCAAAAGGAAGCGGAAGAAAGAAAAGAAAAAAAAATAAGATTCAAAATGTGTAAACACTTCACTACTACCACCACTAAGACGAGTGAAACTGGAAAAGCAGAGAGAGAGAAGAGAACCAAGCAGAGCAGAGCAGTCGATTGGCAAGCACGAATCTGTAAAAGGACGCGACGCAACTGAAAACCCTGCCTGCCTGCCTGCCTGCCTCTTCTGTTGGTTGTAGCACGGGCGAGAACGTCACAGACAGCTAAGCTAGCTAGGTACAGGAGGCAACGCTACGCGATATACCCGCCACTCTCTCGTCGTCGGGAGAGACTTTGGTGCGCTCGGGTTCGCTTTGCTTTTGCTTTGCTTTCAAGCGAGATAGAGAGACGGACGAAAGAGAGGAAAAGAAAGATATTTAAAAAAACGCTGTCGGAGCGCCGTAGAAACGCCGCGCGCAAGAGATAAAAAGAGAGGAGAATAGCAAGAAGGCGAGAAAACCGAACGCGGGAAGTATGGAAAAACGACAAATGATGGAAAAAGGACGGAAAACGGAAAGATGAGAATAGTCGATGTAGAGAGCATCTCGACATGAAAATGGAAGAATCTTTTTTTTTCTTCTCTTAATTTTTCCTGTAAAAAGGAAGCTATAGGCACGGTAGTGGTGGTGTGAAAAGGAAACATGAAAACACATTGTGTGAGAATATCTACAGGCGAAAGAAGGAAAAAAGAGAAAGGAGAACAAGGCAAGAAAAGGAAAGAAAAAAGTCGTGCAATTTTCAAAATTCTATTTCTAGCAAAAGAGTTACCCATGCGCACCATTGCATTATAGGCAATAGTGGTAAAAAGGCCGAGAACGGCAGTAAAGAGTCAAACAGAGAGTTACAAAACAATGAAATAAAAGGTCCTATATTTAGATAGATAGACAAAGAAACAAAGGAAAGAAAGAAAGAGATTAAATCTAAGATTATGTTTTCGTTTTTTCTTCTTTACATTTATATTTTTCTTTTTTCTTTTTCTATTCTTTTTTTAAATTTTATTTACTTTTTCAGTTTTGTGATTTTCTACACCCTTAACAAGATTTTCACTTCTTCACGTTTCTTGATGGTGCGTTCTCTCTCTCTCTCTCTGTCTCTCTCTTTCTCTCTCTCTCTCTTTCTCTTTCTCTCTCTTTGTCTCTCTCTCTCTCTCCCTCTCTTAGTCTCTCTCTGTCTATCTCACTCTGCCTATCTCACTCTCTCTCTCTCTCTTTGTATTGCACAAAATGTGCACATTGTACGAGGGTATGTTCGAAAGTTTCAGTTCTGACACTAATATATGGCCCCAAGTATCAAGAAAGCTTTCGGCCAGTTGGCACATGCCTGGCTGTTGGTCTTCTATGCTTGCCCTTTCAACGCATGCTTTCATATAATCTGCCTTTTGTTGTACTTGCAAGCGATGCTTTATATCCTTCGCAGAGCGAGATAGTATCACTGGACGTTCATTGGTTATTGACTTGCTGCCAGAGTGAAACGCTTGCGTCAAACTTGAATGGAACACTGAATGCAAGGTTGGTCCATGCAACTTTGTTACTGGAATCCAGCTTACGGCATGCTTGCACGCTTTTCAATCTAGCCGGATGCAAGCTTGGCGACTTCCAATGCAAAATTACAGCAAGCGGTTTTTAAGTTGTTTATCTGCTACTATAGTGCCATCTATGAAAGAAATTATATATCAGTTTCATTTGTTTAGCTACATCAGTTCGTTGGAGACAGTCATTTCATTCAGTCATAGCACATTGAACTCGTACACTGCATGTTCCAGTCCACAAGGCTTTTGTTGCAATGGCTGCAGTGCTAAATCTAGGCTATACTAACAAGACACGTGCTGAATTTCCACGAAGCCACATTATTTTACTACAGCTTTGGCAATAACGACCGTGTGAACTGGAGTATTATCATGCAGAATGACAGCTCAATGCACAGGGACAGATTCAAATGACTGTCTCCAACGAATTGACGCAGATACTGTTGAAATTGATACATTATTTCTTCCATAGATGGCACTAGATCTCATGAACGGCTTTTACCAGTGGTGTGGTATTTTAATTTCACGACGGAAACTTTTGGAAATATCCTATCTATTTTATCTATTACATTATCTACACACTCAAATGTTTTATTCCCGTCCGTATAAAACACTTGACCTAACGTTTGTTTCAAATCAGTTTAGAAAACTAGTACTGATTTCCTTAATTGTGAAGAAAATCGCTGTTCATTGGCTACAGCAAATCTTCTTTATAATTACTCACTCATTTCATTTATCTAGCGTTTACTGGATTACCATTTAATCTTAAATTAACGTTTAAAGGGTTTGCTCCTATTGTATCAATCCAATATTTGATATATTTACTGTCAGCTTGCAAAATATCAAGTAACATCTCAAATTATTTTGATAACTACTACCAAGGAGAAAAGTTCAAGCAAACCTGCCAGATAATGCAATGTTTTACACATATAGGGTGTTCCAGTAGGGAATCGCTTCCTTTTGGGAGGTGATAGGGGAGATCATTCTAAGCAAAGTAGTTCTATGACCGTCTGTCCTATTCTCAACAGCTTGCGAGCTAGAGGTTGTTAACCATTTGGACCTTATGTTATATATTACTTGTTCTACAGAAAGTGAAACGTAGCGCATTGTATAGATAACTTTAAGTTACTATAGTTTCTTTTTTGTGTGAAAATACAGTGTGTTTAATTGTGAGTAGATAAAACCAATATTATATCTCGTGATTCTATTAATTAGCACTATTTTGATTTGAAGTTACGTGTCTTTTGTGTGGATTTGTATTAATATGGAAAAGAAACGAAAGATGTGTGTACAACAATTAAATAACGATGGGGATATCAACGTTTCGTGATTGAGTCAAGTAGGTAAGTAAGAATAAGGTAATGTGTGTAATTTGCAATGAACTAATATTAGTCCTCAAAGAATACAAAAAAAACGTTATTATAAGACTAAACATTCTCAGAACTACTTCAAATTTACAGTAAGCCTACGGTAATATGAATTTTTCCAAAGCAAGTTGAAATCTCACAAGTAACACTTCCGAAGTGTAACACTCTGATTTTGATAAAATTTGGCAGGTATATACTACACATAAAAGAAAAGATAACGTAGTTTTTATTTTATGCTGGAAAACGGTTTAAGGGGCAAAAGGTCCCACAAAAATTTTGAAAGTTAACGCCCGAAAGGCAAGAACAAGTGAACCGAAGTGAATGAAACTGTGCACAGGTATTGCAGACGTAAAATTAGGAATACGGGTTTCGTATTTTCCTGGAAAAAAAAGTTGGGTGGGGCACGGACCCCCCCCCAAACCTTTGATCACGAAATATCAAAAGTGCTAGTAGCAGTATGTTAGATGTGTGTAAAGGACATGAAGAATTGCAACGAAACTTTGTGTATGGGCAATACGCAAAAAATAAACGAATGCGGTTTTTTTTTATTTTCTGCAGAAAAACAATTTCAGGGGCCAGAAACCCCTACCCAAAATTTTGAAAGTTGACGCCCGAAAGGCAAAAACAAGTCAACCGAACTCAACGAAATTGTACACATATATTTTAGACAAAATGAGGCGGTCCGTGCCCCACCTAACCGTTTTTCCAGAAAAATACGAAACCCGTATTCCCTCATTTTATGTCTATAATATATGTGTACAATTTCGTTGACTTCGGTTTATTCGTTTTTGCCTTTGGGGGGTTAACTATCAAAATTTTGGGTGGGGGGCTTTTGCCCCCTAAAACCGTTTTTCTGCAGAAAATAAAAAAAAATACGTATTCGTTTATTTCAGAAAAAAACACACTGCTGAGGGGGTATGGAAAGGCAAGGAGAAGATACCGAGATTTTAAAAAAGATGTTAAGAAAACAAGGGGTCAAAATGTATAGAAAAGGTAGCAGAATGTTTTTGGACATGGTCAAAAGCAAAGGGAGGGGAAAAAAAGAAAAAAGAGATAAGAAAGGTGTCATTTATTGTATAAATTGTAAGGATTGTGATATGAAATATATTGGGGAGACTGGGAAATTATTGAAAGAAAGAATTAAACAACATAAAAGTGATGTGAAATATGGCAGAGAAACTAACGCAATCTTTAAACACGTAAAAGAAAAAGGACATGATGTGAACTGGGAAGAAGTTATTGTACTGGAAAGGGAAAAGAGGTTGTGGCCGAGAAAGTGGAAAGAGGCCTGGTGGAAAAAAAAGGAAGGAGATGTAAATTTAATGAATTGGACCAAAGGTATCAGCATTAATAAAGAATGGAGAAATATTATTGATAGATACAGAAAAATGTATGTGAATTAATGTATTCAGTGGTTGTTTGCTCCTTGTTGTTTCTTTCTAGTAGAATGTTTATAATGTTTAATTTTATGATGTGAATTATCTACGTAAGTCATTTATTATGAATTTTTAGGATAAATCTCATGTATTTAGTTACAGTTAAAATGTTTGATTTCATTATGTATGCTAATTATTGTTTCTTAATAGGTCTTATAAAACATATTATTATTTTGATGTGATTTATTTAGTAAATTTTTCAATTTAATCAAAACAATCTGTGGAAGTAGTTTGGAGATTCCTATTGTATGTTATCAATTGATCAATGCGTATATGCAGGCGCATACACAGAAATTTTCCTGTTAAACTATACAGTTTTATTGCGAATATGTAAAACTGTATGTTGAGTTAAGAAGTTTTTTGGGAGGGTCCGTTCCAGCTGAACTTCGCGTGGGTTTGCTACTTCGTAGCCTCTATACGTCATGTATTGGACAATATTATGGTTAAACAAATATTATAGCTTACGAATTAATAATAATTTTTGGCTATACCTCATTAACGACACTGTACACTCTCGTCATCCTAGAGTTATAATGAGAAACTTGATGAGAGTACAACTTCAGTATCAATTTTGGCTTAATAGGTGGCGTGGTAATCGCGGAGAATGAATTTTTAAATTTACAAAAATTGTTTTTCTCAATTTTCTCAAAACCACACATGAAAATTTCCATGTACGCGTATTACCTTGTTCAGCTGAAAGAGGTATATTAATTGTATGTCTCGTCTTTTGTCTTTATATTCCGTTAAATGGCAATAATATTGCATAATGTTATCGTTATCAAAACTAAATACATAAGTTGGCGAAAAAGTAGTGGCTACATTGTTCTCACGTCAGAGGGTTGCCTGAGCACTTCAGCACTAAAAGAATTCTGTGATTGTTAAGCAAATGTGAGGCGACGAAATGCGGCGAGTAATAACGACTGTATGTTATTCAGTCAAAAGGTGCAGTGCCGTAAATCAGAGGAGGAAAGTGGAAAGCACCTTACGAATGTGTTTCGGGAAGACGAACAACGTTGGTAGACCGAGATTGAAGTGGTATGTGTGAGCAGTACACAATTTTTTTTTAGGGGCTTAGTGAAGACCTCTTCGCCAAAATGATAGAACCTCATCACCGGAAGCTCTACGACACAAGATACGCCATAGTTCGTGTCCCAACGGGATATCGACAAAGATTGACGAGCTGATGTACGACACATTCCAGACGTGTAGCAAAAGGTAATAGAGATGGAAGAGGATTACTTTGAAGGAATGACACAGATTATCTTTTGTGCATAAAGCGAGGAACTAGATATAACAATGTTATTACTTTTCATCCAACTCGCCAGACTTCCTGAAACTTTACTCATTTCTGGTACAATCTTTTCCGAAGTATTTCTGGCTCCTAACACACTTGAACATGACAATAACTAAAACAGTAAAGATGAATAATATGACCCGTTCCTTTTCTCTATAATTCAAAAAGGTATGGTGAGCATTAGGTGAAAGAATTGATTGATAATTTGGATTATTAATACCACGTTCAAAAGATAAAGAACTATGTGTAATTATGGCTTCACCCAAAAGATATACACTTCAACACATTAATCCATAAAATGCAAGGCTCTCTGACTTCCTGTGTATCAAGAATTCATTGTCAAGATAGAAATAATTATGTACATTGAAATACGTTCCTCAACAGTATAAAATACGAATTCATCAAACTCTCGAACCGGTTGTATGTTAGTAAACATGAGTAACATACATCTCATAGGACTTCAAGCACCAATGACTGTTATTGTTTTATTTAATAACTATTGTTATCTTTTCATTAATAATTAATTATTTGCAATATTGTATTTTACTTTATCATTGTCTGCTAACAACTTTATATCTAACTTATTTTCAGAACCAATACAGAAGATAAAGGTAATATAATGGTCAAAATTTTATCTCTCCCAATAGATCCACTTATTCGTCCAGCTGTTGTGTTCTCGTTATCCGCAAGTGGAATGAACTTTTTATTTCGTTCTTCTTCTTCTTCTTTTCAACGAAAGCTCTTTTAAAAAAAGATCGCTGAAGCTTTTCATATTTTTAGCCTGTGTACAGAAATGAGAATAGTTCACTGGTCAGAACGAAATTAAATGAAATATTATAGTTTTACGTCCCATATACCGTATAGGTTGAAGGAGACAATAATTATGAGAATGAATTAAATATTGGATTGAGTAGTAGGAAGAAACGAAAGAACTCCGAGAAAATTTATGCACATGTTATGTGTCCATTACAAAGCACTTGGCCCAAGCGGGGTCGAACCAAGGACGTCATGCAACAGACGTGAAAGCTCTATCACTGAGCCACAGCGCCTCCTAGTTCCCTGGTAACCAAAAACTGAATATCGCGATTCGATTTAACTTTTCTTGAAGTCCTACATTCATATTTCGTATATATATTTTTCACTAATAGGCTTATGATATGGTAACCGTAAATTTCTCCACGAAACATTCGGGAAGAGTAGTTTACCGAAGTGATATCTTGACTTTGAGTTGACTTTGAGTTTTTCGTCCATTTTCAGCAGCGAGGCTATATGAGACGTGGACCTACTGATTAATGTGGAATCCGAACCACATGAGCTCCCGCCGGGAATCGAACCCGGGATTCAGATATATATATATATATATATATATATATATATATATATATATATATATATATATATATATATATATATATATATATATATATATATATATATATCTTATAGTTATTTGGTTCATATTTCCCAAATACTTCATTGACAACAATATAGCATTGCATAATTCGTAGTTGTTGTAAAATTCATAAAGGATGTTTTGTCACTGAGTATAAATTTTGTTTGGCAAAAGTTTTGGCAAAATTAAATGTAACATTTGGCTTTATATTTTATAAACATTTTAATAATGAATAACTACAGTATAGCACAATTCATGATTCTTTTTTAAAAAGTGCTTATTTAAGAATAAAAGAAGATATATAGATAAGTAAACACGAAATGCTACTATATATACAGGGCCAAATATTGGTCAGAAAGATAATAAAAATGTGCTTATTTATTAATGGAAGAGTATCAAATATAAGCGAATATTAATATGTTAAGGAAGAGACAACGATGTTATTACGGAATTCTCTGGGTCAAGTACAGAAGAATAGGCGGTTTCCCTCTAATTATGATGTCCTCTATTGTATAAAAGGTAGTCTGGTTAGTAAATTAAACCTTAGAAGTACGAAGGAAATTGTTGTTAGATTTTATTAGTGAAAATGGCGTTCTGGTCCATCTATAACAATAATAATTACGTTCTGTTTTAAAAATGATCTTCTTCAATAACTAATATTATATTATATCCATAAGATGATTATAGGCTGCAATTCAGCCTGCGTCCTAACATAAAATTCTGGTTGCACTACTGCAAAAATTTTAACATTGAACGAAAAATAGGAAGAATTAAGATTTATTGTTTGCTAAATGGTCTTGTTATGCAACCAGTATGTCTTTGTAGAATTGTGGGTTGCCTACCAAGAAAGGAAATAATTTATGTAGGCGCGCATTTAACAGCTTTCTATCACAAATTGCCGGTAATTTTACCTAGATCAGTTACAGGAATAATTAATTACCTGCCCTCAGATATATACTTATACTTATGAACTTCCCTGCCCTCAAATACATAGTTGCTTATGAAATTATAGTCAGCGATTTGTGTGTGCGAGAAATGAAAATTAATTTTCTGAGAACTCTGTATAGAAAAACAAACAGTATATTACGTTTTGAATGAGCTTTTACTGTAGATGTTACATTTTGAGATCAAGTTATTCAGTGCAGCCCTTTCCCAATCCGGCGAAGAATTATTACCAACTACGTGGAACACATTGCTAACGGACAGGAATTTTGCACTGTATTGTGTTTGAAGATTACATCCCTTAGATGGACACCATCTTGACGAGAACTTCCTTTGGCCCTTACAATCAGAAGTCATCACTTCAGCCCGGATTTATATGTAAAATGCATGTTTATAATAACATGCAGAAACGCATGGAATTTTTTTTTTCCGACGGACTTCGTTTGAGACGCATATGATAGCGCATATAAGTGCATATTTTGAGTGAATTTCGATGTGCATGCATATTTCGTGAACTTTGCAGGATACTACATATTTCTGAATTTTACACGTTTATACATGTGTTGGTCTTAAATTAGCTAGGCACCAGTCTCATATTTCAAGAAGGCAATTCAATCAGGAGCTCGGGATTTTTCGAGCCCTAGTGTACAGTAATATATACTTGTCCTTAAGATTGGTTTTTAAAAAGAGAAACCAAATAAAAAAAATAGAAGAGTTACAATTAGAATTTAGAAATTTCTAAAATATAGAATATTTATCATACAAAGTGAGGTAAATGATGCAAATATTTTCATTTAGGATGAACAATACGCATGTTCCATAATGTCCTTCACAGCTAGTTCAGATTATAAAATAATTAGCAGAGTTCCCGTTCTTCTCCCTGGAAGAAAAAGATGTATGGAACATATTTCAAAAAGCATGTGCATTTTATGTGCTTTCAAAATAATTGTTGATGCAAATCTGATTTCACTGAAGTTACGTAAACGCACACCACATTTCCTCTTTCAAGGGTCAACCCTTTCTTATTGTATGCCTAGGCAGAGTATTGTCTGACACAAAAATAATGAAGTGATCTGAATTACTCTGTAAACACAGATGTAGTAGAATAAAACGTTGTATAGAATAATAGAATAAAATGTTGTATTCAAACTTAGTCCACCTGACTTGTCTTGCACATGGTCTTCATCGTGCAGCAGAAACAATCAGATGCCAATATCTGGAGTTTGTATCAAATATAAAGAATTTGTGAAAGCTCCATTGCATGTATGTATCTTTCGCGAGGTAGTGAAAAATGTTCCGTATCTCCGCAACTAGTTTAAAACCGATGAGGCTCGTGGGTAGAAGGTGTGTTGTATTATGCAGTTAACTTAAATCAAGTGAAGACAGTTGTAAACTCACTAAAGTCTGATGGTGCAGTCGCTATTTATATGTTACAAAAATGTTTCTCTACAAGTGGCATTGAGAACAAAATTAAGTACATACACAATCACTTCTCGACAATACCTGAAATTATCAGACAGTTGGAATGCCATACCAATGTTTTGCTGCATTCACTCTCCTTTTTGTATGAATTAGCGCAGACTGTCCAGTGAAACTCACAGTGTTGCGAAAATACCGTCAGATAGACTTTGCCAAGTATTATGCAAAACTCTCTGGTCCAAAATCGGTGATTGCAAATATACTTAATGGTGAAAACATGGATTTTAAAGAGGACCTGACAAGGGAAGACATTTGGTGTTTTTCACATGCATCAGTGACTTCTGCTCGTGTAGAAAGAAATTTTTCGATCTACAAAACGTTTCTCAGTGATAAACACAGAGGGTTTACAGAAGAAAACTTAAGGAAGACTTTAATAGTTCATACAACAGGAGTCATTAAGATTAGATATTTTTATAAGAAATTGAAATTTTCTTTTCTTAGTGTATATTTCAGTGTATATGTTAAAGTTTTTTATGCATATTTTAGTGCCTATTTTTGATATTTTTCGTGCATTTTTGCATGCATATCTCGGGGTTGGTTTGAGCATAGAAATTCTATCTCTAGTCATCACTTTTAATGATTATCCAATCAGAGAATGTGGTTCATTGAACGTTATTTTGATTGAACAATTATGCATCATTTGTAGCTTGAAGGATACAGTTCCAAGTCCTTTTTATAAGAATTCTTTGCACACTGGTAGATAATCCACTTGACGACACTATTGCCGACGACACTATCAACGGTCTCTTTTCCAAAGGTTTCCCAAATAAAAATGTATGTATCTCGTGCATATTGTCAATTAAAGCGATGTTTTCTTTTCCGCGATAGGACTACCACTTCTGGTTTTAAGACAAAGAGAATAGCAATTGTGGAACACATTCTTGGGATATCGAATCAAACCACATACCAATTCTTGCTCTCCCTTACTGTCGTTTTAGCCCTATTGCAATCCAATATTGAAACCAGGAGCCCGAAAGTAGTCATTCTGTTGGACTTTGCATTTGCACACGAGACGAGACAAGAATTTTCAGACGAGATATCACTTTTATGAAGACCTTTTCGAATGACAATCTGAACTCTTCCCTCGAAGGTAACCCTACACAAAATAAGCTGGAAGGTTAATTGTTTTTCAAATATATATATATATATATATATATATATATATAAAATCCTAATTGATTTGAATTTGCCGAGAATAGACTACGATTATCGTCTTTATAAGAAATTCGGTTTATCAGAAACTTATTTATATATGTGCTCTGTCTGTTCATGTGTCCGTCAGGGAGGCATAAATTCTCTAGAACTTCTTGGTGGATCGCCATCAAAACTGCCCAGGACGTAGACAATCAAAATTCGGAAATCAAAGTTGTTGACAGAGATGATTCATCAAGTTGATCCCAAGATAGAGACAATCAAAAATCAGTTCCCCACGTATTCCTATGAGAGTAATTATGGATTTCATCCTTCCTTGCTAGACTACCCGTAGTACTGTTGAGATTAGCAAGTTAGTGTAGTCCCCACTATGCAAAATACTAAATTTCTCTCCGTGGGACGCAATGCTAAAATGAAACTAAGTGACTTTCTATTCCACAAATCTATAGACTTAAATATATTTCATTTTTATCTGAAAGCACACTTCATTTAATTTTAGGTAAAATGCTATATTTAAACCTAGACTTGGTAAAATTATGCTTGTTAAAGAGTTTACCGAAAACCAAACTCCTTCACGTGGTTTACATTGCAATACTGCTACTTGTTTGCTTTTATGGTGGCTCACTTTCGAACTTCTTAAGTCAAACATATTCAAGTTGTTAGAAGTTATCTCTCTCTTTATATGTATACATATTCAGAGGCGCCTGTCAGAAAGAGAGCCAATAATTTTTGTTGGGGGGGGGGGCATTAGACATCCTATATCTCATCTACTAACACTGATGAAGTTGAGCCTTGCCCAGGAGCATGCCTTAGTATTATGCGCTTGCAACAAGGATACAATCGTCCAAGTGTAGTTGTATACGTGAGAGTAGCAGTAAGGTGAAATGGCTCTCGCAAAATAGGAGGCAAGCAGAAAATTATAAAATGTGAAGTGAGATCTGTCGTGCGATTTTTGAACGCTAAAGGACAGAATGTAGCTGATGTCCGTCGGGAATTGTGTGCCATTTACTGTCAGACAGTAATAAGTGAAGGGATGATTAGGCAATGGTGCAGAGAGTTACAGTAAGGACGTTCAAATGTAACGGAAGACTTAGTTCAGACGGACTATCTGATGGAAAGTGTTAACGAAAAAGCGATCCAATCGTAAGTTCATAATAACCGAACTTGTCAAATAGTGTACAGAAGTGTCTGCGAAAACAGTGTATCCTCCTTACTGCCCCAACCCAGGGGCGGAAAGACGAAACTTTCTTATTTTATATATAAATCAAATCCATCCCAGAGTTTGGAGCTCTTAAAAGTAGTTCTAAGTAGCGGTATTACAACCGCCCCCCAGAAGTCCGTCCAAGATCCACCTCTGCCCCGACCTTGCCTCAAACGATTTCTTTATTTTTCCTAATCTGAAAAAGTGGCTTGCATCGAAGCGCTTCGACGAGAGTGAAGTGCTCGAGACATCAGTTCTGGACTTTCTAGATCCTCAGACGAAAAATCTTTACACAGAGGGTATACGGAAACTTCTACAACGCTACAACGAATATCTGGAGGTTCATGGTGACTACGTCGAAAAATAGCCAAGGTATGTACTTTTTTATCAATCACAATAACTTTTTTCTCCTATCATTTTCTTGTTTTTTTTTTTTTTTTTTTTTTTTTAATATCGACCTTTCGTTTTAAATGCTTCTCGTATACATACATCTTCTTGTGTCAGTAACTCCAGAACAACTCACCACTCTGAGTCAGCCACAATTTATTGTACTTATAATACATATGATTACATTTTCTCCGTGTCAAAAAAAAAAAAAAACTCCCTAACTTGATCTATATTCTTTCGTGAGTTACTTGAAAAAAGGAAATACACGCATATTGCTGCTGGTTGCACACCCTTTTCTTTAATCTTCTGCAGAGTTTTAATAGATATTTGAAGCTTCCAAATAGGGCTTGGTATAAGGGCATACCTATCCCTGGGCTCCACCGTGTTTGAAGTACACCCTTAAAACTTCGTTGCTTGACATACATTTGTACACTAATTGCTTAGCAGATAAATGACTGACCTGGCTAAAGATTTAATCTTACACTTTCTTTTCTTATAAAACAATCTAGTTTTATATTTTTTTCTGAGCATACGGGTGGCAGTACTTAGCAGTTACTTATCGCATTTTCGGACGTACAATATCATTGGTTCAATACTACATAAACGTAGGGTGTGTGCCTGCTTGGTTTTTGTCTAATATCAGATAATGCATTGCTGAATCTAATATTGAGTTGAATGACTGTGTGTGAATTGCCAATATTGAATTGACCATAAATTTTCACGGCTTATTGGCCACACTTTCAGTAACGTCGTTGATGTTATCAATTGAAGTTTCTTTTCGTCACTGGCAGCCTATCTTGACAAGGACTCATAATTAATCAAAACTACCAAACAATACCTAAATCAATGAGTAAAACAACATATTTTCTCTTTCGAAAGATACTTAAAATAGCCATCAAATTGAGTATGTAATATCACTCATTAGCGGGTACATAATTAGGTTAGTACGTAATTTGTAACATTCCTTTTAACGGAAATTTGTCCAAAAGTACTTCGTATTTCCTACTAATTTCTTTCATATTTTTTATAGTCATAAGTTAAAAATAACCGAGCATAAAATGTGAAATTAGGAATTTCCGAAATGATGCCTCTTTTAAAATTAAGCAGAAAGAGAGTATGCCACACACTATTAGAAATGTAGTATCATATACGAGAAAAACATAACGGGAACAAGCAAACGCTTCTTTTCTCGCTTTAAGAAGGATAGTTTTGGCAAAATATACGTGGTACTTAGGAAAATCATGTGTCTTCGACAATTAGTCTTTAAATGATTTGATGCGCTGGGATCTGCGTTAATAAAAGGGACAAATATGATAAGCAATACCTATCAAACAATCGCACAATAGTAACAGTATACGAGGAAAAATCAAGAATTTGAATGCGTATATCTTCCGGCGTATTTTGACAGAAAACAAGAACAAAAATTGGTGCTGCTAATGATGCTATGAGTAATGAAATATTGTTTCACTTATCAACAGCATGGATTATGAATAGGTAATCATCTGGTAATGGCTACATCGGATCTCCCTCTCTAACAATTTCTGGTGATCTAATTAATAAATGAAACTCTCAAATAGCTTCAAATTGAATTATGCATCCGAAGAAAATAGCGTAGATCTCTGTCTAACAGAGACTATGTAGTCAACCCACTTGTAAGTATTATCTGTTAGGGAAGTAAATGTACACCTATTTTCCGAGTCTGACATTCCTGCGCTCCATCCGTGGAGAGTATGAGAATTAAATCAATCAAATGTTTACTGAGGGGCAAAAAGAAAAGTTTAATCTGAATAAGACATTCCAGAGGAACACAAGCTGTGAATACCAATAGTGCATAGTGTAAATAAAAGACGACACCGAAAGAGAAAGCCAGAAACAGCTGTTAAACTTAGAAAAAAAGAGTTAAAATTGTCGAAGTGGGAACATAAAACACAAATACAACAAATACGCCGACAATTAAACATTCACCATGCCATGATCTTGGTGTAGTGGTTAAGGTGCTGGCTTACAAATGAAAAGGACGCGAGTTCGAATTCCCGTCAAGGACGTTTTTAAAAAATTTTGTTAATAATACATACAGCTCATGAGAGATGGTAAAAGAGGTCGTATTTAGTCTTTCGTAGCAATTATTATTGGTAATGTTTAGTACTGATAATACTTTTTGTCTTTGCGTATTGCTTTTATTCTCTCCTTAATTCTGAAATAGAAGAATATCCGAACAAATGCCACCAAAATTCCTCATATTTTGAATGTAAACGCCATTTGCAATTAGTAAAGAATAAAAATGGAACGTTCCGATGTAGCTGCAAAAAGTAAAAAGAAAAGCATGGAAGTGGAGTGTTCGAATCCATACTCATGGTTATTAAAAATACAATTTCTACATGCTTTACACCTCCCGACCACGTTTCTACGTTAGCAATTAAGAGGTTTGTGTTTAGATTAGGCTGGTCAATACGTTTTGCAAAGGGGCCCGGTTTAGCTCTGACGCACCACAGGTGCGAGCAGGGAGCAAATCACTTATTCTCTCTCCCTCTGTGTGTCTATTTATCTATCTATCTGTATATATATATATATATATATATATATATATATATATATATATATATATATATAACGCTATTTGTGAATGCCATAACCACCCTAATTTTCAGCGGATTGAGACGAAACTTGGTACAAACATTAACTGTTGAAATATCTTGATGAGTTTGTTAACCAGAATAATTAGATGAAAATGTTCAAAATGGCGGCCCTTCAAACTCTTAAAAACTTCCAACGGAACCAAATTTCGCCCATAAATAAGTATTCAGAAAGTTTGAATAACTTTTCCTCTTTTACTGAGATATTTGTGTGCAGGGACTTATTGAAATATTGGACCCGATTAATCGCATAAAGAAGGTTCACGCCCTTTCGCTACGGTCAGGCTTTTTCTTTTTCTTTTTTTTTTTTTTTTGCAGGAGGGGGTTATTTTCGTATCGGAACAAGATGATTGTTAGTGATGATATGAAATTACACATTGAAAGTGAAGTAACTTGTGAAACGTGTTATTTGAAAGAATAATATAATAAACGTGCTTTCCCCTAACACAGAGAACTGTAAATCATTTATTTCGAGTTCGGGAGCGTGAATGGCGAGGAGTGTTATTTGATTTGCTTTTTAGTAACACATTGCATTGCAAATAAAGGTAGGCAACATTAGTGGTAAGTAAAATATTATTAATAAATTAATAATAATAATAATAATAATAATAATAATAATAATAATAATAATATAGGTGTTGTTTGTGGCAAGGCAATATCTTCCTCAATTCTACTTCAAACGTAATAATTGTAATGCAATATCTCCCTTACAAACAAAATATTAGCAATTTATATCGAGAGAACGTGAAATTGTAGAGTGATGGGAGCAACGTTGGACAGTATGCACTCATAGTAATCAGAAAAATAAGCGATTTCAATGCAAAATGAACGAAGAGTCATTGTCATTGGTAGTCATGGAGCCACGGCAGAGCCCTCTTTAGGCAAAATGTCGATAACATATCGAGAGAACAGGAGGTGATAGTGAGATGGGACCAACGTTGGACACTGTGGACCCATAAGGCGCATCTAAAAAAATTAGTGGGGGGGAGCCGCCAGCCAGCCTTACTTATTTCCACATAATAATATAAAATTATATTGTCGAAATACACACACGAGTTAGCTAGTAATATTTGATATTATTATTATTATTATTATTATTATTATTATTATTATTATTATTCCGTGTAACGTGGGTTCCTGTTACCACGGCATGGCGCGTCCTCAGGTTGCGGATCGAGGAGAAGGCCTCTAGATATAGAGGTTAGCTGCGAATATACTGAATAAGCAGTCGCGGACAGACGACTAGGAGTGGTTCTCCAGCTTGGGGGTTTGGGTAAGGCTAACACCCTCATCCTGTAAAAAAAGGTACTTGTTCAGAAACATTCACAAAAGCCTCGGACAAGGACTGATAACTTGGCACGACATCAGCAAAAGAAAATGGAGATGAGATTTGGAACATGGAATATTAGAAGTCTTTATAGGGCAGGCGCGTTAAAATCTGTAACGAGTGAGTTAGAGAAATACAGGATGGACTTAGTAGGAGTTCAGGAAGTTAGGTGGGAAGGAAATGGATCTGAGAATTCCGGAAATTTTACGTTCTTTTACGGGGAAGGAAATAAAAATTACCAGTTAGGAACAGGGTTTTTCGTTCACAAACGAATATTACCAGGAATTAAACGGGTTGAATTTGTTACTGACAGACTTTCTTTTATTACTCTTAAGGGACGGTGGTGTGATATTATTGTTTTAAATGTACATGCTCCAACCGAAGATAAGGGTGACGATATAAAAGAAGTGGAACGGATATTTGACCAACTCCCGCGATACCATATGAAGATTCTATTAGGGGATTTCAATGCGAAGGTAGGACGAGAGGATATTTTCAAACGGATTATAGGGAACGAAAGTTTGCATAAGGAAAGTAATGACAATGGTGTTAGACTCGTGAACTTTGCAACTTCCAAAAACCTAATCGTGAAGAGTACAAAATTCCCACATCGCGACGTTCATAAATACACTTGGACATCACCAGACGGAAAAACACATAATCAAATTGATCACGTTTTAGTAGATAGAAGAAGACAGTCTAGCATAATTCACGTCCGGTCGTTTAGAGGGGCTGATTGTGACACTGATCACTACCTAGTAGCAGCGATAATACGAGAGAGATTATCGTTGAATAAAGGTAATACTCAATGTCCGAAAACGGAGAGATTTAATTTAAAGAAATTAGAAGAGAGCCAGGTAAGAGAGGAATACCAGATTGAAGTTTCGAATAGATTCTCGGTCTTAGAAGACTCGGAGTGCACTAGTGTTGAGGATATTTGGATTGAAATTAGAGATAGCATTAAAAGTTCAGCAATAGAAAAATTGGGACACGCGGAAATACGTAGGAACAAACCATGGTTCGACCAGGAATGCATTAAACTAGCAGAGAAGAGAAAACAGGCAAAATTACGGTGGCTACAAAATCCGAATGAAATAACTACACAAAATTTCGCAGATATCAAGCGGGAAACTTCCAAAGCCTTTAGAACAAAGAAACGGGATTTTTTGAAAGCTAAAATTAAGGAACTTGAAGATAATAGTAAAAATAAAAATATTCGGGACATGTATAAGGGGATCAGCGAATTTAAGAAAGGCTATCAACCTCGTGCTTATATTTTAAAGAAATCGGACGGAACGGTTCTCACTGATACGGATAGCCTCCTAAATAGATGGAAAGATTTCTTTGACGATTTACTGAACACGCAGCCAAAAACTAATGTGCGTGGAGAAAAGGAGATACACACCGCAGAACCGTATATTCCAGAACCCAATCGAATAGAAGTGGAAGCCGCTATAAAGAAATTAAAGAAACACAAGTCTCCGGGTGTTGATGAAATTCCGGCTGAGTTAATTTTAGCTGGAGGCGAAAAATTGTGGAACAAGATACACAAACTCATTCTCCTTATCTGGAACAAGGAAGAATTGCCACAAGAGTGGAAAGAGTCAATCATTGTTCCAATTCACAAGAAAGGCGACAAAACTGACTGTAATAATTATCGAGGCATTTCTCTTCTGTCAACATCCTATAAAATCCTTTGAAATATTCTGTTAGCAAGATTGACCCCATACGCAGATGAAATTATTGGAGATTATCAGTGCGGATTTAGACGAAATCGATCAACTATCGACCAAATATTTACCATTCGCCAAATACTCGAAAAGAAGTGGGAATACAATACCCCGGTACATCAACTATTTATTGATTTTAGGAAGGCTTACGACTCGGTTAGGAGAGAAACATTATACAACGTTCTTACAGAACTTGGAATACCGAGAAAGCTAATTAGATTAATTAAGATATGTTTAAATGAATCAAAAAGTAAAGTCCGGGTAGGAAAATTTTTGTCCACGAGCTTCCACGTCGAAAATGGCCTGAAACAAGGAGATGCGTTGTCGCCATTATTATTTAACTTTGTGCTGGAATACGCCATAAGGAAAATCAAAGATAGCAACCAGGGCCTAGAGTTGAACGGCATTCACCAGGTTATGGCATATGCTGATGATGTAAATTTAATAGGGGATGATATGAGAACAGTAGAAATAAATGCAGAGATCTTGTTAAAGGCTTGCAGGGACATGGGTTTAGAAGTAAATGCAGAGAAAACTAAATACATGGAAGTGCGTCGGGACCGTAATACTGCAAATCGTGAAGGCGTTAAAATATTAAATAATACTTTTGATAAAGTGGATACTTTCAAATATTTAGGATCAATATTAACAGACGAGAATCATATTCACGAAGAAATTAAATGTCGACTAAAAGCAGGGAATTCGTATTACTATTCGGTTCAAAATCTCTTGTCGTCGTGAATTCTGTCGAGGAATTTGAAGCTTAAAATATATAAAACGATAATCATGCCTGTTGTTTTGTATGGTTGCGAAACATAGACTGAAAGTATTTGAGAACAGGATCCTGAGACGAATATTCGGACCCAAGAGGAACGAGAATGGGGAATGGCGGAAACTTCATAAGGAGGAACTACATAGTTTATACGGTTTACCCAACATTGTTAGGGTCGTCAAGTCTAGGAAGCTTAGGTGGGCAGGTCATGTAGCTAGAATGGAAGAAAGTAGAAACGCTTTCAAAGTCTTGACTGGTAGACCCATAGGAAAACGACCATTAGGAAGACCTAGGCGCAGATGGGAGAATAATATTAAGATGGATCTCGCAGAGATAGGAATACAAAGTAGAAACTGGATGCAATTAGCTAAGGATAGAAGTCAGTGGAGAGCTTTTGTGAACGCGATACTGAACCTCCGGGTTCCATAGGCCATAGAGTTAGTTAGTTAGTTAGTTATTATTATTAGTATTATTATCGACGCGTCTTTTCATTACGTGTGCATGTTTGACATGAAGCCAAAGAGAAGATCCATCTTTCGTAGAAAGAATAAGAATAGTCAGTTACTTTAACTGTGAACGACAGCGAAAAATACGAAAAGAGTAATTAGCTGTAGCGAAAAGAAACAATACTTTCTCTTAAATGGATAAAAAAAACAAGCCGAGATAGATTCGAACTCACATGGACATCGTGAAAAGTCAGTGCTTTGTCCACTTTCTTTTTAACTGACTCACCAAACGCGTTTCAGTAACTTACTTATTGCTAATTTTACTTGCTTCACTCGTTTAACTTGCTTTTTCTAATAACTTATAACGACAGAGACAGAGATGTTCTGAAAGGTTGTGTATAAACTAGGGATAGCCAATTCCGGAATTATTACTTTTCGGACTCCCGAAGGTAAAACCAGACAAATTCCGGAATTCGGAAAATTCCCATTTTGGAATAATTCCGGAATTCGGAAAAATCCGGAATTTAGAAATTTCTGATTTCGTGAACATTCCGGAATTCGGAGCAATCCGGATTTTTTCGAAATCCGGAGTTTTCTCAATTTCGGAATTTTCTAAATTCCAGATTCTTCCCGAGTTCCGGAATTTTTCTGAATTAGGGAGTTTAACTGAATTCCATAATTTTCCGAAATCTGGAAAGTGAAAGTTCCGCTTCCAAAAAATGAATTTATTTTGGTTAATATGAATCGTGGCGGAAATAAGTCTTTGACCAGGTAATGGCGACTGCTTTGAAAGAAATGGGGTGTATGAGAATTCAATCTGTCATATTTGTAGTTTCGTGTGGAGAAAAAACAAACTTGTGAACCAACGGTTTAAGAACAACTCAAGTTATTAATGTAAACTTTTCCGACATCATAAAAGAAATACGAAACACATTTTGAATCGAAGAAATATAACATACAAGTTTGCAAGCGGAGGCAAAGAAACCTAACGTAACCAGAGTAAAAATGAATCTTTACCGCGTAGCGATCGCGGCTCAGTGGTCAAGGTGCTTGTACGAATGCACATTGTATATTTTTTTTTATTTTTTTTTTATTATTACATTAGGATTTTTGATGGCGATTGATCGGCGATAACATACGTTTTATTATATTCAGATATTTGAATACTCGGATGTTTCAATACTTGAACTATCAAATCTTCAGGAATAATAATAGTAGTAATAATAAACTAATAATAATTATTATTATCTCGTAGAAGATTAAAAGCTAGGGGCTAATTATCGCTCAGGTCATACCATTACAAGCAGAAACGTGACATTTGGAAAGAATATTTCGATTTGGTTTAATGTTGCTCACGGGAAGAGGAGTTTCTCATCTAGTTTCTAAAACAAATAAAATAACATGAGAATTAACATTTTACATTCGAGACGGGTCAAGGCTAACTCAAAATTTTCGTTTCTCTTTGGAGATGAGAATCGAGGCGAGACGAAAAGTATGGTAAACATTTCCCGTCTTGTCTCAATTCTCGAAATAGTGTATGTCCATTCTTTAAGTAACAATTGCTCTGTAGACTGAATCTCATAGGCTATTTCGTTACATTATATTTCAGAGCTCATTGAATTATGCTCTGTGTAGGTATTTTGTAGCAAAGCTTTTATATTTACCTCTGCATATCCTAAAAAGTAGTTTATTATATGCCTTACTGGTGCGTGATATTCAGTTATATTTATTACAGTTATTTTCCTTAAAACATACAGTAGAATACTTTCTACACGAAACTTTAACGGAACGTTGTAGTTTAAAATGTTGGTAGTTGCAGAGGTGTGTCTTGAAGGTACGGAACCCTTTCCCCGAAATCTCTACTTTTAAGTAAGTTTTGCCAAATTTCAACGACAAGTTTAAAACTTTTATTATTATTATTATTATTATTATTATTATTATTATTATTATTATTATTATTATTATTATTATTATTATTATTATTATTATTATTATTATATCAACACCGTGTATAATCTTTAAAAGATATACGGTTTGTATCTGAATAGTAAAAGCCAATTGACTGTCGATCTCGGTCGTCGGGAAGTCTTCAGGAGGGAAGGACATCGGTCGCGTTCTGGGTTTGAGTTCCGAAGGGGCAAGTATTCGGGCTCGAGCCAAAAATTGCTAAAAGTTATAGGCTTCAGCCAAACATGTTCAAAACAGCTGGGACCGGGTTTAGGCTTCTCAACGGCTCGAATGGCTCATCTTACAGCTCATTCACTATCGAACCGAACCGAGAAGTGAGCCGACCCAACAGCTCACCCAACCGAGCCGATTTGAGCCGATGGACTAGTTTCAACTTAGCTGGCTTGAACCGGTTTACATGAGCCGAGTAGGGGACCCGTCCCAACCGAGAAAGCTCGAGCCATCGGCTCAATTGAGCTGAGTCGATGGCTCGTTCTAACTGAGCCGGCTCGGGTCATTGGCTCATCCGAACCGAGCCGACTCGAGCTGTTCGCTCAGTTGATACGAGCCGAGCCGGTTGATATCAGTACCCGAGTTGGTCTTCTGCTTGGGCTCAAGAATTCGACAGTGCAGGTCTCAGCCTTGATTTTAAGAACTTGGTGATTATGACATTTGAGGCTGTCTCGTAAAAAAAAAAACTCTTGTCTTCTCGTTATCTAGACGAGACGAGATACACTAAAATTGCCCCACGAGATGCACTAAAATTACGAGACAAGACGCACCCCTGTCGTGAGCAACACTAAAAGTATTCCACATTACTGCTTACATTTCTCATGGCTTTCGCTTTCCAGTCTAATCAGGCCATTATTTCAAAACGAGTTAAAACGATCTGAACGAGCGAGTGAGCCATTATCAAACTCGACTCAACTCGAAACTTGCCCTCGAAAACAGCTTGACCTTGATCGCTAGGCGGTAAACGATTCGTCTTAAGTCTTGTTACGTTAGGTTTCTTTGTCTCCGCTTGCAAACTTGTATGTTATATTTCTTCGATTCAAAATGTCTTTCGTATTTCTTTTATGATGTCGGAAAAGTTTACATTAATAACTTGAGTTTTTCTTTAACCGTTGGTTCACAAGTTTGTTTTTTCTCCACACGAAACTACAAATATGACAGATTGAATTCTCATACACCCCATTTCTTTCAAAGCAGTCGCCATTACCTGGTCAAAGACTTATTTCCGCCACGATTCATATTAACCAAAATATATTCATTTTTTGGAAGCGGAACTTTCACTTTCCGGATTTCGGAAAATTATGGAATTCAGTTAAACTCCCTAATTCAGAAAAATTCCGGAACTCGGGAAGAATCTGGAATTTAGAAAATTCCGGAATTGAGAAAACTCCGGATTTCGAAAAAATCCGGATTGCTCCGAATTCCGGAATGTTCACGAAATCAGAAATTTCTAAATTCCGGATTTTTCCGAATTCCGGAATTATTCCAAAATGGGAATTTTCCGAATTCCGGAATTTGTCTGGTTTTACCTTCGGGAGTCCGGAAAGTAATAATTCCGGAATTGGCTATCCTTAGTTTATACACAACCTTTCAGAACACTAAGCTAGTAGCTGTCTACAAACAAACAAGTAATGCAAAGCATTTTGTATCCTGCAATACGTCATGTATTAAAATCCGACAGCAGTTTCAGTATCTAACCAGAAATTGCATGTATCTAGTTACTGGAAGCTGAGGTATGAAGAATTGTATTGTGTCTTATCTTTTTGTGTCTTATACAACCCTGCAAACCACTGAATATCTAAATGGCTTTCGTTAAATCCAAGTTTTAGTACTCACAGTTACATCCATTTGTGTCTATATGATCGTGTTACTAAAGCTTACTATATGACAGCGTTAGTAAGTCTTTCTTTGCTCTCCCGTAAAGCTGTGATACGATCTACTACAGAATAAAGAACCAATTATCAATTTAACCAAGTTGTTGTATTACTACACATTTGCTTCCGCCTCTGTCAACTCTGGTCGATCTCGTTGACGCGGCATATTTACATCCGTTTCTTCGTTTACTGAACTAAACAGTAACTATACTGAAATATACTACTGCGCATGCCTCGTAGATAAATATTTCTGATGCCAATAGTTTCCGTTTTGTCCAAGGAATGTCCTTTTTCTTATTCCCAGCATGACCCTTTTATTACATTATATGAAGAGCATGTAGGTCTAAATACCTCATATATTACATAGAATGTAGGTTTAACTCTTCCAGCAAAGAAGGAACATGTGATCATAGTATACAACCCACAGAAGTGATAGCTGGCAATACAGTGGTCCTAATCCCTAACGACACAGAGAGTGAGCAGTGCCCTCCCCTCTGGTCTAGTGGCTAGCACGTGCTACTTTGGTGTCTGGTGTCCCGGGTTCGATTCCCGGCGGGAGAGCATCTATGATTTTTAACTGTTCCTTATGTTTCTGTGTTCGTGTCTCTGTCGTTATAAGTTATTAGAAAAAGCAAGTTAAACGAGTGAAGCAAGTAAAATTAGCAATAAGTAAGTTACTGAAACACGTTCGGTGAGTCAGTTTAAAAAAAAAGTAGACAAAGTACTGACTTTTCACGCCGTCCATGCGAGTTCGAATCCATCTCGGCTTGGTTTTTTATCCATTTGAGAGAAAGTATTGTTTCTTTTCGCTACAGCTAATCACTCTTTTCGTATTTTTCGCTGTCGTTCACAGTTAAAGTAACTGACTATTCTTATTCTTTCTACGAATGATGGATTTTCTCTTTGGTTTCATGTCAAACATGCACACGTAATGAAAAGACGCTGTCGATAATAATAATAGTAATAATAATAATAATAATAATACCAAATATTACTAGCTAACTCGTGTGTGTATTTCGACAATATAATTTTATATTATTATGTGGAAATAAGTAAGGCTGGCTGGCGGCTCCCCCCCACTACTTTTTTTTCGATGCGCCTTATGAGTCCACAGTGTCCAACATTGGTCCCATCTCACTATCATCTCCTGTTCTCTCGATATGTTATCGACATTTTGCCTAAAAAGGGCTCTGCCGTGGCTCCATGACTAGCCATGGCAATGACTCTTCGTTCATTTTGCATTGAAATCGCTTATTTTTCTGATTACTACGAGTGCATACTGTCCAACGTTGCTCCCATCACACTACAATTTCCCGTTCTCTCGATATAAATTGCTAAAATTGTGTTTGTATGGGAGATATGGCGTCACAATTATTACGTTTGAAGAAGAATTTAATAAAATATTGCCTTGCCACAAACAACACTTATTATTATTATTATTATTATTATTATTATTATTAATAATAATAATAATAATAATATTTTAATTACCACTAATGTTGCCTACCTTTATTTGCAATGCAATGTGTTATTAAAAAGCAAATCAAATAACACTCCTCGCCATTCACGCTCCCGAACTCGAAATAAATGATTTACAGTTCTCTGTGTTAGGGGAAAGCACGTTTATTATATTATTCTTTCAAATAACACGTTTCACAAGTTACTTCACTTTCAATGTGTAATTTCATATCATCACTAACAATCATCTTGTTCCGATACGAAAATAACCCCCTCCTGCAAAAAAAAAAAAAAAAAAAAAAGAAAAAGCCTGACCGTAGCGAAAGGGCGTGAACCTTCTTTATGCGATTAATCGGGTCCAATATTTCAATAAGTCCCTGCACACAAATATCTCAGTAAAAGAGGAAAAGTTATTCAAACTTTCTGAATACTTATTTATGGGCGAAATTCGGTTCCGTTGGAAGTTTTTAAGAGTTTGAAGGGCCGCCATTTTGAACATTTTCATCTAATTATTCTGGTTAACGAACTCATCAAGATATTTCAACAATTAATGTTTGTGCCAAGTTTCGTCTCAATCCGCTGAAAATTAGGGTGGTTATGGCATTCACAAATAGCGTTATACATATATATATATATATATATATATATACAGATAGATAGATAAATAGACACACAGAGAGAGAGAGAATAAGTGATTTGCTCCCTGCTCGCACCTGTGGTGCGTCAGAGCTAAACCGACCCCTTTGCAAAATGTATTGACCAGCCTAACCTAAACACAAACCTCTTAATTGCTAACGTAGAAACGTGGTCGGGAGGTGTAAAGCATGTAAAAATTGTATTTTTATTAACCGTGAGTATGGATTCGAACACTCCACTTCCATATTTTTCTTTTTACTTTTTGCAGCTACATCGGAACGTTCCATTTTTATTCTTTACTAATTGCAAATGGCGTTTACATTCAAAATATGAGAAATTTTGGTGGCATTTGTTCGGATATTCTTCTCTTTCAAAATTAAGAAGAGAATAAAAGCAATACGCAAAGACAAAAAGTATTATCAGTACTAAACATTACCAATAATAATTGCTACGAAAGATTAAATACGACCTCTTTTACCATCTCTCATGAGCTGTATGTATTATTAACAAAATTTTTTAAAAACGTCCTTGACGGGAATTCGAACTCGCGTCCTTTTCATTTGTAAGCCAGCACCTTAACCACTACACCAAGATCATGGCATGGTGAACGTTTAATTGTCGGCGTATTTGTTGTATTTGTGTTTTATGTTCCCACTTCGACAATTTTTACTCCTTTTTCTAAGTTTAATAGCTGTTTCTGGCTTTCTCTTTCGGTGTCGTCCTTTATTTGCACTATGCACTATTCGTATTCACAGCTTGTGTTCCTCTGCAATGTCTTATTCAGATTAAACTTTTCTTTTTGCCCCTCAGTAAACATTTGATTGATTTAATTCTCATACTCTCCACGGATGGAGCGCAGGAATGCCAGACTCGAAAAATAGGTGTACATTTACTTCCCTGACAGATAATACAAAACTCTGAATGAAAATCACAATAGAGATTAAGGGGCTCGGTAGCTTGCCAAACCAAATTCTCTGACAGGAGCACGTCAACCGTGTGTCTATTCACGCTTTTCTTGAAGAGCCACAATATCGCTTCGCATAAAGACAGCGCAATTGAAATTTGCTAAGCCGTTAAATTGCACCAGATCGTAACTTATATTAAATTTCAACCAGTTTACACAATATAGGGTCATGAAAACTTCAAACTATCAAAAAGTTTGGCACTCGCTCAACAAAACCTATAAAGTACTTCTGTAGAGATGGAAATTTGACATTTGGAACAGATACAGAATTTGTATCTCGTATAAGTAAAGAAAAATATCCGAAGACTGGAAATTTCGTCTTCAAGGAAGGAAACTCAGGAGGCAAGAAGAAAATAAGGTTTTATTGAGTTACTTGACTTAAAACCTCTAGGGTACTTATTGTAGGCACGCAAACTTGACATTTGGTACAAATGGATTTGTGATACTGATAATGCATAAATCCAAGAACTGGAAGTTTCCCTCTCTAAGGAGAAAAATTAGGGGTAAGCTGAAAATCAAATTTTCTTACGTTACTTGACCGCAAAACTTATATGATACTTCTTGTAGACATGGAAACTTGAAATTTGGGACAAATGGAGGATATGTTTGTAGTACAAGTAAAGGAAAAAATCCAGAAACTGAAAATTTCCTCCCCAAAGAGGGAAAATTAGGTTGAAGCCGAAAATTACTGGTTACTTGATCCAAAACCTACAAGATGGTTATTGTAGACATGGAAACTTCAATTTTTGCACAAAAGTAGAATTTTTGATTCAAGTAAAGAACAAATTCAGAAACGAGAAACTTCTCCCTCCAAGGAGAAAAATTAGAAGGCAAGCAAAAAATCACTTTTTTTACGTTACTTGACTCAAAATCAACAGAATACTTTATGTAAACATGGAATCTTGAAATTTGGCACAAATGTAGGATTTGTAGTACAAGCAAAGGAAAAGAAATACAAAACCTGGTAATTTTCTCCTCAAAGAGAGAAAATTAGGGGGCATGCGGAAAATTACATTTTGTTTCGCTTCGTGATTCAGAACCTACAGAGTACTTCTTTTAGACAGGGAAATTTAATATTTGATAGAAAGTTAGAACTTGTAGTGCAAGTAAAGGGAAAAATTCAGGAAACGAGAAATTTTCCCCTCGAAGGAGGAAAATTAGAGGATAATTAACACTTCAGAACATTTATACAGAAGCATTCAATTCTGGAAATTGAAATGGTGCCAAGTTTCGTTGAAATCCGAAAATTGGAAAATGAAACTAGTAACTTTTGTGTTGCACACAAGATCTACGAAGTATCGCCTCGAGAGGAGTTTGCTTGCCAAGTTGTTCTCAGCACAAAAGTCGGAAATTTCATATTTGGATTTCCGAATTTCAACAGAACTTAGCATAGTTTCAGATTCGTATTCTTTTTCTTAAACGAAGTAATTAATTTACGAGAACCTGGCTCTATTTTCCATTTTTATGTCTTTGGTGGGATTAGACTTTACTTTAAGCAGTAGGGTTTGTTTCAGCACTAGAAAAGGATAATGAACTTAACAAATAAATTAATTTAATGAACCAAAAAGGTGATTCAATCATACAGGCTTAAGATACTTTCGCGGGAAGTAACATAAAAGCATTGCATTAAGTTTCGTGCACCGGAGTAGTATAATCTAAACGCACAGTGATGTTTCCTTGAAAATCAGTTCGCATTTTGAACTTAATAACTGCACATATTGATCTATATAAAAAAGAACTGTAAAAACGGAAAAGCATTATTGATTTTACAATGACCAAACAACAGTCATCATATTATATAATGACCAAGCTGAGTCAACCCTCCCTATATAGACCATAAGATTATTTATTTTGCCCTAAGTTTACCTGCAACGAGTAAACATAATATAAACCAAAAATCGCATAAAGTCAATTTATACATCCTGACTATATATTACGGGATGAAAGAAAGAGGCACAAAAGAGAAGGAAGAGGGATAATGCATGGAGTTTATTCGGAGCAGAAACTCTCGACGGCTTGCGAAGTAACGACTGACATGTTATTTATGTAGATTTAATGCCATCATAAAAGAGAAAGTACGTTGTTGTATTTTGTAACTCGTATGATGGCTTTCTCTCCATCCTCTTGCACATTCTACATCTCCCTTCCCTTAAACCTATTCTTGCTTTTAATGCATAAACATAGGTCATTGTATCAGAATAAAGGCTATTACCAAGACGCCTGTTTAGCATGTTGACGAAACTTAAGGGATGTCCCTGATATAATAAAATGCACATAGGATGAACGAGAGGTATAAATAGACCAGACAGTGTCTGTAAAAATAGAAAAGAAAGACAAAAGTACGAAGAGTGAAGAAGAAATTCAAAAAGCAACAAGAAAATTAAGAAGTGGAAAAGAAAGAAATGGAAGAAGAAAAATGATGAAATTATAAGAAAAATAAATACTATGGAGTAGATATATGGTGTTTACGGTGCCAAATCAAAAGATATAAATATGATGGAGTAGATATACGGTATGTTCAAAAATTTTATGCCCGATCTCCGGGATGTGATTTCTCATATCAAATGAACGGAGAAACAGTAGAAAAACACCTGTTTTCAAAAGTACAAGTTACCGGAAACAACGGAAAATAATCTTTAAAGCTGCACAGCTGAAGAAGAACAGATCTACCGGAAATGATTCAAGAAATTACACATTAACTATGTAGTATGCGCATCATCACTTCAGATCAGCAATATCTCGATTGGTTTGACAGAGCCTTCCACTGTCCCTATCCTCGACTAGAGTTTACATTTCTTTATAGCTTTTCTTTCCTATATCTTGTATTATGTGGTCAGTACATTTCAATCGTGACCTTCTTCTTGGTACTTTTTCTTCTGCAATTCCCTCCATAGCTACTAAAGTGATTCCTCCAGTTTCATGATGTGCGCAATCATCCTATCTCGGCTTTTCGAAATATTTTTCAACACATTAATTTATTCTCTTACTATTTTCAATACCTCCGTCCATCTTTCTTCGTTCTTCTATAGCATCACATTTCAGAAGTTCCCATTCTCCGTTTTACCTCTTCTCGTAGCGTCCATGTCTCACATCCATACAATGCCAGCTCCACGCATATGCTATTATCAGCCTTTGCTTCGGTTCTATGTCGATGATTCCGGTTAAAATCTTCTCTTTTCCTTCAAATGCCTTCTTCACCTTAGCTATTCTGGATCTTACATATTGCTTGCACCTGTTATTACACATAATTTTACTCCTTAAGTAACATAATTCCTCCACTTCTTCTATTAGAGTCTACTTCCTAATTTTCAACTCATTTTTCTTGTTTTCTGTTTTCAAGTGCATCTCATAACTTTTGTTTTGCTCTTGTTAATCTTCATGTTGAAATTGTTGCTAAGTAGCTGTTGCATACCGTTTAGATTTATATCTAATTTTTCTCTCACTGTCTGCCAACATGTAAACGTGTGTATATATTTGCACATGAACAGTTATTTCTATGTTGTGAATGTCCTTGATTTCTTTTGTTACTTCTTTAATATGGAGATTAAACAAATTTGGTGACAAGTTGCAGCCTTGTTTAACCCTTTTCTGAATTGCTCCTTCTCCTCTCTTCATTCTACTTCAATTGTTGCCCTCTGTCGTTTGTAGAAGTTGTATACTGTTCTTCGTTTCTTGTAGTTTATTCCTGGTTCATTCGGAATTTTGAACATTTATTTCCATTCTACATTATTAAACGCGTCTTCAGGTGCACAAATGCTACATAAGTTGTTCTTCCCACTCGAATTCAATCTTCTACCAACCCTTTTAATGCAAAGATTGCTTCCTTTGTTCCTCTTTTCTTTCTGAATCCAAACTTTTCATTTGGTAGTACTTTTTCCACATTCTGATTTTGATTTTTCCACTACCTTGTTGGCTGAAAGACTGTAGGTATCTGCTCTTCTTCACAAATGTTGTTAATTAATTTATACAATCTGTTCTAAACTTCCTGTTCCCCACTTTATATGATTTCTGCTGCTATCTTTGTCAAAACCTGAAACTTTTTCCATGTTTTAAGTCTAGTAATGATTTGTCGTAGTTGTTGGGTCTGAATATGAAGTCTTCTTGCTTCTTCTTTTATTTCCTCTATATCAGGGCGCAAAATGTCCGGTCACCAGGTCGCCATTGGTGACTAGAAATTTAGAGCTGGTGACCAGTGTTCAGTTTTATGGTCAAACCAAAGGCCGTGTGGGAGTCTCTCACAATTTGTACGTGAGGGATATTGGCGACCATCATTTTTGGATTGGCGAGTGCGTCTGTCTTTAAAATTTTTCGTCCTGCTCTATATTTTCTAATTCTTCTAATTGATTGTCTTTTCCTCACATGCTTTCTAAATATTTCTTTCATGTTTTCACTTCATCTTCAGCGTCCATGAGTTTTCCTTTTTTTATCTTTTAGTGCAATGGTATTTGGTCTCCCTAGCTTGAAGTTAATCTTAACCTTCTTATAAGCCACATCTACCTCTTCCAGTGTTCATATCATTTTCTACTTCTTCACATTGATGCCTTATCCACAACTCCTTGGAAAGTCTGCATTTACAAATGATCTGATTTCTTATTTGTCTATACTACGTAGTCTCATCGTTGTTGATATCTTCAATTTCCTTCTCTCACTTATAAAGTCCAGAATTTTCTTTGTGATCCATTCTTTCCTAGTTATTTTTCGTTTGTGACCCATTTTTGCGGTAGGAAGCAGTCTAGTTTTTTTTAAATGAATTACCATTCGTTGTCAATTTCTTCCTTCGTCAGTTCTTGTGGTATCTTATCTACTGTCTTTTTCTTGTAGCTTTCTTGAATATCTTTGTTCTTTAGCTTGCCTGTATCAAGTCTTCCATTTCTTCCTTCTTTCTTTGTAGCTTCTTAAATTTAAATTCACTCTTCATCATAACGAAGTTGCGGTCAGTGCCCACATCTGGTCCTGAGTAACTTTCACAGCTCTTACTTTGGATTCTGAATTTCTCCATAACAAGTATAATCTACGTATTTGATATTCTGCGTATCTACGTATTTGGTATTACATAAAGTCCTGCGCTTATGATCCTTGAACAGTGTATTTGCTACTACTAGCTCGTTCTTCGTGCAAAATTCAATCAGTCTTTCTCCTCTTCCGTTGCACTTTCTAATCAATATTTTCTCTTCTGTACTTTCCCTTACGATTCCATTCCAATATCCTACCAGAATAAGATTTTTTCTCGTTTTAAGTCTTTCACGACATTTTCAATAACTTGCGTTGCTTGCTCTACTTCTTCATTATCGTGCGCTATAGTTGGCATATACGTGTAGCTGTATCCTTTGGTTTTATAGCTAGTTAAACTATGACTCTGTCGTTTACTATGTTGGAACTTCTTACTCGTTGTCATGCTCATAAATTAGTTGGTTGTATCACTGAAGTTTTAATTGGAAAATTGAAAAAAAAATGTTTCTAAAATGCGGAAGAATGGGATTAGATATGTGTTCACTCATGTCATCGGATTTTTTTTCGATTCTCATTACTGCCCTTGCAGTGTACTGCGTGTAAATGACATTTTGGTATTCACGTAGCTGTTGATATATTTTTAATCTGGTTAAGTAATGTAAATTGAATTTTTACATAAAATATCTGGTCAATTATGTTTCACGAGATTGCTAAAAGGTCTTAATGAAAAATGTTGGAAAAGTAGACTTCGTAAAATAGCAGAGCAGCGGTGACTCAGTGGTACATAGTTTACCTTTCTAGTGCATGGGGTACTTAGTTCGATCCCAGCTCGCGCCAAGTGAGTTTTTTTGGTGGGAAAACATTGTGTGACTCGGATTTTCTAGGGGTTCTCCCGTTCCCTCCCACACCATTTCATACATTTATCATCATCACCGTGTCCTTTAGTCTAGCTGGCATATTCGTGGGAGGTAAAACTTAAATATTTCATTTCATTTCGTGGAATAGCTACAGCTTGACGACGATTGAGTTAAACAACGAAGAAGAATCTTTAAAAAATAGTGAATGGCGTTAGGAATACAAGACTATCGAAAATTGAGAAATTGAACATATAAGTTTGAGCTTTTAAGTTCTGTTCTTTTGTGCAATATCGAGTTTATGCACAGCGATAGCAGTGTTGCCAACAACTTCTGAAGAAAATAGTCTAGATGATCTTCAGAAATAAGCTTTTTTACGCAAAAAAGTCTAGATTTTGGATTACTTACATATAACTCACATTGTAGATTTTAAACCCCTTCTTTTGTGTGTAGGATTATAAGTGAGTTACAGTAAAATTTGAAATGTTGACTTTTATTCGCTGAAGACTAATAAGCAACATACATAACTTTAAATTACAATAACATCCATCAACAACCCATCTGATTTGTGGAAGTCAACAGCCAAAATTATCAGTTACATTGAAATAAGTCATCATCTACTAAGTCGCAGCTAGCTAATGCGCTGGAACTGGATACACCAGTTGGATTGTGGATTGGTTGTGTTTGTGTAGACCGCTATTATCCCAATTTTCAGTAGTACTTCTTTCGGCAGGTCATAGTCCTTATTTCTCCGTACACTCAAATGAATCATCATGATTGCATTGAGAGTTTTCAGGCTAATTAGATATCCTATTTGTTTCCTTTAATAAACAAAATCAATTTCTGTGGCTTGAAGAACCGAACAGTTTACTAAATTTGTATCAGAAAACTTTTATTCTTGGAATGAAATGCGAGAATGCAAATAATTAAAATGTATCAAATGGGGTCGTCATGGGAGCGACATTAAAATCCTTTTTGAGTCGACAAGTATTCTTAAGTATCTGCAAATCTGTGGGTGGGGAGAGAAGAAGAAACACTCTCGGTCAGGAGAAATCAATTAATACGACTATACATAATGACAAATAGGCTTTTTTTAAAAAAAAAATGCACTTTATTTTTTCAAAAATGTATTTTTACAATTAATTTAACGGCTAATAAAAAATATCAAAGTGCAAAAGAATTTCATAAAATAAGCTATATTTACAGCTATAAGCGTTTCGTAGATTTGTATGGCTAAATGTCTCTCCAAATAGCCTAGATTTAGCCAAAAAATAGGCTAAATTGGCATCACAGAGCGGTAGTTACTATTAACATGGACTTCGAACCATGACCGGTGCTTGACTGTCATATAGTTGTCTGGTGCACGAATAATCATGCAAATATTAACTCTCACAGTCGGGATTACTCCAACACACTGTCTCGCCTGCAATACTCGTAGAGCTCATTCACTATCGAACCGAACCGAGAAGTGAGCCGACCCAACAGCTCACCCAACCGAGCCGATTTGAGCCGATGGACTAGTTTCAACTTAGCTGGCTTGAACCGGTTTACATGAGCCGAGTAGGGGACCCGTCCCAACCGAGAAAGCTCGAGCCATCGGCTCAATTGAGCTGAGTCGATGGCTCGTTCTAACTGAGCCGGCTCGGGTCATTGGCTCATCCGAACCGAGCCGACTCGAGCTGTTCGCTCAGTTGATACGAGCCGAGCCGGTTGATATCAGTACCCGAGTTGGTCTTCTGCTTGGGCTCAAGAATTCGACAGTGCAGGTCTCAGCCTTGATTTTAAGAACTTGGTGATTATGACATTTGAGGCTGTCTCGTAAAAAAAAAAACTCTTGTCTTCTCGTTATCTAGACGAGACGAGATACACTAAAATTGCCCCACGAGATGCACTAAAATTACGAGACAAGACGCACCCCTGTCGTGAGCAACACTAAAAGTATTCCACATTACTGCTTACATTTCTCATGGCTTTCGCTTTCCAGTCTAATCAGGCCATTATTTCAAAACGAGTTAAAACGATCTGAACGAGCGAGTGAGCCATTATCAAACTCGACTCAACTCGAAACTTGCCCTCGAAAACAGCTTGACCTTGATCGCTAGGCGGTAAACGATTCGTCTTTAGTCTTGTTACGTTAGGTTTCTTTGTCTCCGCTTGCAAACTTGTATGTTATATTTCTTCGATTCAAAATGTCTTTCGTATTTCTTTTATGATGTCGGAAAAGTTTACATTAATAACTTGAGTTTTTCTTAAACCGTTGGTTCACAAGTTTGTTTTTTCTCCACACGAAACTACAAATATGACAGATTGAATTCTCATACACCCCATTTCTTTCAAAGCAGTCGCCATTACCTGGTCAAAGACTTATTTCCGCCACGATTCATATTAACCAAAATATATTCATTTTTTGGAAGCGGAACTTTCACTTTCCGGATTTCGGAAAATTATGGAATTCAGTTAAACTCCCTAATTCAGAAAAATTCCGGAACTCGGGAAGAATCTGGAATTTAGAAAATTCCGGAATTGAGAAAACTCCGGATTTCGAAAAAATCCGGATTGCTCCGAATTCCGGAATGTTCACGAAATCAGAAATTTCTAAATTCCGGATTTTTCCGAATTCCGGAATTATTCCAAAATGGGAATTTTCCGAATTCCGGAATTTGTCTGGTTTTACCTTCGGGAGTCCGGAAAGTAATAATTCCGGAATTGGCTATCCTTAGTTTATACACAACCTTTCAGAACACTAAGCTAGTAGCTGTCTACAAACAAACAAGTAATGCAAAGCATTTTGTATCCTGCAATACGTCATGTATTAAAATCCGACAGCAGTTTCAGTATCTAACCAGAAATTGCATGTATCTAGTTACTGGAAGCTGAGGTATGAAGAATTGTATTGTGTCTTATCTTTTTGTGTCTTATACAACCCTGCAAACCACTGAATATCTAAATGGCTTTCGTTAAATCCAAGTTTTAGTACTCACAGTTACATCCATTTGTGTCTATATGATCGTGTTACTAAAGCTTACTATATGACAGCGTTAGTAAGTCTTTCTTTGCTCTCCCGTAAAGCTGTGATACGATCTACTACAGAATAAAGAACCAATTATCAATTTAACCAAGTTGTTGTATTACTACACATTTGCTTCCGCCTCTGTCAACTCTGGTCGATCTCGTTGACGCGGCATATTTACATCCGTTTCTTCGTTTACTGAACTAAACAGTAACTATACTGAAATATACTACTGCGCATGCCTCGTAGATAAATATTTCTGATGCCAATAGTTTCCGTTTTGTCCAAGGAATGTCCTTTTTCTTATTCCCAGCATGACCCTTTTATTACATTATATGAAGAGCATGTAGGTCTAAATACCTCATATATTACATAGAATGTAGGTTTAACTCTTCCAGCAAAGAAGGAACATGTGATCATAGTATACAACCCACAGAAGTGATAGCTGGCAATACAGTGGTCCTAATCCCTAACGACACAGAGAGTGAGCAGTGCCCTCCCCTCTGGTCTAGTGGCTAGCACGTGCTACTTTGGTGTCTGGTGTCCCGGGTTCGATTCCCGGCGGGAGAGCATCTATGATTTTTAACTGTTCCTTATGTTTCTGTGTTCGTGTCTCTGTCGTTATAAGTTATTAGAAAAAGCAAGTTAAACGAGTGAAGCAAGTAAAATTAGCAATAAGTAAGTTACTGAAACACGTTCGGTGAGTCAGTTTAAAAAAAAAGTAGACAAAGTACTGACTTTTCACGCCGTCCATGCGAGTTCGAATCCATCTCGGCTTGGTTTTTTATCCATTTGAGAGAAAGTATTGTTTCTTTTCGCTACAGCTAATCACTCTTTTCGTATTTTTCGCTGTCGTTCACAGTTAAAGTAACTGACTATTCTTATTCTTTCTACGAATGATGGATTTTCTCTTTGGTTTCATGTCAAACATGCACACGTAATGAAAAGACGCTGTCGATAATAATAATAGTAATAATAATAATAATAATAATACCAAATATTACTAGCTAACTCGTGTGTGTATTTCGACAATATAATTTTATATTATTATGTGGAAATAAGTAAGGCTGGCTGGCGGCTCCCCCCCCCACTACTTTTTTTTCGATGCGCCTTATGAGTCCACAGTGTCCAACATTGGTCCCATCTCACTATCATCTCCTGTTCTCTCGATATGTTATCGACATTTTGCCTAAAAAGGGCTCTGCCGTGGCTCCATGACTAGCCATGGCAATGACTCTTCGTTCATTTTGCATTGAAATCGCTTATTTTTCTGATTACTACGAGTGCATACTGTCCAACGTTGCTCCCATCACACTACAATTTCCCGTTCTCTCGATATAAATTGCTAAAATTGTGTTTGTATGGGAGATATGGCGTCACAATTATTACGTTTGAAGAAGAATTTAATAAAATATTGCCTTGCCACAAACAACACTTATTATTATTATTATTATTATTAATAATAATAATAATAATAATAATAATAATAATATTTTAATTACCACTAATGTTGCCTACCTTTATTTGCAATGCAATGTGTTATTAAAAAGCAAATCAAATAACACTCCTCGCCATTCACGCTCCCGAACTCGAAATAAATGATTTACAGTTCTCTGTGTTAGGGGAAAGCACGTTTATTATATTATTCTTTCAAATAACACGTTTCACAAGTTACTTCACTTTCAATGTGTAATTTCATATCATCACTAACAATCATCTTGTTCCGATACGAAAATAACCCCCTCCTGCAAAAAAAAAAAAAAAAAAAAGAAAAAGCCTGACCGTAGCGAAAGGGCGTGAACCTTCTTTATGCGATTAATCGGGTCCAATATTTCAATAAGTCCCTGCACACAAATATCTCAGTAAAAGAGGAAAAGTTATTCAAACTTTCTGAATACTTATTTATGGGCGAAATTCGGTTCCGTTGGAAGTTTTTAAGAGTTTGAAGGGCCGCCATTTTGAACATTTTCATCTAATTATTCTGGTTAACGAACTCATCAAGATATTTCAACAATTAATGTTTGTGCCAAGTTTCGTCTCAATCCGCTGAAAATTAGGGTGGTTATGGCATTCACAAATAGCGTTATACATATATATATATATATATATATATATATATACAGATAGATAGATAAATAGACACACAGAGAGAGAGAGAATAAGTGATTTGCTCCCTGCTCGCACCTGTGGTGCGTCAGAGCTAAACCGACCCCTTTGCAAAATGTATTGACCAGCCTAACCTAAACACAAACCTCTTAATTGCTAACGTAGAAACGTGGTCGGGAGGTGTAAAGCATGTAAAAATTGTATTTTTATTAACCGTGAGTATGGATTCGAACACTCCACTTCCATATTTTTCTTTTTACTTTTTGCAGCTACATCGGAACGTTCCATTTTTATTCTTTACTAATTGCAAATGGCGTTTACATTCAAAATATGAGAAATTTTGGTGGCATTTGTTCGGATATTCTTCTCTTTCAAAATTAAGAAGAGAATAAAAGCAATACGCAAAGACAAAAAGTATTATCAGTACTAAACATTACCAATAATAATTGCTACGAAAGATTAAATACGACCTCTTTTACCATCTCTCATGAGCTGTATGTATTATTAACAAAATTTTTTAAAAACGTCCTTGACGGGAATTCGAACTCGCGTCCTTTTCATTTGTAAGCCAGCACCTTAACCACTACACCAAGATCATGGCATGGTGAACGTTTAATTGTCGGCGTATTTGTTGTATTTGTGTTTTATGTTCCCACTTCGACAATTTTTACTCCTTTTTCTAAGTTTAATAGCTGTTTCTGGCTTTCTCTTTCGGTGTCGTCCTTTATTTGCACTATGCACTATTCGTATTCACAGCTTGTGTTCCTCTGCAATGTCTTATTCAGATTAAACTTTTCTTTTTGCCCCTCAGTAAACATTTGATTGATTTAATTCTCATACTCTCCACGGATGGAGCGCAGGAATGCCAGACTCGAAAAATAGGTGTACATTTACTTCCCTGACAGATAATACAAAACTCTGAATGAAAATCACAATAGAGATTAAGGGGCTCGGTAGCTTGCCAAACCAAATTCTCTGACAGGAGCACGTCAACCGTGTGTCTATTCACGCTTTTCTTGAAGAGCCACAATATCGCTTCGCATAAAGACAGCGCAATTGAAATTTGCTAAGCCGTTAAATTGCACCAGATCGTAACTTATATTAAATTTCAACCAGTTTACACAATATAGGGTCATGAAAACTTCAAACTATCAAAAAGTTTGGCACTCGCTCAACAAAACCTATAAAGTACTTCTGTAGAGATGGAAATTTGACATTTGGAACAGATACAGAATTTGTATCTCGTATAAGTAAAGAAAAATATCCGAAGACTGGAAATTTCGTCTTCAAGGAAGGAAACTCAGGAGGCAAGAAGAAAATAAGGTTTTATTGAGTTACTTGACTTAAAACCTCTAGGGTACTTATTGTAGGCACGCAAACTTGACATTTGGTACAAATGGATTTGTGATACTGATAATGCATAAATCCAAGAACTGGAAGTTTCCCTCTCTAAGGAGAAAAATTAGGGGTAAGCTGAAAATCAAATTTTCTTACGTTACTTGACCGCAAAACTTATATGATACTTCTTGTAGACATGGAAACTTGAAATTTGGGACAAATGGAGGATATGTTTGTAGTACAAGTAAAGGAAAAAATCCAGAAACTGAAAATTTCCTCCCCAAAGAGGGAAAATTAGGTTGAAGCCGAAAATTACTGGTTACTTGATCCAAAACCTACAAGATGGTTATTGTAGACATGGAAACTTCAATTTTTGCACAAAAGTAGAATTTTTGATTCAAGTAAAGAACAAATTCAGAAACGAGAAACTTCTCCCTCCAAGGAGAAAAATTAGAAGGCAAGCAAAAAATCACTTTTTTTACGTTACTTGACTCAAAATCAACAGAATACTTTATGTAAACATGGAATCTTGAAATTTGGCACAAATGTAGGATTTGTAGTACAAGCAAAGGAAAAGAAATACAAAACCTGGTAATTTTCTCCTCAAAGAGAGAAAATTAGGGGGCATGCGGAAAATTACATTTTGTTTCGCTTCGTGATTCAGAACCTACAGAGTACTTCTTTTAGACAGGGAAATTTAATATTTGATAGAAAGTTAGAACTTGTAGTGCAAGTAAAGGGGAAAATTCAGGAAACGAGAAATTTTCCCCTCGAAGGAGGAAAATTAGAGGATAATTAACACTTCAGAACATTTATACAGAAGCATTCAATTCTGGAAATTGAAATGGTGCCAAGTTTCGTTGAAATCCGAAAATTGGAAAATGAAACCAGCAACTTTTGTGCTGCACACAAGATCTACGAAGTATCGCCTCGAGAGGAGTTTGCTTGCCAAGTTGTTCTCAGCACTAAAGTTGGAAATTTCATATTTGAATTTCCGAATTTCAATAGAACTTGGCATGGTTTCAGATTCGTATTCTTTTTCTTACTTAACGAAGTAATTAATTTACGAGAACCTGGCTCTATTTTCCATTTTTATGTCTTTGGTGGGATTAGACCTTACTTTAAGCAGTAGGGTTTGTTTCAGCATTAGAAAAGGATAATGAACTTAACAAATAAATTAATTTAATGAACCAAAAAGGTGATTCAACCATACAGGCTTAAGATACTTTCGCGGGAAGTAACATAAAAGCATTACATTAAGTTTCGTGCACCGGTGTAGTATAATCTAAACGCACAGTGATGTTTCCTTGAAAATCAGTTCGCATTTTGAACTTAATAACTGCACATATTGATCTATATAAAAAAGAACTGTAAAAACGGAAAAGCATTATTGATTTTACAATGACCAAACAACAGTCATCATATTATATAATGACCAAGCTGAGTCAACCCTCCCTATATAGACCATAAGATTATTTATTTTGCCCTAAGTTTACCTGCAACGAGTAAACATAATATAAACCAAAAATCGCATAAAGTCAATTTATACATCCTGACTATATATTACGGGATGAAAGAAAGAGACACAAAAGAGAAGGAAGAGGGATAATGCATGGAGTTTATTCGGAGCAGAAACTCTCGACGGCTTACGAAGTAACGACTGACATGTTATTTATGTAGATTTAATGCCATCATAAAAGAGAAAGTACGTTGTTGTATTTTGTAACTCGTATGATGGCTTTCTCTCCATCCTATTGCACATTCTACATCTCCCTTCCCTTAAACCTATTCTTGCTTTTAATGCGTAAACATAGGTCATTGTATCAGAATAAAGGCTATTACCAAGACGCCTGTTTAGCATGTTGACGAAACTTAAGGGATGTCCCTGACATAATAAAATGCATATAGGATGAACGAGAGGTATAGATACACCAGACAGTGTTTGTAAAAAGAAAAGAAAGACAAAAGTACGAAGAGAAAAGAAGAAATTCAAAAACCAACAAGAAAATTAAGAAGTGGAAAAGAAAGAAATGGAAGAAGTAAAATTATGAAATTATAAGAAAAATAAATACTATGGAGTAGACATATGGTGTTTACGGTGCTAAATCAAAAGATATAAATATGATGGAGTAAATATACAGTATGTTCGAAATTTTAATGCCCGATCTCCGGGAGGTGATTTCTCATATCAAATGAACGGAGAAACAGTAGAAAAACACCTGTTTTCAAAAGTACAAGTTACCGGAAATAACGGAAAATAATCTTTAATGCTGCACAGCTAAAGAATAACAGGATCTATCGGAAATGATTCAAGAAATTACTCATTAACTATGTAGTATGTGCATCATCATCTCAGCAGTGTTGCCAGACCAGTCAGTTGGAAAAGCAGGAGATTCGAAGATAAAAAACAGGAGAAAGCAGTAGACACATACAGTGGTGGCGTTTGAATGTAAATCCGGGGGAAGGGGGCAATAAAATTTACCATTATTAAGAAGGTAGTAGTCAAAACAAGCAATCCAGAATTCATTTCCGATGAACTACGTTGGGCAAATGAAAGCGAAAAGTCCCGATTTATATTAATATTATTTGATACAAACATGTGTAAAGTAAAACATAGTGAAAGAGCAAAGTGGAGTGGGAAAATGTCTTTTCATGCACGTAGCGATAACGTGGCTTTATTGTGTAGTCACACGTGACCGTGCCGGAAGACGATTTCTTGCTGACGATCGCGGAGAAACGATCTAAGCCACTCTTCAAGCCCAAGTCCCAATTTAAACAACACTTGCTTGTAAATCTTACAGAAAGTCATAAAAACGCTAACCATAATGCATATAGAGAATGACGTACAGTTATATTCTTTGGATTCATATTATATACAGTAAAGCTCTATAACTATACGCTCTACAGAGCATTGTGTATTATAACAGAGAAATTTCGTCTTTTTATGTGAGGAAACATTAAAAATTCAATATTAATAATAATAATATTTCTTCAACTTCTCAAAGTAAGGAAAAAGCAGGAGATTGTTCACTTTTCATTTTCTTTCGCAGTAGATCAGTAGAACGTAGAAAAAGCAGGAGATCTCCTGCAAAATCAGTAGATCTGGCAACACTGCATCTCAGACTGTAAAAAATAAGGCGTTGAAACAACACAAAATGACTACCATTTTAGCGTCTTACTTGTGTGTTGATTCAGCACCAAGCACGTCGCCTTCCGAGCGTATCAACAATAACTCGTTACTACCTGAGAGAATTTGCATTGGTATTTATCGTTTAATATGAACAAAGCTTTGCAAAATATATTTGGCACTTATGCCAAGTAATGAATAATGTTCTATGTTTTCAGTAATCGGTTACAATAATATTGTTGTAAAGCTGTGGATCGTCTGACAACACTTACATAGGCAACAGTTCTACCATCTTCTGTTCATAAGTGCTAAGACACAAGAATAACAGATAAAGAAACTAGATGGAAGTACCGTTATCTATGTAACTGTTGTCAGATGATTTGACCGATTACAGAAACTATAGAATGTTATATTAGTTACTTGCCACAAATGCGAAATACATTTCGCAAAGCTTTGCTCATACCAAACAATAAAAAACGATGCCAATACTCGCAGTCAGTAACGAGGTATTTCTGACATGCTCTGAAGGAGATGTGCTTGGTGTTGAATTGACACACAAGTAACACGCCAAAGTGGTAGTCATTTTGTGTTGTTTCAACACCATTTTTTGCTGTGCAGATCAGCAGTATCTCAATTAGTTTGACAGAGTCTTCCACCGTCCCTATACTGGACCAGAATTTACATTTCTTTGTAGCTTTTGTTCCCTATATCTTGTATTATTTGGTCAGTATATTTCAATCGTGAGCTTCTTCTTGGTACTTTTTCTTCTGCAATTCCCTCCATAGCTACTACTAAAGTGATTCCTCGAGGTCTCATAATGTGTCCAATCATCTTATCTCGCCTTTTCGAAATATTCTTCAATATATTCCTTTATTCTCTTACCATTTTCAATACTTCCTCATTTGATACCTTGTCCGTCCATCTTCCTTCGTTCTTCTCTAGCATCACATTTCAAAAATTTCCATTCTCCGTTTTTTCCCCTTTTTCTCCTAGTGTTCATGTCTCACATTCATACGATACTGTACCACATTCCACGCATATGCTTTTATCAGCCTTTGCTTCGGATCTATGTCAATGATTCCGGTTAAAATCTTCTCTTTTCCTTCAAATGCCTTCTTCGTATTAGCTATTCTGGATCTTACATATTGCTTGCATCTGTTATTACATGTAATTTTACTCCTTAAGTAACATAATTCCTCTACTTCTTCTACTAGGTTCTATTTTCTAATGTTCAACTCATTTTTCTTGTTTTCTATTTTCTAGTGTATCTCTTAACTTCTGTTTTGCTCTTGTTAATCTTCATGTAGAATTTGTTGCTAAGTACCTGTTGCATACCGTTTAGATATACTGTATCTCTAATTTTTCTCTCACTGTCTGCCAACATTACAATATCGTCTGCAAATCTAAACGTGTGCATTTTCTTGGACATGAACAGTTTTTCCTATGCTGTGCGTGTCCTTGATTTCTTTTGTTACTTCTTTAATGTAGAGATTAAACAAATTTAGTGAAAATTTGCATCCTTGTTTAACCCCTTTTTAAATTGCTGCTTCTCCTCTCTTCATTCTACTTCAATTGTTGCCTTCTGTTCTTTGTAGAAGTTGTATACTGCAGTGTATTCTTCGCTTCTAGTAATTTATTTTTGATTCATTCAGAATCTTGAAAATTTATTTCCATTCTACATTATCAAACACGTTTTCAGGTACACAAATGCTACATAAGTTGTTCTTCCCACTCGAATATCATCTTCTACCAACCCTTTTAATGCAAATATTGCTTCCCTCGTTCCTGTTTTCTTTCTGAATCCAAACTTATCATTTAGTAGTACTTTTTCCACTCTCTGATTTTGATTTTTCCACTATCTTGCTGGCTGAAAGACTGTAAGGTACCTGCTCTTCTTCACGAATGTTGTTAATTAATTTATACAATCTGTTCTAAACTTCCTGTTCCCCACTTTATATGATTTCTGCTGCTATCTTTGTCAAAACCTGAAACTTTTTCCATGTTTTAAGTCTAGTAATAATTTGTCGTACTTGGGTCTGAATATGAAGTCTTCTTGCTTCTTCTTTTATTTCCTCTACATCAGGGCGCAAAATTTCCGGTCGCCATTGGCGTCTAGAAATTTAGAGCTGGCGACCAGTGTTCAGTAGGAAGGGTTTGTGCCTAAACTCACAGGGCTTCGCAGTTTCTGTTTCGCATGAAAATAATAGTCACTGAGTGAGAGAAAACACGAAATGTGAAGTCTTCACAATGGACATGAAAAGGGCAGTATATAAATGTTTGTTTTATTCATTGACGTTGAATCAGACACTGAAAAAGATTTACAATGGAAACTTCTTTACGAGATTAGCATATTTGCTTCCAATTGTCACATTTTGTGCAGTTTTACCTGAGAGTACTGCTTCATGTGACAGAGTCTTCAGCAGTCACAACAGAGTTAAGACTGCCTACAGGAATTCGCTGAAGATTGACACAATGGATGATTTGCTGACAATTTCCATAAATGCCCCTTCACTTAAGGAATTCGATCCGAAAACTGCAATCGACAATGGTACCTCAGTGCAGAAAGACAGCGTTGCACAAGTATGAAGTGTTAAGGTAAGATTTGTTTACTTATATATGAATTATCCGATTCAAAATTGATTATCCTAAATCTAACTATCTGGTTTTGAAGTTTTATGGCCTATGTAATCTCTTTCTTTGTCAAACCAAAGGCCGTGTGGAAGTCTCTCATAATTTGTACGTGTGGGATACTGGCGACCATCATTTTTGGATTGGAGAGTGCGTCTGACTTTGAAATTTTTGCGTCCTGCTCTATATTTTCTAATTCTTCTAATTGCTTTTCGTTTCTTCACATGCTTTCTAAATATTTCTTTCATGTTTTCACTTCATCTTCAGCGTCCATGGGTTTTCCTTCTTTATCTTTTAGTGCAATGGTCTTTGGTCTCCCTAGCTTGAAGTTAATCTTAACCTTCTTATAAGCCACATCTACCTCTTCCAGTGTTCATATCATTTTCTACTTCTTCACATTGATGTCTTATCCACAACTCCTTGGAAAGTCTGCATTTACAAATGATCTGATTTCTTATTTGTTACACTGTGTAGTCTCATCGTTGTTGATATCTTCAATTACTTTCTCTCACTTATAAAGTCCAGAATTTTCTTTGTGATCCATTCTTTCCTAGTTATTTTTCGTTTGTGACCCATTTTTGCGGTAGGAAGCAGTCTAGTTTTTTTTTAATGAATTACCATTCGTTGTCAATTTCTTCCTTCGTCAGTTCTTGTGGTATCTTATCTACTGTCTTTTTCGCGTAGCTTTCTTGAATATCTTTGTTCTTTAGCTTGCCTGTATCAAGTCTTCCATTTCTTCCTTCTTTCTTTGTAGCTTCTTACATTTCAATTCACTCTTCATCATAACGAAGTTGCGGTCAGTGCCCGCATCTGGTCCTGAGTAACTTTCACAGCTCTTACTTTGGATTCTGAATTTCTCCATAACAAGTATAATCTACGTATTTGATATTCTGCGTATCTACGTATTTGGTATTACATAAAGTCCTGCGCTTATGATCCTTGAACAGTGTATTTGCTACTACTAGCTCGTTCTTCGTGCAAAATACAATCAGTCTTTCTCCTCTTTCGTTGCACTTTCCTAATCTATATTTTCCCTTCTGTACTTTCCCTTACGATTCCATTCCAATATCCTACCAGAATAAGATTTTTTCTCGTTTTACGTTTTTCACGACATTTTCAATAACTTGCGTTACTTGCTCTACTTCTTCATTATCGTGCGCTATAGTTGGCATATACGTGTAGTTGTATCCTTTGGTTTTATAGCTAGTTAAACTATGACTCTGTCGTTTGCTATGTAGGAACTTCTTACTCGTTGTCATGCTCATAAATTGGTTGGTTGTATCACTGAAGTTTTAATTGCAAAATTGAAAAAAAAAAAATTGTTTCCAAAATGCGGAAGAATGGAATTAGATTTGTGGTCACTCATGTCATCGGATTTTGTTTCGATTCTCATTACTGCCCTTGCAGTGTACTGCGTGTAAATGACATTTTGGTATTCACGTAGCTGTTGATATATTTTTAATCTGGTTAAGTAACGTAATTGAATTTTTACATAAAATATCTAGTCAATTCTGTTCCACGAGGTTGCTGAAAGGTCTTAATGAAAAATGTTGGGAAGGTAGACTTCGTGAAATAGTGGAGCAGCGATGGCTCAGTGGTGCACAGTTTACCTTTCTAGTGCATGGGGTACTTAGTTCGATCTCAGCTCGCGCCAAGTGAGTTTTTTTTTTTTTTTTTTGGTGGACAAACACTGTGTGACTCGGATTTTCTAGGTGTTCTCCCGTTCCATCCCACACCATTTCATACATTTATCATCATCACCGTGTCCTTTAGTCTAGCTGGCATATTCGTGGGAGGTAAAACTTAAATATTTCATTTCATTTCGTGGAATAGCTACAGCTTGACGACGATTGAGTTAAACAACGAAGAAGAATCTTTAAATAATAGTGAATTGCAGTAGGAATACAAGATTATCAGAAACTGAGAAATTGAACATATAAGTTTGAGCTTTTAAGTTCTGTTCTTTTATGCAATATCGAGTTTATGCACAGCGGTAGCAGTGCTGCCAACAACTTCTGAAGAAAATAGTCTAGATGATCTTCAGAAATAAGCTTTTTTACGCAAAAAATGGCTAGATTTTGGATTACTTACGTATAACTCACATTGTAGATTTTAAACTCATTCTTTTGTGGTGGGGTTATAAGTGAGTTACAGTAAAATTTGAAATGTTGACTTTTATTCGCTGAAGAATAATAAGCAATATACATGACTTTAAATTACAATAACATCCATCAACAACTCATCTGATTTGTGAAAGTCAACAGCCAAAATTATCAGTTACATTGAAATAAGTCATCATCTACTAAGTCGCAGCTAGCTAATGCGCTGGAACTGGATACACCAGTTGGATTGTGGATTGGTTGTTTGTGTAGACCGCTATTATCCCAATTTTCAGTAGTACTTCTTTCGGCAGGTCATAGTTCTTATTTCTCCGTACACTCAAATGAATCATCATGATTGCATTGAGAGTTTTCAGGCTAATTAGATATCCTATTTGTCTCCTTTAATAAACAAAAACAATTTCTGTGGCTTGAAGAACCGAACAGTTTACTAAATTTGTATCAGAAAACTTTCATTCTTGGAATGAAATGCGAAAATTCAAATAATTAAAATGTATCAAATGGGGTCATCATGGGAGCGATATTAAAATCCTTTTTGAGTCGACAAGTATTCTTAAGTATCTGCAAATCTGTGGGTGGGGAGAGAAGAAGAAACACTCTCGGTCAGGAGAAATCAATTAATACGACTATACATAATGACAAATAGGCTTTTTTTAATAAAAAAAAAAATGCACTTTATTTTTTCAAAAATGTATTTTTACAATTAATTTAACGGCTAATAAAAAAGATCAAAGTGCAAAAGAATTTCATAAAATAAGCTATATTTACAGCTATAAGCGTTTCGTAGATTTGTATGGCTAAATGTCTCTCCAAATAGGCTAGATTTAGCCAAAAATAGGGCGGTAGTTACTATTAACATGGACTTCGAACCATGACCGGTGCTTGACTGTCATATAGTTGTCTGGTGCACGAATAATCATGCAAATATTAACTCTCACAGTCGGGATTACTCCAACACACTGTCTCGCCTGCAATACTCGTAGAGCTGAATTACAGAATCACGCTACCGTACCCGGCTACATTCAATATTACTTCGTTACCAATACCTGTTTTAAGATTAAAGCAGGGTAAAAGTGGATCTGAAAAGGTAGGGGAGCGCATGACGTCACGCAGTCTCCCGTGCCTATCTTTGCTCATTGTAAATTTTTAGAAAGTAGGGGGACCCCATAGATATTTTCTAGAAGTGAGAGAACGGCGTTTCCCCGCATTCCCCCTCACTTTTATCCCTGGATTAAAGTGATAGGTAGCTAAATGTTATATGATATGTAAATTGGTATTATTACTATTATGTTATTTACTAAACATGTTCTCATTGATCGTATATTAGGATTACACAGTGAGACTTATACGAATAAGATTGTGTTGTTAGTACGTTCGTCCGGGTACTCCGCACGACAACTCTTGAGCTGATGCAAAGTTTGATTTTTGTGATACAGAGCTTGAATGATTATCTTAGTCGAATTAGTTAATGTAATCAACGCGTTAACAAATTAACAGATAACTGCGATATTAATCGTGCCTACCTGTACCCCATATCACATACATGAAAGCAAAGTTTTGATTTTGTTTACAATAGATAGCAAAACCGATAATTTCCATTAAATTAGTTCAAGCAATCCATCCGTTAACAAATTAACGAGTAAGTGAACTTAACGGTGTATATCTATTTCCTATTTATTTATGCATGTAAGACGATTATTATTATTATTATTATTATTATTATTATTATTATTATTATTATTATTATTATTATTATTATTATTATTATTATTATTATTATTATTATTCGATAGAATGAGAAAAAAGTGTAAAGTTTAAAGAGAATTCCTGGATAATATGCTTTTGATTTGGAACACAATACTAAGACCGGAGTCCAACGTTGTTGGGTAGTATCCTACTTAAATACGAGTGAATTACCCGTGTTTAAGATGGCACCTCACGTCCACATATGCAAGAAACATGTTATATTGCGACTTTCGTCGCCATCTTAAATATGGGTCTTTTATTCGTATTTAAGTAAGACACTACCGTCTGAGTACATTGAACTCCAGTCTTGGCATAGTGTTTCTAAAAGAAAACATATTATCTAAGAATTCACCTGATATCCTAGACTGTTTTCTCTGAGTGCAATGGACAGCTAGAACGATTATCTCTGCAAAGTTCGCTCATGGAGTCAATCCGTTAATATCTTAACGAGAAATGGTGACTTTAACGGTGGCTATCCATATGCCAAAATTGGACATATTTTACATGATCCTCTCTGCTGTCTTGACCATGGTTGGGCATACGTTTGGAAGAGGGCTGTGATCTAGGAAGAATGGTGAATGTATAACTATAGCCTATTTATTTTCTATCAATCAGAGCCGTAGCTACAGGGGTAGGGGCGAGCTGTTGCCCCTAACGCTGATAGCAAAAAGGTGCCGAACGAGCAAACAGAAAGAAAAAAAAGTGTTGGAAAAGAGTAAACGACACGGAGCCCCGTAAAAGTATTAACGCCTTATCAAATCAATATTGTTGTCGGTTTGAAAAGCATTACATGTGTTAAAAATTTTCTAGCTCGCTCTGATCGTGACCCGAACGTTTGAAGAACAATTACAACTAGTTTTTACTTACTACTAAAAAAAGTAACTAATTGGTTCATAGTTTTAACTTTAACTAGAATTACTAGAAATACAAAAGCAACGTTTATTTTTTTTTAATGTAACTCTGTAACTCTTTGTTCAACTAACTGAACATATTGACTTCATGACAGACTATCAGTGTTCAGTAATTTGTACACTAGTTTAAGTTTAAAAAAGTTATTATATATGATTTCTTAATGACGATTTTATATACTAGGTGCAGAGTAATGACTTATAGTGTAAGTAGGAGCATTTTCAAAATCAAAAACGGGCAAAGTCTGAAATATATTTTTGGCGCTTAGATCGTGATGAGTTTGGTTAATGAATCCCGCTTTTCTATCCGATTCTATTCAGTTTCTACCCGATTGGAATCATGGTGAGAATGAAGGTATGAAAATGAGAGAGATGAAGAAACACATACAAGCTGCTGATTGCTCGGGAATACTACAAATGAAGGTAAACAAGGGGAATAATAACATTTTCGAACTTGAAGCAGTTGTAGAATACGGGCTAAGAGGGTCAGAACTTAACCCAAAGATTTTTCATTATTTCCAAAGACTGATCACTACAAATGATTTTTTTATTCCATTGATATATGAAATACTTCCAACCAGAAGGAATTCACTTGGACCATTTCTCCATCATCTACTTCTATCGCCAAGATATTTTTCATTTTGTGTATCCGTATCTAGTTGTATGAAATTTGCATCTATCTACATACATACAAAACATATACATATACATACAACATATATATATACAGGGTGTCTCTGGTCTCTGTGTGCGTGTGCGTGTGTGTGTGTGTGTGTTAGTGTAAACTAATAATAAGTAATCTTAAATTCAGAACTTTCAATCATTAAGGAATTAAGTAATTACTGTAATTTCTAAGATATGTTCTAACCAAACTATATTTTGGATTTTATATACAAACGTTAAACATTTTCTTCAGCCCCATCGATCAATTTTGAGAAATTCGCAAAAAAAAGGCTCCTTGTGAATTGCGTTACATTTCTTTTTTTTTTTACCGCAAAAGAAACGAAATTAAAATACTATCTATATGGTCACATACATAATAAAATTTCAGAAGTTTACAATTATTACGGAAAATTAATGCTGTCACGAATTTTAAAAACACGTAGTTTCTAATGCATTGAAATTCCATTTGTTATCGATAGTATGAAACGTTGTAAATAGCAATACTGTAAATTTCCATTGTTGATCTCCAAGTAGATATGTATACCAACGAAAGGTAATTTAGTCAAGTTTAACAAAAAGTTCAAATTAAACATTTTGAAAATAGCTCTTATTTGAGAAAGGATACATGATCGCTTTTAACTGTTGCAATAGTTTGTCCAAGCAGCTTGATAAAAATTCAGCCTAGCATAACAACGAAAGTTGCTTGTCTTATATGTATATTAAAAAAAAAAAGAGAGAGAAAAAACAGAACGAAAAAAACTTAGTGAGATGAGTATAGGGGTACCGAATTCTACTTCGCCCCGGGCGGCAAAATCTCTAGCTACAACTCTCTTATCAATAACAACTTCGAAAGCACTCTTCTATATTTTTCATTTTGTATCCACAAAAAACTGGGATTTCTGTCTTCTAAAGAATACTGTCTACGAGTGTACGAGACAAGAGTTCAAACTGTCTTGTCTTGTAAAGTGTCGGGAACGTGATATCTCGTCTTGGGAATTTGTCTTTTTGCATTGGAAAAGCTCTTTCTCGTTACCATTTTTTTCTCTCTCTCCCTCGTTTCGTCTTATGCTCAATACTACGTGTCAGAACTATGAAAGAACCAACCCAATCGTCGAACTTTTCACCTAGTAGCCTCTGCAATATGACAATTAGCATAATTGTCTTGTGAGTAATTTTAATTCATATGGTGGTACATTCACAACGTGCAACGCAGATATCCCGCTGAAACTGAAATATATATATAAGTATATATATAACTTCTATTGCTGAACTACCACGTATATGTTCACTTTCTTGTGCTTGCTACTCCATAAGCTTACATTAACCTAAATTATTTTGAGGAGACAACAGTTCTTCTGAATGCCTAAAAGCTTTGATATAAAGTATTTAATTTTCACGTAATTCCATTAAGCGCAACCGAAAGAATTTATTTTTATAATAATTCAGTAGTAGCGAAAAAACTGGCAAACAAGACACATAGATTCAATTCTCTGTCAGTTGAACAAGATTTCTGATTATCATGTTTGTACCAGGTTATCATAAAAGAAGTATCGCTGTTCAGGGACCTCCGGAAACGTAACCACTCCAAGTATATACAACCAAACTTGGTAGGAGTATGTTTGGGAACATGCAGAAGCGATTGGTATAGAAAAATTAGTTCCAATTTTCGCCACCAGAGGTAATTGTGGCGCTGTACAACGCCAAGTAAGTGCAGCTTTGAAGAAAAACGACATTAATGATGCTTAATGATAAGAAAGGCTGTAATTATCTCTCCAAGTGCTTACTCACGCCTGCATAGGATTCAGTGGTACGGGTTTGAGCGCCACTATGTGCCAGAAGTGAATTGATTCTGATTTGGGACTGTATTCTTTTTTCTTCCCACATTCTTTCCCTTGTAATCGAGTCGGATCCATGTTAACCTGTAGGTCTCGTCCTTAGAACGTAATCATCATCTCATATGGTACTAGTCACCATGGGTTTTCCTTGCCCAGGGACCTTCAACTCAAAGACCTGCCTTTGGGCAGAACCCCACATCACCATCATCGCCCGTAACACATCACTACACCACGGGGTTATTAATAAGAGTACAAATCAGTGCCATGCGTTGCACGGGAGCATAATTACGGCCAGTGGCGGCGGTTGGACGTCAAAAGTGGGGGGGGGGGGCAAGACATGATCTCAATATTTGTATATCAATGTTAGTTTTTTGGTTGTTTCTAACATTTTGTTTGACGAAAGGTTGTATAACTATTAGGATACTGTATTTTCCAGTTAAAATATCGAATATCGCGTTTCATATTTTACTAAGTAAATTGACAAGAGCAACACAAGTAGATACTAGCCCTTTGTACTCTTAAACAACGAAGGTGTAAGAAGAGATTTGATTCCTTGCTCATGAACATCTTAAAATTCTGTCTGGAAAATTGTGTGGTCAGATTAGGGGCTTATTTGATAAATTCGCAAAACAAACAGAAATGATAATATTAATCGAACAGAAATGAAAAATAAGGCTTGTTTCGCAAAAGTTATATTGAAACTGGGAATTAATGAACAACTTATATTTTTAATTCCATGCATGTTATTACATGTTATTACTCCTAGAAAAACAGTAAATACTACAAGCATATGCTGCGACATTTAAAGAAATACTTATGCAGCTTCCCGAAAAATGTTCGTTGCCATTAGGTACAGTTTTCACTTTCTTGGAATACATCAAAACTCAACAATACTTAGAATCACTCCACACTCCAGTTATGGAAAATAATCCTAAAACTAGGGATGTCCACGAGACAAGATTTGAGGCTGTTTCGTCTCAAAAATGTGCTGTAAAAGTGATGTCTAGACTCGAAAAATGTATTCTTCTCTATTGGAAGAGCTGTGTCCCGACTCGAATTTTGTCAGGAAAGTTCTGTCTCGACTCGTCTCGTGCGCATCCCTACCTAAAACCTAGAATTATGTTGAATTCACTAAATTGTATACTGTATATATATCCCTAAATTCATATATTACACAGCAAAACAATGCCGCGCCTTTGACGTGGGAGACCCGGGTTCGATTCCTGGCGGGAGTTCATGTGGTTTGTATTCCACGTTAATCACTAGGTCCACGTCTCATATAGCCTCACTGCTGAACGGGATGTTAAACTCAAAGAAATCAAACCAAAATATTCCTTACCATTAGGAAGAAGAAAAGACATTTTAGGAACTGTCGATTTTTGTGCAATTAAAGAATAATTTCTTCCAGACATGCTTTTGGGAGGCACTGCCCCCCGAAGCTCTGAGAGTATCCCACCTCCCGAAGGAGACCAAAATAATACGTCTATAATATAATAATAAATAGAATAGTACTTGCAGTGCTCCCCCGGAATACTAAGTGTGCACCCCTGAACATTGTTTCTGAAAGAAACACTGCTTGTGAAGAAATTTTTTTGCGAAATGTTATCTCAATTAGTTCTAAAGCGACTAACATATCGAGCCCTTGTAAGAAGAAATGAAAGTACACTCGAATTGTGGCACTCCAATAGGTTAATTTTTGGGCCATTTTCCGTGGCAATTAAAACGCAATTCATGTAGCTTTCTTCCCTGTACGGGAAGACAACCAATACATACTCACGGAACGGCAAATATTTTATGGCACCATTTTTATTTTATGAACCATTAATACATACAAAAACTTTATATTTCCAAATTAAATTATATACATTGATAGGTCATTTCAAAAAAGTGGGGGGCAACTGCCCCCCTTTGCCCCCCCTAATTGCCGCCCATGATTACGGCCTTCCTTTCATTGAATATCAATAATATCATTTGTCTTCCATACAACACTTACCGTATTCTACTTAACACTGAACAGAAACACAATAACCTCTGGAGGCGAGATTTGACACTAATTTTTTCCTGGAATTTTGGAGGGAGCTTGAGTTTTATGAATACAGGAAATACTAACATTTAACTTCGTTTTTGCAAGATATCTTACAATTAGAATTTTAAAGGGGCGATTCAGCTCAAAATCTCCCTCCTCCCGGAAATCCATCATTGACCACGGGATATTAATAGCATTGGTAATTAATGCCACGAGACCCACAGGAGAGCTAAATGCAGCCTTTCTTATCATTTAGTATCACTAGTGTCATTTTTGTTCCACGCTACATTTACTTAGTGTTTTACAGCGCTACAATTACCTCTGGTAGCGAAAAATGGAACTAATTTTATTTCCTACACCAATCGCTTCTGCATGTTCCCAAATATACTCCTACTAAGTTTGGTTGTACTCTGTCAAGTGGTTACGTCTCCAGAATTCTCTGAATGGCGATACTTATTTTATGATAATCTGGTATACTTGTAACTTATAAATGACTAATTACATTATAATAATTCGAGACAATTATCTTAAATGTTACGATCGTCAGTATAAATTATTCTCGAACCCTAAGAAATTATATATTTAAAAAGTATTTTTAAATAGGATCAATTTAGTAAATATGTCCTTAAAAACGTTTCATATCATATTTCAATATTAAATTTGATTTCACTTTATAACAAAAAGTACCTTTGAAGATAAAGTAGATTGTGTAGTTGCATAATTCTTGAAGACAATTTTGACTGCTACATGAAAGTGAAAATTAATAACGGTCGTTTTCCATTGCTAACAAAGAAATATAAGATTTTAAAATCGTATTTACTTGAATGTTGCCATTTATCCTTACTTTGCAAGGAGAGAATATGTTTCATTTTGGAGATAAAGGGATGAACTTGGATTTTAAACGGCATTGCAAGTGTCACTGTTCATTTCAGCGTTCCCAGAAACTATGGATTCGACACTAATATATCTGTCATTTTTGATAAAATTTTAAATATCTCTCCCCCTCCCCTAATTTCCACGTCAGAGTGGAATAACAAAAAACATCCCAGGACCGAACCTCATCTTTGTTGAAAATTTGATCAAGATTGGTAGGGTGCTTCAAGAACTATTAAGTCAGAAACATAGTGACTCATTTATATATTGTAAGGATCCCCACATTGCCGTACCAGGCAATAACCACGTGTGAACTACATGTGTTAGTAATAAATAAAAACAAACAGACGACGGTCCCGAAGAGGAGTCGATCACCATCGCCAACAGTCGGAAGGACGAGAATCAACGATGGAAGCCGACAAGACAGAATAAAAAGGACCTGCACACCTCGACCAACATCAATCTTCCCGGATTGATCGCAACACCTAAAACCCCTCTCACAACGCTTGGCCACCCAGAGGTACCCATCCTTATACCCACGACGCTTGGTCACCGGGTTCCTTTCCTCTTTCTCACGACGCCCGGTCACCGAGAGAGAGATACCTAATCTACGCCCCTCTCACGACGCTTGGTCACCGAGAGTACCTCACCTCAAAGCCCACGACGCTTGGTTACCGGGCTCCTATCTAATCTTACCTAAATATTAGAGGAATACTTATTATAATTTGTGTACATAAAAACTTTTTGTAATAAAAAGGTGAAGGGAAAGTCCAAATCCCGAGTACGTTTTATTGCTCTACCCAAGAAATTTTACAATATAAAAACCCCTGTACCCCAACTTTTTGTATACAATTCGTTGCACCGGTATTGGAGAGTTATGAAACATGAGTATTTAAATACAGTGAATACTAGATTTTGTGTAATCCATTGAATCAGTTGCGATAGGTCTGTAGTTCTCGAGTTACGTAGCTTTAAAGTTTATTTTACGTCATTTTCGGCAGCTTGTAAGTTTGAAAGGAGGCGTTTATCTACTCATGCTTATTAGAATTTCTTCCTTTATTTTTCATATAAAGAATCAGCTCCCACAGTTTGAATATTGAATTTATTATGATACTATTTGGTGTTTGCGGTGTCAAATAAACAAAAAAGAGAGAAATATTATCGAGTAGATATTTTATATATATGTTTATATTCATAAACAAGCTGGCAACGTCGCTGCTCGCCGGGAAACAGAAAAGCGCAGGAAGTATAGCAATTTACTCGACAAATATCATTTTGTCGCTATAGCTGTCGAATCGGGTGGTTCATGGGGTCCCGAAGGCCTTAACTTCATAAAAGAAGTAGGTCACCCCATTTATTTATCGTCAGGAGACGCTAGAGTAACCTCTTTTCTACTACAACGCATCAGTATGGCAGTACAAAGAGGGAACGTAGCATCAGTTTTGGGAACGCTACCCTCTGGTAAGGAACAGGAGGTGATCTTTTGTCTGTAATCTCGGCGAAGGTTTGAGGATGCTGTTGCGAGGCTTATCACAATAACGTGTATTAGTGGATAATTATATTTTGATATTCTGTAAAATGTAAATTGTGCACTGTTCAAGGAATGTAATCTTTTGTAGTTTTGCCAGCGGACTTAATGCAAAGTGGGTTCTGTGCGTAAAATTGTTCATGTCTAGTTCCTTATTTTTTGCTGTTTTGCTGTTTTTCTATCACTGTTAAAATTTGCATGTGTTACTACTAAAAGACGCACAGAGGAATATTTGTACCAAAAACCTGGCCAAAATTATTTACTGTTTCTTTAAAAGTTCCTGAAAAAGTATGTATATTAACGTGTGATGATTTTTTCCGTGTTGAAGGGTGTATTACAGTTGTAGTTTGCTTGTCAAAAATCTGTATTGTACAGTGTAATTACGTAACATCGAGTAGATATATATGGTGTTTTTACAGTACCTAATCAAAAGAAATAAATATGATGGAGTAAATACATGGTATTCACGGTGTGAAATCAAAAATGAAATCTTTCACTTAAAGTCCCATGATTATGCCCTTTAGAATAAGGGAGACGGATGATTAAAGCAATTGAAGAATGATGGAAGAAGAGGTAGAATGAGAATCTGGGAGGAAACGGGAATAGCCCGAGAAAGTCCACGAACACAATGTTGTCCAGCGCAAATTTATTTGACCAAGGATCCCACGGACTGTAAGCTCTTTACCACTAAGCCACCGTGCCACCACAGTGTCAAATCGAAACTAGGTAAATATTGTAGAATAGATATATAGGGTCTGATGCAGAGTCGTTCTGACGCGTGATTAGTACCATTCTATAGTGTTCGACAAACATATATTTTCTGCAGTAGTCAATCCTTTAGTATGACGCTAAACATAAGTCAAAACGACTCTGCATACTGCACATAGTGTTTACTGTGCCAAATTAAAAGAGATAAATACCTTTAAATTTTACAGAATTTTCCTAATTACACATATTAATTATCAAGAATATTTTGGTAGAGTGGACTGGTTGAGTTGACTGATTGATATTACTGAAAGGCCAGAGTTATACATAAAACTCAATAAATAGGCAAGTTAAGCAAAAATTTTAGTAAGAATAGTGCATCACTTATTTTTTGTAATTATTCTTGTATTTTTATGTTTAATGCAATAGTCTACTTTCTACTTAATAACACTTACGTGCAGCTGTAAGCCAAGAGCAATTCGAAGAGATAAAACAAAAATGATGTTCTACGTTCTGCAAGATTGTAATATGGACGAACATGTTGATTGTTAGACTTCCAAACAAAGCCTATCATAAGGTCAGAAATCAGTCGTTCACCCTTTCGTCTGTCTATCGACAGGTATCACAAAAAAGACGAGATAGCGTGAAATAGGGTTTTGATATGGATCCAGTGTTTTATGAATAGCCTTCATTTTCTGTTTCAACTGCCTATTCTAGGCGGAAGTGGTAGAAATCTACTATATCCGGTTTCAATATTGATTTAAATAGAGCAAAACTGATAAAAGAACAACAAGAAATGCTTTTCTGATGTGGAAACGGCGCCCCATCACGTTCAATCTCCTATCTTATTTCTCTTTTGAAACCGGAATTTCGCAGACGTTCCACTTCCGGTTTCAAGATTGAATCCCATAGAATAGAAGTCTATCTTAGTGTCACAAGTGAATGAAAGTGACTTGTTACTTCGGAAAGATTTAGTTGGTGATTACATTTGTAGGTTTTGATAGTCAAATCATAGTAATTTATCCTAAGTATTTTGTAATAAAGTTCAAAGGATAAACAGTTTTACAAGACAAGTTACTATGTCTTTTCCGTTATGCTTACTACCTTCCAACTAAAAGAATTCTCTGGTTGTGCCTTTCCCCCGTATGTGTGTAATATACCTTTAATTATCTCCCCAGTAAGTATTAAATTTTAACTTTAACACTATTTTATCCCTCAGATTCTACCATTTTGTTCCTGGCGTTAGGACTAATAATGTGGATGGGTAATGGATATTCATGATGTTTATGAATACTCAAAGCGTGAGTATTTTAGGAAATTCTAATTATTACGTATGACCAGTGGCGTATTTAGGGGGGGCTTCCGGGCTTAAGGCCCCCCTCCCGAAATCTTACTTACTATAGTAAAGTATATGAAATATCTTGCAGAATTTTCACATTTTCAGGCAAAGCCCTCCTCGAAAGTTAGCAAAGCCCCCCCCCCCGAAAGAAAATCGTAAATACGCCACTGCGTATGACTCACCAATTGATTTAACTTCCATCCTCATTTTGAATCTCATATCCATAACCTACTGTTGTTATCTTAAAACACAAACTTTTAAAAACGAAATGAAATGAAATTTCTAGTTTTACACCCCATGATTATGGCCTATAGGTTAAAGGAGGCGGAAGATTAATTTAAGTTAATGATCTGAGAACTGGAGAAATGTGGGAGAAAATGAAGCCTCGAGAAAATCCACGGACATACCATCACAAACTGAACTCACGGACATCCGGCTTGGGATCAAACAGGAACATCTTTCACCAGATGCAAGAGCTCTGCCACTAAGCCACTGTGTCCTTCCTGAAATGTTGAGAGCTACCAGAAATCAACATACGAGGTGCTATCCAAAATATTCCGGACTGGAGTTGCCATCTGATGAAAAACGTATTTTTGGACTAATGACCGCTATCACCCTCAAAGTAATTCCCTTCTGCACGAAGAAACCGGTCCTAGTGATTCTGCCATTGTCCAAACCTATCCTGGAAGTCCTGTTTTTTGAGGGTGTTTATGCGAGCGATGCTTCTTGAATCCTCTCAAGTGTGTCGAACCGACGGCCTTTCAACTTGCTTTTCAGTTTTGGGAATGGCGCGAAGTCACAGGGTGTCAAATCCGGCGAGTACCCCCTGTGCCTTCTGATCATCAGTCAAGATCGTTGGCACAAATTTTGCGGCGACACGATGCAACAGTCAAAATTCGTTTGCATGTCCCGTAACCAATTCCCTTTCATTAGCAAGGTCGTGAATGGTTCGACGTCGATCCTCACGAACCAATTGTTTAAGTTTGGCAACAATGTCTGGTGTTATGCGGATAACGGGCCTTCCAGTGTGGGCATCGTCTTCGATGTCTGTACGGCCGTCCCTGAACCGAGCATGCCATTCAAACACACGCGTACCACTCATCTTCATGGGTTTCCCAAACACTTGTTGAATCACTGCAAAGGTCTCCGTAGCACTTTTCCCGAGATTCACACAGAATTTGATACACACGCGCTGTTCTATTCTCGGATCCATCGTAAAATCGCCACACACAGAGTATCATGAAAAGCACTCTGGAAACTCAACACATCAACCCAGCTGCATGAAACTGTGCACTCTCACTCATCAGATATGCTAGTCTTGCCACCTATCGGAGTAAAGCTCTACTACTACTACTTTCCAGATGGTAGCACCAGTCCCGAAAATTCTGGATAGCACCTTGTATTGAATGCAAGCAAGAGAAACGTAAGGAAGCGTCGCTTATGGCATGCTTCTTCTATCTACTCTAAATTGACAATATTTTTCACTAATTTAGGCTAATAACACTGGACTACAATGTTTCAGGGGAATAATTCGATTTCTAGGGGTGGGGTATTTCTAGCGATTTCACATATGCAACATACGTATATATCAACCAACTCGACTTGACGAAAGAGAGCGATCGATACCATAATTGGTCTGGACCGGAAGTGACCGCTTACGGTATCGACCGCTTTCTTTGGTCAAGACGAGTTGATTGATACATATGTTAAATTGGTGGAAACACTTCACCCCCTGGAAACGGTATTAGGTACCATGTACCAGAAGTGACCATTTTCGGTACCGATAGCTTTCTTTAGTCAAGACGAGTTGATTGATATACACGTCCCATGTGTGCAATCACTAAAAACACTTCGATCCCTGGAAATTGTATTAGATACCGTGTACCGGAAGTGACCAATTCCGATACCGAGGGTTTCTTCCGTCAAGACTAGTTGATTGATATACATGTTGCATGTGTACAATTACTGGAAATATCCTACCCTCGGAAGCTATATTAGGTACCTGTACCGGAAGAGAAAAATTCCGGTACTGATTGCTTTCGTCAAGACGAGTTGATTATTACATATGTTGCACGTGTGTAACCGCTGAAAAAAAAAACACCCCTGGACCCTGGAAACTGTATTATTCCCTGTTTCAGTTACAGACACACTGACACCTGTTTCTTATAGACTTTGTTGTGCTAAATTCAAATCCATCATCAGCTTTTTTCTTCATTGGGCTCCAGTTTTTGTAGTTCACATTTTTCGTTTGTATGTTAAAAGCTGTAATTTTACACAAGGCAACAAGTTCCCAACAGATGGGAGTCCAAACGAGGAATATATAAAAATTGTTTCATCTATACTTTACCAAAGTAATGTAACTTTACTATATCTTAATAAACGCAATATTTAATTTGCTGAAACAGGAAATAAAAACATCTTTTATCATAAGTGATCCGTAATTCATTGTTACACAGCTTTTGAGAATATCTCCTAATCCTATATGTTAATTCTTACAAAGCAAAGCAAAGTTAAATTAATTTCTATTAATACAAAAGAAAATTCTTGCGTTTTACAACACGTAAAAGGTCAGGATTTTACCCAAAAGAAGGTATACTCAATTGTTCTGAAAAGTCATTCAAACAGTCAATGTGGAGTATTTTGTAAAAAAAGAAAAAAAAAACAAAGTTTTCAAGAAAAATGTATTGTTTTGATTTAATATTCCAGTATCAGTATCATTATAATTTAATATATTGTATTCAAGTATTAGTTTTAACGTTATGTACTCAAGTAACCTATGTAGACACTGTAATTGGGTAGTAATACCTGTTGTGTCGATATATATATATATATATATATATATATATATATATATATATATATATATATATATATATATATATATATATATATATATATATTTACTTGAACTGTGATCTACCTTTATTTGCAAGTTTTGTTTCAAACTTTCATTAAATTTGAAGGCAACGCGGCACCGAAGATTTTCATGGATTTAAATAACGTTTAAACATTATTATTATTATTTATTTATTTATTTATTTATTTATTTTGGTTCCAATACATTAGAATCTGACAAGGAAAAGACATGAACATGTCATCCGGATATCCGAATCAAACCTACTCCATTCGATAAACATAAAGATATGTTCATGCACCAAAAAAATTAGGTGCCATGGACAACGGAGTAAGTGCCTGGAGCCCATTAACCCTGTTAGTATAAAGAAATCGTAGACTCGCAGTGAAATAGCTATTGCATCAACACTGTTCATTGGAAAGTCATGTTTTATAGTTCATTCTCTTCAGCATAAAACAAGCTTTCCACAGGTGCTATGTATTGGGGCCCAAAATGCAATTGAACAGGAAAAAATTAGAAGAATGTCGGGAAAATTCCCTCCAAAAATTCCGACCACCAACTTTGGACCCCTCTGTAGTGGCAACGGGTAAAAGCACACAATCCAAATGTATCTCTAAAATTACTACACGGGTTGGGTAATGAGTGTATTAAGTTTTGTATTGATAGAAGGAATAGATATTTGAGAAAAATGAGTATTGTTATACAAGTGTTGATGCAACAGCTATTTCACTGCGAGTCTACGATTTTCTTTATAATAATAGGGTTAATGGGCCCTAGGGACTTACTCCGTTGTTTATTTTTGTGCATAAAGATATCTTTGTTATGTTTATCGAATGGACTAGGTTTGATTCGGATGTCCGGATGGCATGTTTATTTCCTTTACTTGTGAGCTATTACATTTCGGGAAGATGTTAATCATAAAAAGTTAAAAATTATGGTTAAAATGTGGATTTTTCCAAATTTCGGCAATCTTTGGAGCACATGCGTGACTGGAAGATATAAAACAATTTTATTTCTTCTTTCCTTCTTTTTAGTATCCTCAATTTGCAACTTTTCCGTGGTATTACGACTTGAAGAAAGCATTTTGAATTTTTTCGACCCATCATAATAATATATGTCTAAGTTAAAATTCACATCTTCAGAGCAAAATAGACCTAAGAGTTGTATTAGTTCATGTCTTTACACTAATATTGGTTGCTGTAAGAGCAAAGTTTGATTTCACTCAGTTTGTTCTTTTGTTTTCTTGAAATTCCGATGTTCGAATATTACAAAGGGAAAAGCAATATCTCTGGTAGCATTGGCAAATCTGTTTTGATGACATGACTGATGTCACCGATCAATAAAAAGTTAGTTAGCAAACTCGTCACCTCCATAGATATTTCAGATGCGTAATATATAAGACTTAGAAATATTCACATAGTGTAAACAAAATAAGAGTAACTCAAGAATTATTCCAGTATATGAGCGTTACAAATTGAAATAGTACATACATTGCACAGTAGAATATTCGTCTCAACAAATTTTAGCCAATGAACTTTGAATCATCTGTGTCCATTATGCAATTAAGTCCATTAATCCCCTAATGTTTATACATAATTAACTGACGACCGGTGTTCAGCTTATGGGCAATCCACTCGATACAATAGACAACACTCTTAGATGACAAGAACATAACCGCACGCGCTCTCTACTAAATTGTCAGAGAGAAATACAATACACTGTCTAATGTTAGAATCCATTACATGCGATGCACAATTAACCCGCTGACGGTTCTAATTGATTTTAAGCTTTCCATTACATGTTCCGTCACCCATGTAGAACAATAAAATCTATTCTTGATGTTGAAATGTGTTCCCAAGTGTAGTACTGCTGTCTTCAATTATTAGACCTGTAAACTTTTATCGAAGTGTTGAAAGTCTTATTCAACTACTATGACGTTCCTTCCGTCCGTCTTTAGACAGGTAGAGGACAAAATTGGTAGTAGATAGTGGGAAACAGTATTTTAGATATAGAAACAGTGTCCTAAGGATAAAATAAATATCCTTCCTTTACTTTTATTTAAACCAGAAATTGTGGTAATCACCCATTTCTGGTTTTAATTTCGATCACTATAGAGCAAAAACGGAAGTTTTTCTTTTATATGAATTCAGTGCTTCAAAGCAATTTTCATCTGTAGCCTTACCTCTCTTCTAAAACCGTCTGAAAGTGGTAGAAATATACTACCATTTCCGGAGTCAATAATTATTCCCACACAACGGAAACGATAATCGGAGGCACCTAACTGCTTTCTGATGCCTTTTCAGGATTGCAATAATGAATTCTATATTATACCCTTATTCTTTTATTGATTCCGGAAGTAGTACAACTAGTACAACTTCCTGTACCCAGTTTGATTCCTACAGAACATAAACTTCATAGATACCGAGCAACTGTTTTCTATAAGAATTCAGCGTTTCTGCTGAAATTCATTCGTGTTTCAGCATTTTTTGAGATTCCCCCAAGAGACGAAAAAAAAAAACATAGAAAGGTAATAAAGTGAACATAGGTTGCCATGGAACAAAAATGATAATAGATAACGACAAATGGTAAGCATCTCAAGAAAACATACCATACCAAGCCATAACACTCAACGAAAACAAGCAATGGATGATATTTCGTAGCACTTAAGGTTTCAGTATTAATTTCCATAGAGCAACAATAGTAAAAAATATAGAGAAGTGATTTTTTTTTACAATCGATTCAATGTCCCACGAATAGACTTTTTCTTCTATTAACCCTCTATTGAAACCGGAAATGATGGAAGTCAACTGTTTCCGGTTTCAACGTTGATGGTCATAAAACAGGAACTGTAATAGATAGCGACAAGTGTCTCTTTGGAGTCGATCCAGTCTCAAGAAAACATACCACACCCTAAAACCGTTACACTGCGCTAAATCTGAAGTGGTTTAAATTTCCTTGTGCTTCCAGTATAGATATTGATTTACATAGAGCAAAAGTCATAGAGTGAAATATCGAGAAGCATTTACTGGAATTCGATTCAGCGTCCAAAATATAGGTTCTATCTTCTCTGTTAACCTAAAAGTCAAACCAGAAGTGATGCAAATCACCTGTTTCGGTATCGTTTTTAATTGCCATAGAGCAAACACGGTCATAGAGACAAGTGGTTTTCTGGAATCAAATCAATGTGTGAAAAAGGGCACCATCTCCACCCATATTACTCTAATAAAACCAAAAATAGTGATATTTACTAGTAGTTCCGGTTTTAATGTTAATTACCATACAAAAGAGTCGGTAATAGATAGAGATAAGAGGTGTTTTAAACTTGAATAAATGTGTTATGAAAAGATAACCGTAGTACTCTAAGAAACTAATAAGTACATTTACTTCGAGCTTCAATATTGATCTTCAAAGAACAAAACCGGTTGGTTCAAGATATCGAGAAGTAGCTTTTCGGAATCAATTCAAAGTCCCAAGAACAGGTTGCATGTCCTCTACTAGCCTTCTATTCAAACAGAAAGGGTAAAGAAATCATCATTTCAGGTCAATTTTTATTTCCGAAGAACAAAAAGCAACAAATAGCTACAACTTAAAAAAAAAATCAGCACTTTAAGAAAAGATTCTATGTACTCCTGTATTCCTATACTGAGACGAAAGTGGTAGAAATTTACAACTTCACAAGTTTCATCTCTCACACTTCCTCCACTGCAACAAGAAGTTATAGATCTGTCTCATTATTGATCTCGCATAGTATTTTTTATGTCTACCGTAGTTTCACAACTGTAAAACGAAACTCATTTGCAATTAGTATATTATTATATTACGACTGAAATGTAAACATATTGCAAACTTGGGTGGGGACATTGCCTCCTTAAAGACCCAAATGACGCCACTGTTTGTAAATGGTTGGAGTGTTTTTTTTTTTAATGGAAAATATAGTACTCTTTTCTCAGAGTGAAAGCAATTACTGTAACTTCAAGATTCGTAATGTATTCATTCAACGATAGTTTTAGGGGTCAGCCCGGAAATAAATTCCTCTCGGAGTTACAAAATACCCCCGGGTATTTCCCTGATCGTGCTTAATCTGGGTTACCAGTATTTTTGCTATTCTACTTTCACGTCCGTTTATTTTATCCCAGGGAAAATCCTCTGAACTAATCACTGTTAAATTTCCCAGGAAATACGAGGGTGGATCAAGAAGTACCGGTAATGACTCATGTGGCATAAAAATGTATTAATTATCACATAACAGCAAAAGATATTACGGACCATAGGTACAATCTACAGAAAACTAGTGTTCAACATAGTCTCCATGATTTTGAACACGTTTGCCCATCGTTGAACCCAGGCATCAATACCATTTTCCAAAAATTCAGGTATTTGCTCCTTGATCCATGATTTTAATGCTGTTTTAACTTCATCCAAGACATTGAATCTGTGATTTTGTGATATCCAAAGTAAGTAATTGTTCCTTGGGCAGAGCCATAAGAGACGTTCAATTTATCAGCAACATTCTGAACTTAATGCGCCTGCCTCCTCGAATCAATTAATTAACACGTTCTCGATTTATGTCTATGATTGGTGTTGTCGACCTGCCGCTCCTCGATTTATCTGTAATTTCTGTTTCTTCGTTTTTGAACTTCTTCACCTAACGGTGCACATTGCTAATGTCCATATTACAGCGTCTCCATAAACAGTTTACAAACAATTATGGATTTCTATAGGTGGACAACTTTTTTTTTTTGCCAGAAATTAAATAACGACTTTTTCTTTTAGCTTCAGATCCATGATCCTATCAGTCAATCTGAAAAAGCAAAGACTACATTAATAGAGTAAGGTTACCTCTATGGTAATATCATGCATAGATAGTTCTGTTGCTGTAATAGAAACAAAATTATAGCGGCAGAGTCATTGCTTTTGGATCCATTCTCGTACAACACATCTAGCTATTAAGCGCGAAGGAATATTTCTATAATCAATATTGTAAAGGTGTTGTTGTATAAATTATATTTTCTTAATTTAAGTCTCTTAATTAAATAAAAAGAAGTTTCTTTTCTTATAAAATCTACCGTGAACCTACTTTTACTTCTAACGAAATTGGTTAAATATAAAAGCATGATTTCATTTACTGTAAAGATGCTAAGACAGGCTATTTTTTTTAATCAGTTTTCTCTGCCGGTTTAACTTCCTTTTGTCATTTGTTTTTCTTTATGAACTTCCGCGCCAGCAAAAGAATAAGGGAAAACGGAAACTGTAGATGGCGTATTGACATCCTAGATGACGACTCTCGTTTTTCCGAGTTCTTTCTCTGTGGACGATCTATTTTTTGGGAGGGTTTATTTTCGTGTGAAATACAGGACATACGTAGGTTCTTTCGACTTTAACATACTTTTTTTTATCCTTTTTCTACTTACTTAAATTCTTCCTTTTTATTCATGTCAAAAATGCAAAATACAAGTCTTTCGTTTTTGTCTTCAAGAAGAGGAAATGCGTACATCCGCTAAAGAACAAACGCCATAATGTTCTTCTTCCTTCCAAGATCCAAGCGAGAACATTTCCTGAATAAACGCTTTGCACTATATGTATCTTAAGCTTTAAAATTTCCTCAACTACCAAATACAAGTAATAGATGACTCTTAAGAACTTACTTAACCTTAGAAGGGATCAGTAAAATATATTAAATAAAACTTATAAAATTCATATCCTTTTGTTTTACCAAAAAAAAAAAACTGACAATGAAGGGAAAATATATTTTACCGCCTTAGTATAGCTTCTAAGGATTATACGACTAATATTAAAAACAGAAGATCCTCGTATGAAATTGTCCTTTTTATCTGTTAGTAATCCAAAATAAGAACATAAGTATAATACTCCTTTCTTTTTTCCCAGATATTGACAATGGTGAGTGATTTATTGTATCATTTGTAGAAAGAGGAATTCTCATATTATACTTATTCAAAGAATATCTAGACTTAAAGTTGAGAAGTTAACGATAATTTTAGGTCATTATATGTTATTAACAATAGTGCGAATAGTGTCCTCTGGCTAAAATCATAATAAAATCCGTAATAATGGAAATATATTTTAATTTCACGTTAATAGATTGTGTGTTTTTGAGCCAGTTTTTGTTGGCCCCAAATGAGATATTTTTAGTGCCAAAAAAGATATACCTTCTTGTCGATTATAGGAAGTTTCAAGTATTCAGTCTAATACATTTTTATATGTATATAGGCCTACATATACAATATGTGTATATTGTATATGTATATGTTAATACAGTAAATCTTAACTGCTGTATAATATCTTGCTCAAAAAGGGGCTAAGACCCGGAAACGCCCTTGCGTGTACCATTGACAAATTATCTTCATGTAGAGTAAAGTAGAGGATTCCCGCCCAGTTAGATAATCCTGCCCATTCTTCTAGCGATTAAACGGTGACTGAGAGAAACACGTGGATAGTACTCCCAACTACCGGAGGGCAATAAAGTTTCGCGACAGAGAATAAAGAAGTGTATAACAAGTCGTCTATGTTCTGTTGTCAAAATTATAGTTTCAATAGCTGTCCTTATTACTTTTTCAGAAGATTAAGATGCAAAATTAAGTCACTTAATGTATCAGAATTCTTATGATTGTAATATATTTGAGTTTCTTGTAGTTATATGGCTTCTATCAGAGTTTGAGAATCGCGTGTGTCCAGGGTCTGTTGTGGTACAACCGCCATATTTAAGTGGTGTACTCTGGAGTAACTGCGCCCGGTCAGGTACAGATGTGGCGTGTGTTATGAGTTCACTCTGCTCGTAGTGAAGCAGAAGAAGCTACAGGATATGTATGTCACTATTGCACAATGTAATATTTTAAGCCTTTGGTTTATGTGTTAAACGTATGAGAATATTGGATCTAAAAAACAGTATATAAAAATACTAGTGCTTGCTTTTATTCTGCTATAACGTGCCATTTCTCTCCCCATGCTCTTTGTTATTGGTCATGTTTATATGTTTGTTTTATATAATCAGTGAAGAAACAATACCGCTTATGTGACCATTCTCAAGCTTTACAGGACAGGGACACAAAACTTTTTCAAGTGTTTCTTACCAACACCCAGACGAGTAAAATTCGAAAATAATAGAATATAATAATGCAATATTATATTATTTTCAGCTTTTATTTGTCTGGGTGTTGGTAAGAAACCCCTGAAAAAGTTTTGTCTTCCAGTCCTGTAAAGCTTAACGATTGTCAGATAGGCAGTATTGTTTCTTAACCGACGATATTGGGGTGTACAGTTTACTTTTATTTTTAAAATACTCATAGCTTTAAATTTTCTTGTAATTCGCGCAATCAATAAATGGGAAATATGTAAACATACATAAGGGGTATTTATTTTCAATGCATATTCCTAATGAGCGTGTTTTCCCCCACACAAGAGGGCGATTGGGTCCTTTGCAATGATTTCTTTTAACTAAGTATTATATAATATAATACTTAAAATGTGAAACTTTGTAATCGATTACTTGAAGGATCAAGGTATACCTTACAACTAATCAGTAGATTCTCATTCAAGCTGTTTCTGAGATATGACCAGTTTTTCCTTAGGTGGGTGTAGTTTCTCCACTCTACTATATATAATTTACTCATTTTGACGAAATCCAATCGATTGATGTATACCTACTGTAGATTTTTTTTTTTTTTTTTGCATTATCCGATAATACTAATCTAAAATTTTCTATACTTTTACTACGTATTAGGGAAAAGTTGGGAAATTGTGCGCACCTAAACCAAATACGTTCGTGTGGTGTTGACAATGAGGACAAAGAAATAGGAATTACCTGAATAGGTTCTTTCCCCCACTGCACCGTCATATAGTAATATTAGTTTAAGTCTATAATTAAACATAGGGAAATTATACTGCAATAAAATAAGATATGTGTGTGCTCGCAAGGTTCCACGCTATGGGGTAATTGGGCGCAGAAGGCTGGGTAATGGTGTGCAGCAAATCTGGAGATCCGGAGGTTAATGAAAACACGAATGTAGTTGTAATTCACACTTTATTAACATTAGTCTGAAATAATAGTCGAGTAAAATAAGAAATATGTTGATAATAGGTCTTTCCTATCAAACGCTTTTACTAACTTCCACTTAAACTTAGGTACACGAACTGGAAGAATATTCCAGAATTACAGGAATGAGGCACCTAATTTGAACATCCGGGCACATAAAAATCACATAATCTTTGGCAGTAAAATAACTAGTACATTCTGCGTGACTCCAGGATGCACATATTACGCACATGCACCAAAGATTCTTGTCTTTGCCACATTCTCTACATATAAGTTTGTTTCTTTCACAAGAATTGAGCCGTCAGAGTTGATATACATATCATTTACATCATCACACTGCAAATGTCTGAAAGGCCAACGTCGTATTCCTCAGATGACACCGATAAGGTCTCTTTCCGATAAGGTTTAAGTTCTTTCGGTGTCAAGCCATAAAATACTTTACTCAGAATAAACACATAGTCTCTTAGTTCTAACTCTACTTCTTTGGAAAGGACTGAATACCTGCCTAATGTCCGTAATGATGGCCGGTTTTGTATCAAGTATTTTCTCAAAGTTGCTTCTGATATGTTGTAACACCTTCCTACTTCCCTATTTTTTATGTCATCGTTCTGTATTGCATCGACAGCATTTTGCAAAGTTCCTTACGAATAGGAATTATTTGTTGTTTTCCTGATGTAGCTGTCCGGCATCTTTAATGAAAAATGATGAAGAATGATCTTAGAACTTGTTCTACAATATTTGAATGGGTGGAGGAATCATGCTCATTTCCCGCACCATTGCTCCACACGTGCCCCGAATAAACTTTATTAGCAATAATGGGACATTGAGCAACAGGGCAACCTTACTATAGTATGTTCTACAGGAAGGAACTTCCTTTCACACTATACCTACTTTAATGTCATAAGTTGCAAAATGTAGGCTTACCTCCTTATTTTCTATCTTCCGTCTCGTCTAGCTGACTCCTCATCAACACTGAACGCATTGGATTGTGTCTGCAGTGTTTCACCTGGAAATACGTAAGAACCAACACCTCACTGGAGTCGCTAATGATATTCCAAATGAGAAATTGCGGCACGCAAGATTACCCCACTTTGTCCTCCTACTAGATTTTTCAGGAAAACAGAAATATTTTTGGAGCCAAAAGGGATGGACAAACGAAGGCAAAAATCCATAATGACTTAAGGAAACTGGATGTTTATTACGGCAGAAACAAGCAACGCTACTCGATTCTATCCTGAGCGAACCCAGTCGACATTTTGCATTCTATTTAGCAAATGTTTTGTATTATATTATATTATCATCTCCTAGGCCTACCCAGAGGTCTTGACTCAAAACACTAACAACTCTTACAATATGCTGTGACGTGTATAGATGGTTATCAAAATAATGGAAACATCTGAAGAAAATTTTGACTTACCATATTAATACGGCAATGGATCACCGTTAGTACGCAGAACTGCCCAGTTATTGAGGTTTCTTCTCCATCCACTCTTTTGTTTTTCGCTGATGTTAATTTCCCTTGAATTTGAAGATTGTTATCAACTTGATAACTAATCCTAGTTGAGATAATGATCAAACAACCTATAGTTTCCCCATCACCATTCGCTAAATATTGAGAATCAAGCATCTTTCGATGTAGATATGTAGAACTTCGTGTTACATAATACTAAACATGTTATCTTAATGCAAGAAATAAGTAGAACAGACTTTACAATGTTCTTTACATGTGCTAACAATTTCTTCTTCATTTTAGCTGATTAAGTTTTTAAAAGACTGCTATAGTTTAATCATGCAAATATAAATATACAACATTTGTCAGAATACTTTTTTGATGAGTTTCCAAGAAACAGCTAGAATCTCAATGAAGGAGTGAAGCATTACCATGGGAGCCACTTTCCAAGGAAGAGTTCAATTTTAGGATCCAACATTTTAATAAGTTTCCGGCTGGAAGTTATTGACGAATTCTCCTAAGGGTAGTTAAGAGGGTGAAATATCATCTTTTTCTCTTTCCTTTGCCTTTAGACTCCTCTCGTTCAGATAAGTAAAAGCGTTGATTAAAAGCTGTAAAATGACTTTCAAACGAAAAAAAAAAAAAAAAAACGATAAAAGACAAATGAGTGTCGTTTGGTAATTCACGTATATATATATATATACCAAACTTTGAAAAAGATTCTTTCTTTCTGTTTCTAACTTCCTGTTCATTAACAGCCTCTCGGTTTCTCTCTTACGTTTTCTTTCATAATATATAATAAGTTATATATCTATGTAGTGTTAGTGGGTTTGGGCGTTAATTTAAGAAACAAAATCTTCAGCAAATGTTTACAAGAATTAGTTCAAAGTCCGATTATTTAACTTTATTTTTAAACAAAACTCTTAGGCGTTAGGTCTTATGAAGGGCATTATCAGATCAGAAGGCTTCTAGTTCGATAAAGTGTGATCAATACATCAGCTGTGATTACCTTTATTCTTGGCTTTCTAGACAGGAGTTTGTTATTTCTTAATTCAACCAATTTCCGTTTTGCCTCAAAATGTTATTATGATGGATCAATGACCAGAAAATGTGCTCTCTATAGAAAAGGGGAAAGTTTCTGTTTTAGTTAATAATGCAAAGTAAAAACTGATTTAATCATTAGACTAACGTTTCTGATTATGCCAATTACTTCCTACTGAATATTCTGTGATGTCACAGTTTACTGCTCGCTCCCCTTCTTATTAAAACTACGCGGAGAGAAGAAGGAGCGTATAGGGAACTTGCAGCTCAAAATAAGCAGGGGTGACATCGATGGTTTTTGCAGATATAAAATTCGTGCATACATAATTACTCGAAGATTGGCAATGTTTATTTCATTCTTCTACCACCCCTTCTTGGATCTAGTGTTTCCGTCTATCATTTCTCTGATTATAAAAGTACACTCCTACGTCATCCAACGGCCAGTAAACGTCCAATAGGCAAACTTTTTTGTGTGTGATTTAAATGTTCATATTCTATTAAATACACTTGCAAGTAATACCTTGAAAACATCCAATTTTGCCTACCAGTCAGACGTTCTTTAACATGTACTAGTTGTAGCAGATACACTGTACTTGCCCAGTTGATACTAGGTCCTTCCTTCATCGTAAAAGTCAACAATTAACACAGTATTCCTTCCTATCACCATCACAGCTGGAGAACCATACGGCGATTTCTAGTCATCGGGTATATCCTGCTTCTGCCTTGACATCTGAAAGACACCTTCTACCTAGGATTAAGGATCTACACATAACTTCGTTCGGAGAACAGAGGTCGACGACACAAAGCAACATTGAAACACTTGCAAGTCGTCACCGGAACGTAGTCCCGGAAAGAAAACCTTAAAAAACGCAACAGACTTAACGCATTCCAGGATCTCGACTACGATGAGGACACTCCAGAGTCGGAAGTTAATGATGAACAACCTAAACATAATGACATCGAAATGCCAACAAACATGCTTTGAGCTTAGAGAGAGGGAGAGAGAGAGAGAGAGATTGATTGATTGATTTACTGTAGATATATTCATTTTTAGCCTTAACATTTACTTCTAAAGTCATGGTAAGTAGCATATAAACTGATTGGCAAGTAGTATACATTACAAGTTATAACCAGAAAAATAAATTATTCATTTCCTTTTATTTTCAGGTGATGGATAGTCACACATCTCGTGACTCCGGAGTATCTCCGCATAACATCTGCGAGAACTTGGCCCAAAATTCAGCTGTGTTACGACATGGATGGTGATCATACCGATGTTTAAGACTCTTAAGACTTCAAGGTAACTTTGTACAGACATTCTACCATAATTAACACTATACTGTTGAAACTAAAAGGGGGATACGCCCATTTCCGATCACCCTGTATAAAAATTATTCCGGAAGTACGCGAGAATTATGAAACTAACGAGAATAATGAAACGCGAGAATTATTTGGATAGGGCACATATTAGTTCCTAAGTGAAGTCTTGACCCGACTACGGTAAGTCCCGTTGTTTTAGAGCTATGGACCTTTCAAGTTCATTTTTTCATGTTTTCGGCAGCCTATAACTCCGAAAGGAAGAATTTGTGCACCCAAGTTGGTCTATACTTTTTGTCTTATCTTGATGCCAGGAATCATCTTCCAAATATTGTCGGTGTTGTTTTGAAACACCCTTATATTTAAACTCTATATAAATAGTTTCACACATATTTTGTCTCATTCGTATTTCTCCTTACTTTATCCTTCTATAGGCACATTAATTCTAACCATTTATATTTGTCTTCGCAGAGATATAGAAACACCAGTAATTTAGGTTTTATCACAGATACTACACGGGAAGGATCATCAGTACCTCAGCATTATGGTGACGGAATGTGGCTTCACAAGTGAGCCATTACATCCTGATTGGAAATTTGGATATTCATATATTAGGCTTAAACAAACATTGTGGTCAGCGTGATAGATATCTAGGCTTGGAAGCAACCCAAGACTCAGCGGCGAACCTCCTACAAATGCATGCTCTCATAGTTTCCATAGTACAACGAGTTGAGAATGCTCGAACATCATTGCCAGAACGAACTTGAAAAGAAATATTTTTTATCGAAATGTATATGAAATTGTATAATAAATTTATTTGATTAAATTCAATAGATAATACACTTACATATTTGGAACCTGCGTAATAGGGAATCTATTGAATTAGCTATAATAAACTGTCACTTTTTATCACCATATATGTATTGAGAATGTAGATACAACCAGTGGCCATCGGTTACTATTTGGTACCAAATTGTTCACTATCCTCTTACGTATTGATCAACACCAATATCATTTCTCGATGACTTACGGTTCCCAAAATAAGGCTCCTTAAATCTCCCGAAATCGGAACTTTTCTGGCCAATATCTTGGAAACGGTATGTCATAGAGAGATGATATTGGTGTTGGTCAATACCTAAGAGAATGATGAACATTTTGGTCCCAACTAGTAACCGGTGGCCACTGGATAACTGGGCACTGGCCTAACCAATGACAAGTTAACCAGTGTCCAGCGGTTATTAGTTGGTACCAAAATGTTCACCATCCTCTTTTAGTATTGATCAACACCAATAGCATCTCTCTGTGACTTACGGTTCCCGAGATCTCCTGAAATCAATTGGGTGTTCATTTCCAAATCGGCTCTTGTCCATTTACTGAAGATCCCAGGAAAACCGAGAAAAACTGTAGGATAGATGCGTTTTGTATCTCTTGAAATATGTAAGGATGTTCAGGTTTTTCGCCTGAACACACTGAAGTATTCCCAGTTCTACAAAACATGCAGATCCTTCATTTTTTAAAAAAAGTTTTCTGGGATTTTCTGTAAATGAACAAGAGCTGTTTTGGAAATGGACGACTCACAGTGGGGCGAAAACGCAAAAAGCTGGCCAAAAGGAAAAAAACGAAAGTTAGTAATATAGGAATTTTTTTATGTAGTTAGCTAGAGTGATGTTAGAAAGGCCCAAATCCATAAATAGAATAGGGTTTTTACTTTATTCCGACTACCTGAGCCACTCTTAAGTAGACCCTTCAGCAGGTCAAATACGCAGAGAACAATATAAGAATTGTGACGCGTCCGTTGAAACGGTTGTAACTTTCGAACACGTTCATAGTTTTTAAATCTGTAAAGTTTTCCTATATCGTACTGATAAGTAGAATAAGTGTATGAAGTGAAAAATTAATAATAATGATGTAATAATTTATAATTTGAATCGCAAGTCAGGCAAAATTTTCACATTGTTTATATATTTTATTAACTTAAAGCGTTGAAAACATTATGTGCACCCTCGTGCACCATGTTCATATTTTGTAGAATGGTAGTCTGACAATTAATTAATGCTGTCGACAAATTATTAGCTGCCAAAACGTGCCAATTACGAAGCGTGTTGATGTTAATTATTGCTCATTAATGTTACAGTGACAAGTCGTTGCAGTTATCATAACCGAATCAAATACCAATAATTTGTGTCATTTAAGTAATAATACATTTCTAATAAATAAGAACGTAAGTACCAAGTAATTGTTCATCAAAATATGTGAAAAAAGTGAATGTTGTTAAAGATACATTGTGAAAATTGCGAAGTATGTTGACATTCTTGTTATTCCGCCATTTTGTTTTTTTTTTTTTTTTTAACGTTAGTTGCAGAATCGTAATCAGCAACCTCAATAACCCCTTAATACTAAATTTCATTCAATCTGAATATAGTTATCATATTTTGGCCAGCTTTTTGCGTTTTCGCCCCACTGTGCGACTGTGTGAAACTTCAACAGGATGTAGAGAGAGTTCAAATATGTTGTGATAAGTATAAATTAGGTCTGAATGTATCCAAATGCAAATCTGTATCTTTCACGAGGAAAGAAAATCCAGTTAACTTTGCCTATACAATAAGTGGCAATTCCTTGTCTACCCCAAATACTATCAAACATCTAGGAGTTATATTTTATAGCAAATTAACCTTAGTTTCAACACGTTGACGCAATAACGAGTAGTGTATATAGAAACCTAGGTTTAATTTATAGGGTAGGACAGGATTTCTACAAAGAATCAACATTTATAAGGTTATATTTTTCGTATGTGAGGTCAAAATTAGACTACTATTATACTGTTTGGACACTAAATGTCTTTAAATACTCTGATGCAATGGAAAATATACAGTTTTTTTTTAATGCTTGCATACAAAAACCCGGTATCTACCCAAAGTATATCCCCTAGAAAAAAAGTTGAATTTTTGATTTGTTATTCTTACATAAATTAATAAACGATAAAATTGATTATCCAGAATTAGTTTCAGCAGTGTTATTAAATATCCCAATAGGTAAGACTACAACGGCAAACACTGGTATATTCTATTGTACAAAAGCAAGAACTAACATATTACGTAAATCTCCTCTGTGAAGAATGTGCGCTTCATATATCGAAATGATTAGATTTCATGTAGTAGATGTATTTAGTATGTCCGAAAACAAGTTCAAAACAATTGTCAGCCAATACCGGTAACTTCTGCATAATTAAAAGACTTATATTTGGGTATGTATAATAATGTATGTGTAATAGTGTATGTTCGATAATTATTTACACGACACTATAACTAGACATTAAGCCTGTTGTGTTTTCCTTATGAAATAAATAGATTTTACTTAGCCGCGGCCTGATCATTATTAAAATATCTGAATTAACATTATTTTTTTAAAAAATAATTTATCATCATAATCTGACTTCCTTGAATTTTGTTGATTTGTCGTCCCGGCGCTCCCTGGTCGCGGCGCCCGGGGCGATTGCGCCGGCCGCCCCGCCTACGCGACGGCCCTGTCAGGAGATATACTCTCAAATGTATTTCGGATGACGACGCCAGCTTTAATTTCTTGGGGAAGGAAGCAGAGGGGCAGAGGTATTTTTGGGAGAGGCGGCTACTTTTTTTGTATTTCGGAAAAAATAGTTTTATATTTCTTGATCTGCATTACAATACACTATGTTTGGGTGGGTGCAGTCGGAGGGGCGTACACCATGCAACCGTGATGCGTCGCCCCCTGCTCCCCTCTAGCGTCATCACTGCTGTGATGTCGATACAATTATTATCTTCTGGCTCTGAGACCTTATCACCTTTGAAGACTTAATCTTCAAGAAGATTATACATTGAATTATAGATCGGTTCCTACATTATTCCATTTTATTCTGTATATATTTCTTTTCTTTTCTCGTGTGAAACAGATGGCGATAAATGTCAGACCATTATTCCCAACCATTTGTTGCACATAAAGTCAAGAAGATATGTATGGGTAATATAACAAAATTACTAGATATTTAGTTAGTAAATAAAAACGTTAAAAGAATAAGTTAGAATCTCTGGAAACAAAACTAACTGCGAAATGAAATCGAACAAGCAGACAACTGATCAAATCCTAAACTGATAAAATTGCAATTCAGAAAGAGATTGCAATTTACTGAAATACTGTAATTATCTACTGTAATTATACAGTTTAAGAAAGCAGAAGGCTTAACGCTGCGGGCATATTTTCACACTTTTACTTATGCTTAACTACATAGCTTGGTTTATCGCTGCAGAAACACCTTCCACTCCAATAACTTTTCTTATCACTCATCTCTACAATTTTGCACTATCTCACATAGCCTCGCTGCTGAACGGGACGTTAAACTCAAATCAGTTTTGCACTATACCACAATTTCAACTACTTCGCGTATCCAACAGTCTCTATACCGCAGATTTCTCAAATACATTCTGAGCACCCGAGCGAATGTATTTCCCATGCAAAGGACGCATTTCACTTACCTGAAACGATTTGATCTATGACATGCACTGTTTTGGTGACTTTTGTGTATACTGTGGATATTGTTCTTTTGTCGTGTTGATTAATTGAAGTTTAATGTCCTTTTTCAGAATGTAAGTCAAAGTTTTCTGCTTAAAATAAGATCAGAATTATTACTCTGTTTTGTGTATAAACTCTGCATAGAGGATAGAAGCCTTGGTAATACGCCCCGATATCACTCGCGTTATCTTATTGGCCGCGAAGAACCACTCATTTGTTTGGAGTTAAACTTTACTCTTTTCAATACTTAGGTTATATAAGAGGTGGCTCTACAAGTTAACGTGAAATCACATTATCTTCCATTCGGTAACGGAGATATTGCTAACTATTTATACTTCTATATTAACGTGGAAGAATGTCGCGTGGTGGGGAATACTGCACAGAGGCTTACTGCAGAACTGGAAAATACGGAAACGCTCGAAACATGTGCTTTGCAGTTATAGTAGGATTTATAAGAACCACGGGAAGTATCAACCCAGTTCGAGATATACAGAGGTTGATTCAATAATATTGAGCCGAAGTCAATGTGCCACCCATGTGTAACCCATCGCAGTGAGATTGCCACGAGACAAGGAACAGTATCTCGTTAGTCAAGTAATGGAGTGGTGTAGTCGAGTGTAGTCTGATGCAGCCGAAACTGAACAGATTCTGAAAACGATTTATTGTGGCCATTTGCAACGCTAATTTTATGGCGTCACATATAGTAGAAATGTGTAAAGTGCTCGATTTTCGTTTAGGTCGTGCTACTGTGAATCGTATTATAAGGAAAGGAAGTATGCAGCACAGAGTTATGCACCGATGCGAGGAGCTAGAACCGTTTCCCAAAAAAGCTCAAGATTGTGATCAGTTTCTCGTACAGAGGCAAACTGTGTCTCTGAAACAGAGTTTCTTCCAGACACACTTTGGGAGGTGGGTGCTGCCCCCTCGGAGCTATGAGAGTACTTCCCCGAAGGAGACCAAAATAATACTATATATTTAGTATAATAATAAATAGAATAGTGCCAGCAGTGCTCCCCCGGAATACTAAGTGTACCCCTCCGGAACATTGTATCTGAAAGAAACACTGTTCCGAAAGGTGAAGCGAAGTGTCAAAATAAATTATGTGTATTACCAGACTCATCTCCTAATTAAAATATACCAGAAAGAAATTTCAGCATTCTACAGACAAGGCATAAACTAGGCTGAACTGGACAAGGCATCCAGCCATGCGGCGAAAACATCACTGGAATTCTATCGACGTATGAAACACGAAACTGGAAATTCGGCAATTCCCTTCGCTGACATTCGCGTCAAGAATCCAGATGCCAGCTCAATGGATTATTGTGTTTCGGACTTCTCAAGCGACGTCTGTCCCATCCTCGAGTATATTATAACCGGCCTGAGGAAAGTCTGTAAAAAGAGCCCATAACTCAGTTGTAATGTAGTCTCCTGCAATGGAAACTCCGATGCCGCGCAATAGTCAGTAAAGGTGGGCTGCAGATCGAACACAACCGATACATTCAAATTTAGTCAATATAAGTGAATCGACCTCTGTGTTTGTCACGTGGGAGGACAATTTCAAGAGAATTGATTTTTTAAATCTAACTTTTCGCCGAAGAAACTTGAGAATTGGGTGAAAACTTGCAAACTCTTATTATAAAATATTACTATATGATCAAAATTTACATATTTTACTATCAAAGATTGATATCATATATATATATATATATATATATATATATATATATATATATATATATATATATATATATATATATATATATATATATGTTTGTTTCTTGAAAATCTTCAAGATACTTGATAAATCGTGTAATGTTAAACGAACGATGAGAGAGGAAATGTTGCACACTCATTGCGGAGTAATTCATCCTGGTATTAGTCCACCCAAAGACTAGCCATTTAGTGTAAGTACTAAAGATTTTACTACTAAACAGGAATTTTAAAATTTCAAAAAGAAGTTTGAAAAAGACTTGAAGTGAATAGTTCAGTTATGAAATTTCTTTTTAATGGCAAAACAAATTCAGAATATACATTATATCAGAGTTTGTCAAAAATCACTAGGTCCAATACGAAGAGATGAATCAGTTCTGTAGGATTGTAGCTAATCAGAAAGTAGCAACTAGATCGGGAAAATGAAGAAGGGGCGATGAAAAAGTCTAAGATCTTGATGAGAATACAGATTTCTCTTGTGAAGATAAACTGGATGAATTATGGTAAATAGTACCATCATTTTTCCTACTATAATTACTTTTACTATAATTACAAAAACGAGCCATAAGTCTTGGAATATGTTGGTATTATCTGTCACATAGGGGCCGCGGTGGCTCAGTGGTAGAGCGTTCACCTCTGGTGCTTGGGGTCCCAGGTTCGATCCCAGCCCCCGCCAAGTGAACTTTGTGGTGGACAAACACCGTGTGCGTGGGTTTTCTCGGGGTTCTCCCGTTTCCTCCCACTTTCTTCATTCCACCATTTCATTCATTACTCATCATCACCGTCTCCTTTAGCCTAACCGGCATAAGCGTGGGACGTAAAACTTAAAGATTTCATTTCATTTTTTCTGTCACATAAGAAAATGCATGTTTTCCGCGGGATAGTATATCTTGCCCCTTACTATGAGAATGAAATCGGTGCACATTCGTTGCTACCATCTCGCGATTTAATTAAATATTTTAAAAGTTTTTAGAAGCTCAATCCCTAACCAAATCAATAACTGCATAATCTCTCTCTTTGCAGTTTCCAAAAAATGGTAGTTAGCGAGCGCTTCTTTGGTGACATTCACATTTGAACGCATTACGATGGTTCGAATTGCAACAAATTCACGTCTCATATAGTTTTGGTGTTGAAAGGGGACGTTAAACTCAAATCAAACCATGAAGATTATTTTCTTTTAAAATATAAAATTATTTTCTAAGTGTACCATCTACAACATCTCCTAAATATCATGAATAAAAAAGAAACTTCGGTATTAGTAGCTAATTAAGTAAGCACCATGCAATTACACTAACAGTTCAGCAACGGCTTGAGAAATCTATATGCATACATACATATATAGATTTATATTCCTCGACACAGTAAGCTTCTCCCTTCGACATGATCCTGAAATAACTCGTCCTGACCTCTGTATAAAAGGGGAGGTCGATAATCCAACAGTAGATGACAGTGTGCAAATGCTAACCACATAAACCATACATCCACATAAAACAAAGTTCGTCTCCAATTGCCTTGGGAATCATATAATATAAAGTTCAATACCCATACATACGCTCATACATGTATATTGTTATATGGTATTAATGTACTTCCCGTAGAACATTTTTAGCTAAGTTAAACCGATGTTGAAATATGTATTTTGTGTTCTGCGCTGGATTAAAAAAGTGGCTTTGAGAACTTTGAAGGAACTAACACATACAGCATTCTACAAAAGCTAATAGTTAATTACGTTAATGTACAGTTAACAAAAAAAAGTTTAAAACTAAAGTAGTGTGTAACAACAACTGAACTCGAGCATTTGGAAATACTCAAAAGAGTTAATAGCGTGATTATCTTTTACAAGTGACGCTGCTACAATTTTTTCCCTCTTTCTTTGACACTTTTAGGTGGAGGAAACTACAAGTATCATCATCAAATTCGGAATCTGACTCTTTAAACCAATGACGCACTGGTATCTTTAAATGTAGGTTCGGACCTAATTTCTATTTCCATTATGGTTATTAATTAATAATTATTCCAATATACAGTGGTCTAACATACGGTACATAAAGATTTCGTAATTAAATTCCATAACATTATTACTATTTAAGGAGGAAAATTGTGAAATGATGAGACCTAAATTAATCAATAGATCATACTGAGCTGAACCAAGTGATGTGGGTATTTGTAATTTCTTTTGCGTAGTTTCTGAGAAAATCGAACAAAGCTATTAAAAAAAAACTAAAAATTGATGTTGTAGTAGTATAATAACTACGCCATCCACTAAAGTAAAACTGATAATGAACAACACCTTCATTATCACTTTCTTTACAATATACAGGATAGTTAAGGAAATACAACCCAAAACTATAATTAACTATCGTCTTTAATTTTTTGTTTAACTATGATATTATATAAAATAAAATATCAGTCGATAGATTACATTAACCTGAAAAAGTAACGTAATTGAGGCTAAATTCGCATGCGCCCGTTTTCGAGAGAAAATCGAGAAAAAAACTATTTATAACTATTTTTATAAGCATTTAAAAGTATGTTATGTTGCCCCATTTGATGCCATTGACAGTTTTATTTCTGTTACTATTTGTCTAACATTACTTGGTCATAAAGCCGTTAAACAGGATCTCTTCAAGACAGTAATCCGTAGTCACACATGTTAGAAACATGCTGTCTTTCACAGCATTAAGACTGCCAAAAACCAAAAAAGAAATTTAAAAGAAGGCAGTTGTGTTGGTAGTCTTGCCAGTAGGAGGCATTGTTTTCGAGATATTCGTTTATACAGTGCGGTAAATGAATTGGCGTTCAGCGTAAACCAACGAACATACAACATGCTGTTCCCCATACTTGACGGTGAAAAAAGTCAGGTTTCAGCAGGCAAATGTTATCTAATGATAAAGGCACTGGTCCCGCTAAGAACATTCAGTATGTTATAGACCAAAACAAAGTACGTGTCATATGACTATCATCATAATATATGCTTTATTAATAACACTGTTCTACAATGATTTTGCTGTTTGGAAACTAATATTAACATTTTCTTAATGTTTTTGACCTGAGAAATCTCAAAATTGTAGTTAGAGTTGCTCTATCTCACGTATCGTTTTCTTAAAATAGAGGAGAGGAGGGGAGAGGAAAATAGTCATATAAATGTATATTTCGGAAGAGGTACTGATTTACACAAATATAAAAAATATACTTTCGATATCATTTCCTTTTGATTATCTTTTGAATTTGTAATTAAAAAGACGTGCAGTTACTTATCCTCCTAGCACATTGAAAATAAGAGGTATGTACAGTACAGTATCTAGTAGCACTGAAATGATATCACAAACGCGTTGCAAATTGGGAACGCAATAACAGCTCTGTGTAGGCTGTGATTGCCGAGAACTACGGGTTGCCGTATGTTTTGTTGTTGCTGAGTCTAGCTGGGCTGTTTTGTTTGAATCGAAATGAAACGTAGGAAGTGTCAGAACCAATCCTGATTATATTTCTTCTACATCTGTGGCAGTTTTTTAGTCTCGAAACAGAGACAAAAAAATTACATCGTTGTGAAACGTGCATATTACGCCTATTTCGGAATAAAGTTAGGGGATTACTAATAAAACTCCAACTGACCCAAACCAGCTTATATAATCTTATAATATATATATATACTCCTCTGGTCAGTTGGAGTTTTATTAGTAATCTGAATTTTCCAAAGCTACAATGAGTAGTTTAAAAGTTAGGGGATCAAGATAAATAATTTGAGCCACACACAGTATGTAAAGTACGTGTCAAAGACCTAAGGAACTTGGACTAAGAGAGAAATCTCCACGTTTCGAAATACCAAGGATATGAAGTGAAGCAAGAGATGATAGTAATTGACTGCTATATTCGGTTCGTTTAAAGGTTAAACCGCTGAGGTTAAAGGTTTTACCGCTAAAAAACAAACAAAACAAACAAACGAAGCTCTTACATATCCTAATCTGTCATCTGCATTACGATCTGTACTACATAGTACTGGTGGGCCGCGGTGGCTCAGTGGTAGAGCGTTCACCTCTGGTGCTAGGGGTCTCAGGTTTCAAACCCTGCTCCCGCCAAGTGAACTTTGTGGTGGACAAACAATGTGTGCGTGGGTTTTCTCGGGGTTCTCCCGTTTCCTCCCACTTTCTTCATTTCGCCATTTCATTCATTACTTATTATCACCGTCCCCTTTAGCCTAACAGGCATAACCGTGGGACGTAAAACTCCAAAAATTTCATTACATAGTACTTGGCATTACAGTAATTAACACACTCCGCAAAAACTACAGATTTCTGCTTCTAGTAGCGGTGAGATGTACGGCAGAGAAGAGAAAGCTGCTGAGCTGAAGTTATTTACAACCCGAGTTAAACAATTTAGTGCGAGACTTGGAACTGTCCAAGCAAGCAGTGAAACTCCTAGGCTTAATGCTTAGTGAAAAAGAATTTATTGGCTTCAAGGATATTATGTTCATATTTTAGACATCGTGAGAAAGAGTTTGTACAATACTTTTCTGATGACGGAAACTTAGTTTTTTTGCAAATGACGTCAGAAATCTTATGATAAAACTCACAAGCGGATAAATATAATCCTGAGGACTGGAGGCTTTTCATTGATTCCAAGAAGGGAAGTTTGAAGAGTGTGCTTCTTTACAACTCTCAATCGTATGCATAGGTTTAATCTGAAAATCTACAATTGATGTAAACACTTATCTACAATTTCAATTTCAAGGTATTGTCTCTTAATTTCGACTTCACAATCTGCCCCATTTTCAAAAGAAATTATCTCATTTCGGTATCTAATCTGAGGAATAGAAGAAATAACATAAAAAAAGAGGGACAGATTTGTCTTTCGTCTTTCAATCGTATGTATATTTTCAATCTGAATAATATTGCAATTTGATTTTGAACATTATATCTACAGTTTCAATCTGAAGACTCCTTCCCTAATTTCTTCATTATTTACTCTTTTTTCTTCTTTGGTACTATTCCATCATTATCAGTCAAACTAAAGAAAAGGTTCATCTTCTTTAAACAATTAATTCAGCAATTAATGAGATTCTGATCTTCTAAGTACCTTTCTCATAAAACATATACTATAAATAAGAAACATAACATACGTATTTCGAAGTAAAGTTCATATTTATATATCTGTAGATCCAGTTCTCATTGGTATTGCGCAAGAAACAAGTTAATAGTGAAACTTACATAGAAATAATTAATGAATTGAAATTTCAATTGATATTTTCATTCATCAAATTTGTAAGAATCAATTAAGGTGAATAAAAAGAAAAGGAAAAACTTTGTCTTAATGTTGATAAAATCACTTTCGAATATCTTAAAGTTCCGTTACGATGAGAAGAGAGAAAAAGTTAAAAGAAAAGCTTCATGAGATTTTAACAAAAGGAAACTGTTAGAAACTAATGAGAATGAAAAATGTGGCATTTGTGTGGCGAGTATGATGGATGACCTGAATCCATTCTCTCAGCTTTTAAGCAAATTGGCTTTTTTTTCTTTCTTTTCGATTAAGAGTTGCTAAGACATCCAATTACTGAAGAAACAGTAAATAGTCCGAAGTGTACTTTACGACCCAGCCATAACCAATAACAAAAGAAACGTAATTTCTACGGTGATAACTGACTGGTAATTCTACAATCCTTCACTTATTGTCCTCTCTCTCTCTCTCTCTCTCTTTTTCCTCTTCGTCTATGTCATTCTACGCAATTTGATTTATTGAGCTGC